>NW_024080471.1:8005683-8331692 GCF_014754425.2 Oryx dammah
CGCGGGCTTTGCCGCCGCCGCCGCCGCCTCTGCGGCCGCCGCCGCCGCTGGTGGGGGAGACGCGGGGTTGGGGGGGGAGGAGGGCGCGCGTGGTGCCGGCGGGTAGCGGCGGCGCCCCCTCCTCCTCCGCCTCCTCCTCCTCCTCCGGCGCCGCGGGCTCCTCGGACATGGCCGCGGCTGTGGCGGTGGCCGCCGCGTCTCGGCGGCAGTCGTGCTACCTGTGTGACCTGCCCCGCATGCCCTGGGCCATGATCTGGGACTTCACCGAGCCCGTGTGCCGCGGCTGCGTCAACTACGAGGGCGCCGACCGCGTCGAGTTCGTCATCGAGACGGCGCGGCAGCTCAAGCGGGCGCACGGCTGCTTCCCGGAGGGCCGCTCCCCGCCCGGCGCCGCGGCCCCGGCCGCCGCTAAGCCGCCGCCGCTCTCGGCCAAGGACCTTCTCCTGCAGCAGCAGCAGCAGCTCGGCCACGGCGGCCCTGAGGCCGCCCCGCGCGCTCCTCAGGCCTTGGAGCGCTACCCTCTGGCGGCCGCCGCAGCCGAGAGGCCCCCGCGCCTGGGCTCCGACTTCGGCGGCAGCCGCCCGGCCGCCGCCCTGGCCCAGCCGCCGACGCCGCAGCCGCCGCCTGTGAACGGCATCCTGGTGCCCAACGGTTTCTCCAAGCTGGAGGAGCCGCCGGAGCTGAACCGCCAGAGCCCGAACCCGCGGCGCGGCCACGCCGTGCCGCCCACCCTGGTGCCGCTCATGAACGGCTCGGCCACACCGCTGCCTGCCGCGCTCGGCCTGGGCGGCCGCGCCGCCGCCTCGCTGGCCGCGGTGTCCGGGGCCGCGGCCGCCGGCCTGGGCTCGGCGCAGCCCGCCGAGATGGGCGCCCACAAGCGGCCGGCCTCCGTGTCGAGCAGCGCGGCCGCGGAGCACGAGCAGCGCGAGGCGGCGGCCAAGGAGAAGCAGCCGCCGGCGGCCTCGCACCGCGGCCCGGCCGACAGCTTGTCCACCGCGGCCGGGGCGGCCGAGCTGGGCAGCGAGGGCGCAGGCAAAGGCCGCGGGCCGGGCGAGCAGGACTGGGTCAACCGGCCCAAGACCGTGCGAGACACGCTGCTGGCGCTGCACCAGCACGGCCACTCGGCGCCCTTCGAGAGCAAGTTTAAGAAGGAGCCGGCCCTGACTGCAGGCAGGTTGTTGGGTTTCGAGGCCAACGGGGCCAACGGGTCTAAAGCAGGTAGGGGCGGCTGTGGAGTGAGGGGGTCTAGGGGCGAAGCTGGGCCTGAGAGCTGAGGAGGGGGTGTTCTTCCTATTGGCCATTCTCCCCCGGCCCAGAAATAGCAAACGTCCAACTTCCTGATCTGCTTGAGGCGGAACCAGTGCTTAGTGGCAACGTGTTCCTCTGCTGAAGCAGCATAACAGAGATGAGTCAGATGGACCGATAGGCAGCGACACAGGGCTTTCCTTTCCCAGCACATTCCTGGATGCGAGCATGAGGGCACCAATCACCTTTTAACCTGAGGGGGGGGGGGCCCGGGGGGGCTTTAACTCATGTGCACCCCGCAGCCTGGGTACTTGCAGGCCTGTGGAAGAACAGGCAGTGTTCTTTCCGTGCCCTTTTTTTTTTTTAAACTGCTAGACTGCCTCAGAGCCTTCTCAGTCTAAGTGGTTTAAGTTGCACGTGCTCTTGAAACTTGGTTTTTCTGTACCAACTTTGGAGAATAGAAATTCTTCAGAGGGTTGTGTTGTGTGTTAGTGAAAGAAAGATCTTTTTTAGTGCACGTTCATTTATTCCTTTTTTTCCTCTTTTCTGTCTTTGTTCTTCCAGTTGCAAGAACAGCAAGGAAAAGGAAGCCTTCTCCTGAGCCAGAAGGTGAAGTTGGGCCCCCTAAGATCAATGGAGAGGCCCAGCCGTGGCTGTCTACGTCCACAGAAGGGCTCAAGATCCCCATTACTCCTACATCCTCTTTTGTGTCGCCACCACCACCCACTGCCTCACCTCATTCCAACCGGACCACACCGCCTGAAGCGGCCCAGAACGGCCAGTCCCCCATGGCAGCCCTGATCTTAGTAGCAGACAATGCAGGGGGCAGTCATGCCTCGAAAGATGCCAACCAGGTGCACTCCACCACCAGACGGAACAGCAGCAGTCCACCCTCTCCGTCCTCTATGAACCAAAGAAGGCTGGGCCCCCGCGAGGTGGGGGGCCAGGGGGCAGGCGGCGCCGGAGGACTGGAGCCGGTGCACCCCGCCAGCCTCCCGGACTCCTCTCTGGCCGCCAGCGCCCCACTGTGCTGCACCCTCTGCCATGAGCGGCTGGAGGACACCCACTTTGTGCAGTGCCCTTCTGTTCCTTCGCACAAGTTCTGCTTCCCCTGCTCCAGACAAAGCATCAAACAGCAGGGAGCTAGTGGAGAGGTCTATTGTCCCAGTGGGGAAAAATGCCCTCTTGTGGGCTCCAATGTCCCCTGGGCCTTCATGCAAGGGGAGATTGCAACCATCCTTGCTGGAGATGTGAAAGTGAAAAAAGAGAGAGACTCGTGACTTTCCGGTTTCAGAAAAACCCAATGATTAATCTTAACTAAAACTGCTTGAATTGTATATATATCTCCACATATATATATATATCCAAGACAAGGGAAATGTAGACTTCATAAACATGGCTGTATAATTTTGATTTTTTTGAATACATGTGTTTCTATTTTTTTTTTGACGACAAAAGGTATGTACTTATAAAAGCATTTTCTTCTTTTGTTAACGTTATTAGCATATCTTTGTGCTTTATTATCCTGGTGACAGTTACCGTTCAATGTAGGCTGTGACTTGCGCTGCTTTTATAGAGCACTTGGCAAAGCAGAAACGCTTCTAGCTGTATTTGTATGCACTTATTTTAAAAAGAAAAAAAAAAGCCAAATACATTTTCTGACATTGTAAGATTGCCTTACTGTCTGTTGTTATTTACTGCTGGCCCCTTTCTCAGGCTGGAGGCCAATTGGTGGAGAAGGAAAGGAAATGAGGAAAGGGGCAGTGTTGTGAAGTGGGCATGCCACTGAAAAATGTCACCAAGTTCCCCCCAAACATTGCCCTTTTAGAGTAGCAGGAAATCGATTGTGAATCTTTCTCGATTTTGTTCTTAAAGTTCAGTTGTTAGGTTATTGATGACTGCCTGAGAGTTGCTGCTGAGAGATTTTCAGGACTGGGGGGGGGGGTTATTTTGGGGGGGTGGGTGGGTGATTTTTTTTTTTTTTTTAAGGCAGAGTTGACCACTGTTCACTGCCCATGTGATCAGTTGTAAGATGACAATGCTGCATGCTAGTTGGTTACATAATACACAATCCAGTGACTCAAGACAAGTGATAACGGTTGTTGGTGGGGACAAGATGGCACTGCCATCTTTGCATGGAGCCTGGCTCTGCAGCGCCACTTGATCTTTTGAAACCCCCTGGAGCTCTGTCTGTCGTTGCTGTGGTCGTTTCCTTTGAAAAGAATTGAAAAGAAGTTACAGTCCAGGTGAACTGGAGATTGTGGGATTGGTTTCGTTTCCGTTTTGTGTTTTGTCGTTTTATCATTTACCTGTAGCGCTATTGCTGTCGATGTGATCACCTACACCCTGTTCCTAGTGAGTGCTAAATACAGTATGGTACAATGACAGTAACAGCGTAGGGTGCTGCCAGGACTGCCCGTGGGCATATCAGTGACAGCCCAGATGGGGGTGGAGGAAACCTGTAATTTCTTTCTCACATGTGTTTGAAATACCAAGTGAATAATACTGTTCTTCTGGACAAAAAATGATAAACTAGCGAAAATTAAAGAGTTTTACATGATAGACAGGCCCCACCTCTCAAACTATTTTTAGAAGCCTTTTGTAAACTAATTTCTTTTGATCACTATTTTGCATCAGTAAAATGATTTTTTTAAACCAATAAATCATCAGTTATTAGAAATAGTTGTCTCACAGTGATACTGGTTTTTCTTTTGTGCTGTTATGATTTAACATTGACAGGAACACTACTTTAAATCCTTTTATGTTCAGGTGTTTGTAACTTGGCCCTATAATTAGGTTGAATCATGGCTTTGAGCTCTACAACTTCTGTGTATGGTTCACAACCGAGCTTTTAATTTGAAAATACAGATTGTTACCCACTTTGGATTAACTTTTTCAGTTGTGTTTTTGTCTTTCTTTTTTAAATTGCTCAAATATTTTTTAATGGTCGAGTTATTAACACTTGAAAATCAGATACTGCACCAAATACAGTATTTTTTTCATGGTGTTTTTAATGAGTGCACCTATTATTAATGCTGTGCAAATTCATGTTACCGGTCATTGTTATATTACAAACAGACTTGCATGATTAACCAGTTTGTTGTTACACTTTTTTAAAGAAATTGGAATATCTATGACTCAGATCTGACTGGTTTCTCTTATGTAAATGCACACATGCAGAAACACAGTCGCTTTTACATGCCCATAAAGACATTTGTAAAGAATTCAATTTATTATGGTCTGTTGTATAAATGTGTATCTAGGCACTTTACTATAAACTGGAGTTTGACCTCATAGACGTTACAAGTTGATCAGTCATTTGACCCAATTTGTGGTAGCTATCTGTATGTTTTGCAATCGTTATACAGATAAGCTTTCCAAAAGATTAATAAAGAACCATCCTGCTGTTTTGAATAAGTCTCTCCAGCTGTGGAAAAGACAACCTATGGTTTCTCTGCGCTGGTGTTCAAGAGGGAGAATTTAAACAGCTTTAAAGGGCTGCATGTTGAGTTTACTCCTATTAAAAAATAAGAGTCTGACTGGCCCTTGGGTGGCCTTATAGAAGGCTTGCAGCTGGAAAAGTGTTGGTCTGGGTTATTTCTCTGGCATTCTCTGAAGTTAAAAAGTTAGCACTGGGACATGGGTTTGATTCTTTGTTGTACTGATGACAGTGCAGAGATTCTCCACAGCTGGATAAAGATGTCAGAAAGCTACTTACTGTACGTGGGCAGTATCAGATTTCAAATCCTAATATTTCAGCTGTGCTTTTAATACTCAAAATATTAGGGGATGGGGTGTTGAAGCTTTCCCCTTTTTTGCTTTAACAATTTATAGAATTTAACAGATGTACTGTCTTTCATGTGGCCTCACATTAAAAGTTATAAGAACGTACACATGGTTTACAACTTTATTACTAGATACCTTTCCTTGGCCACCAAGTATTTTAAAAGTGTGCCACCTTTTAACCTTTACTTTTTTTTTTAAGTTGAAGGTGATACTTTTTCTATATATGATGAAACTCATGTCAACTAAAGTGAGTGTAATCTCAGATATCAACATTATTTTAAAATCACGCTATGGAAATATCACCTGCATTCTGTCATTTGTCAGATTTACAGTACTTTTTTTTTTCTTTAACTTTTAGCATTAAATAAAAATAAAATTGGGAGCACTGAACATTTTCTGAGGCCTTTTTTAATTGTTTAAAGTAAGCTTAGAGTGGCTCTTGTTTTAATCACCAGTGGCAATGTGACCAGAGGATGTGTGGGTTTGGGGTTGGGGTTTGACTGAACCAGCAGGAGAAAGGGAGGAGATAAAAGACATGGAACAAAAAGGCAACTGATGGAAGGCGGAAGAAAGTGCTAGGGACTGGGGAAAGGGCAACTGGATAGGGGAAGCAGATAAAGAGAAGAGCTGAACAAAGTACAGCCAGAAAAGCACTTGTTTACTTTTCAACTTGCAGTTCAGCCAGCCATTCTGCAATAGTAGATTGGAAAGAGAAGATAGTGACGACATTGAAAAGATTGTCAAGACACAGAGTTGCTCGCTGGGAAGCAGTGGAAGAAAACAGCGATGTTGGGCCAGAGAAAATTCACTGCAGATGAAAGAAAAAAGCCTACCTTTTGGAAAGCTTTAGAATAAAGTCACGAGCCAAAGCCATGTGTGAGCTTTATTGATGCTCTGAAACCTAAATTTATAAATGGAGATAAAAGGTGGAAAGCACCGAGATAAAGATATTTTTAACAAACTCCTGTCTAATTATCACATAGTAAGAAATTTCCTAGATGTTTGCAGCTTTTACTCTTCTTATTAACGGCTTGGCAGACTTCTCTACAAAAGGAACTTGTGAAACTTACTACAGTGTTTAAGATCAGGTACACATAGACTTACTATATGTTTTAAATTAAACAGCAACAGTTAATGCATAGTTAGAGGTGGCCCAGTAACTTCGGGAGTCCAAGACTATATGCATTTTAATGAATTTTTAATTAGCCTGTTTAAGGGCATTTTTAAGAAACAGTATCCTTAATAACATTTCTAGATTATAATACACAATGTGATGTTCCATTTAATAAGCTTAAAAGAACTGCTAAACTATTAAGTCTTCTTAAAGGTGCTAAATTTTATTTTCAGTGAAACTGAAAATAGTGCAGCTTGCAGAAGTCATTTTTATAATCTGAAAAGCTCCTCCCAAAGTAAACTGATGATTGCATTGTTTCGTTTTTTTAAAAAAACACCAATCTGACCCCTTGATGTGGCAGATGTCTTTGTTTATTCCCCAAAGCTGGGAAAAAATTGAAGGGAAAACATGGAGCTCCTTTTAATTCCTAGACTTTTTAAGTCCCCCCATTACTCAAAGTTGTTTTACATATGATTTATAGATGGTTTTATTTGGTTAGTGAAGAGTAGAATGTTTCTCTTCCTGATTCCAAAGTGTATACGTGGAATCATTCAGAAAAATGTTCAGTCGTGTGTAGCCACTGGAAGTACTGAGTCACCCTTATTTGCTTGCCTTTTCTTCATAGGGAACAGTGAGAGGACACGCCTTTCCTCTGTCACAGACCAAGGGCAGAGGCACCAATGAATGGAATACAGATTCACCTACTTCATCATCTGGGGTTCTAGAAATGGGGGTGGGGGGCGGTGAGGTGGGAGTGGGGATGTTGTTTAACTCCTTCAGTGCCACTGCTTAGGCCTCTGACAGCAATAGTATTGATTACAATACAACTGGTTAGAATTCAATAAAAATTATGGGTGTAACTTCTCAGATTGTCAACTATCTAGATCTTTTGCTGCAGTTTCTGTTAATAGCCTGCATTTTCCTCAAATGTTAGGAACCCCACACAGGCATTTAAAAGGCACAAAAATACACAAAAAATCAATTGGTAAATTAAGGAGTTGGAAGATAGACAATGACTGGATTTATGGATTATCTGTGGCTTTCTCTTATAAATCCTCAGATAAGACCATAATTAGGGATAGCCACACTATCCCAGTTTACCATTAACAAAATCATTTATACTCAATTTAATGGTGAAGTTTAATTCATCAGTGTTACTTGTTCCTTCCCAATGTCAATACAACTTAAAGTGCTTGATTTAATTTGAGGTACAACTTAAAAAAAAAAAAATTATAGAATACGAAATCTACAGATGTAGATTTCACTGGTCTTTATCACAGGATGTTGTGCACTTCTCTGAGGGGCTGAGCAGCACCAATCCATGCAAGTTACAATAAAGGTACTTCAGGGCAAAAGTATACTGTAGGCAGATCATCTGGACATTGGGTCTAAAAGCTGTTCTTTTAATCTGAAAAACAATGGGAGTAAAGTCTCCTCAATAGAACAATCCTATTAGAATGGCATGAACAGTTTCTACTATAATAAAAACTTAAACACTGCTTTAAAAAGAAAATGTAGAATAGCCCTTTAAAACTCAAAACCATAGTATAGGAACTCTTCAGTGCACGTAAAATTTATCACGAAAGTCATCCCTGAAAATCCTTTTAGGAGATGATTTTTCTCCTAGATCAGACAAGGTCTGGAGACTAGACTACAGGATTTCTAGTTTCAATTGCAAGCATCAATGTACTGGCTGATCTCATCCTTTGAATAGACTTTAGAAGCTAGATCGCATAATCTAAAGTCTTCTCCAGCAATTCGACAGAAGCTCTTGATACTGAGATAATACATCCCGAATAGAGTAATATGTCACATTTCAGTGTTTCTAAATATAGTTTATATTTGCGGGAAATGAACTGTGTTATATAATCTGTAGATCTCACTACTTACCACTTTTACTTAGCAATTGCTATTTCATTCATTGTATCATTACCATCTGGTAAAGTTCAGATGCCCATGAAGTGACTGTGGCATCTTGTGCAACACAAGTCATATTTTGCTGTGTACTCAGGTAGCAACTTTAGCAGACAAATATTTGGGTCGTATATTTCTCTGCCATTTAGAAAACAGTTTTCCTGTGACAGTGCAAGCAGAATATTTTGCACTGTAAATGTGGTGATCTCGCCAAGAAAAACAAAAATCCTGAGACATTTCCCCGGAGCGAAGGCCCTAAATTTATTTTAATGTATGGAAAGTTTTTGTAACTCAAATTACTTTTATTATTTTTAACTCAAATTATTTTTAAGCTCAAAATCACTGAGCTTTATTTTCCTTTATCGTAGGATGTTAAAATATTAAACCGTACCAGTGAGAGTTGTGCAGAGAAGTGAAACGTAGGAGTAAGGATTGTCTAGGACTTGAATAAATCAGCATTTCTTTACACACAGCCTTGGCCTTGGGCCCTTCATGTTCTCTACAGCGTGAGAGAGCTGCAAAGTAGAAAGAGGCTGTGGCATGCCTTAACCCACGTTGTTACTCCAGCCTCCAAACAGCAATTTGATTAGCTTTTTTTCAGTGATAAAAGATAAAGATTTATTGTAACCCCCATACAACTGAAATCAGAATTTCACAGGAGGGTCACAGTCATTAGGGAAGTTTTGGAATACTATTGTCTTAACAAGCACCATATGGGCTGTCGCTGTTATTATTTAACACCTATTAAGGAGGCACATCATTCTAGGCTTTGAACAGCTGAGAGGCCAAAGCCCCCACCGTCCTTGGAGCTTCGAGTCGATGCCGCAGGTAGGGTGCGTGCTTTCTGGATGAAGGGCACGTACCGACAAGACTTAACGGTGAGTTGGTTTCTTTCCAGGAGTTGGAAAGTATAGTCAGAGCTAAATTCTTCTATAGAGAACCGACTCTCTTCCGGAGCTTACATCCTGAACTTTGGTGGAATTCTGATATAGGAACACAAGCCTATATTCAAGGCGCTTTAATTAGGTCCAACGGGCAGCCATCACGCACGAAAGGGGCCACGGGACACCATTTTCTTCATACAAATCAAGAGGCCGGTTGAAAATATGGGAGCTAGGTCGTAACTGTCAAACTGTAGATCTTTTTTCACTTTTTATGGTTGCTCAGAATGGCGTTTTTTAAAAGGAAGAAAACAAGCGCCGGTTCAGCCAAGCCCTGTTTACTCGAGGGGAAGGAAAGGGGCGGAGGCTCCCGGACTCTCCAGCCGCCTGCGTAAAGGCCTTCGCCCACGAGGAGACCTTGCTGTGGTTTCCAGTGCTGCACCCTGACTCACGCCGCGCCCGTATTTATTTATTCTAGAACTTTTTCCCGGGCAGCACAAGCGGGCACAGCGCCTGCTCCCCGCGCCGCTATCTGCGCACGTGGATCCGCGCGACCCCGCGGCGGGACCCGGCGGCGGGCGGGGCCGGGGGCGGGGCCAGAGGGCCGGGGCGGGGCCATGGCTGGGCGGGGCCGGGCCCGGACCCGGAAGCAGCGGCGGCGCACCCGCCCTGCAAGGCCGCCCTGGCCCATCCCGCACTGAGCGCCAGGCCCAAGGGCGAGCCAGCTGCAGCGGCTATAATTAGAGGGGAGCTGCCGCCCTGCCGAGCCTGATCCCTCGCGCCCCCCGCCGGCGTTCCTGGGAGGAATGTGCGGGCGCGAGGCCGTGCGTTGCCGCCAGCGCGCTCCCTGGACGGTCACCTCGTGGTGGACCAAATAAAGTAAAAGGTCTGGCTCCTGCTGAGCGAGGCCGAGCAAGCGACCCGGGAGCCAGCCCAGGGGTGTGGCGAACCCTCGGCTGCCCAGAAAAGATCAAACGCTCGTCGGCAACAGCCGTGCTTGCCGCCTGCGAGGGTCCTTGCGCGGGCCAACCAGTACTGGGTGGATTTGTCTTAAGTTGGAGATGGCGCATGACAAGAGCGGCCCCAAATGTCACTCCCTTTTTGGAAATCATGATGCTGCTTTTTTTTTTTTTAAAGACTGTGGCTATAATAAGGCAAATGTTCCATGCTGGTGGAGTAAGCACTCATGCTTAAGGGGCAACTGTATTAGCAAAAAACACTGATGCACGGTACACGTTAATACAAATGTATTTATTAAGTAAATCTCAGGGTGTGCTCCTGTGGGTACTACCAAGCCAGATAAAGTCTGTAACAACTGACTGCTAAAAGAGAGTCGTCTTTTTAGAGAAAAACTTATACCTTAGAAAAAAATTTTTTCTACTAGTGGGCCCTTGAGGTGCCACCAATTAATTAACTTCTAATTTTTGTTAATTATTGAATGTAATACTCTGTAGCAGTATCTTCCAAAATAATAATAAGCATGAGCCCATCCTTTTAACAGAATGTTCATTACTAGCCTTGGAGCAGGGGCCTAGGAACTTCACTGTGATCTAAGAGTTGTATAACATTTTCGGTCATTGTTTAAAAAAGAATTGCAGAAGATAGGAATCTAAAAAAAAATAAATCTTTGCTCCAGGCTTAAGAATACCTAGACACAACCCTACTAAAAGACTTCCTTCATCAACATATTTTTCTTTCTAGATAGCAGGTACAAAAACCAGTTTAGAAGCTTGAGATGGACATCATACAAAACAGTCCACTCCTTATATATTTTATCGAGGAACCTGGAAGCCTTTTCGGTGGAAATTTGATTCCTAGGAAGTTATTCTGGCTGGAGCCTGTTTTTCTTGACACAGCAGCACTGTACTGACAGCCTGCTCTGCTCCTTCACAAAGCTCTTTGAGGGGAAACTATGTTGAGAGATACAAATTCAAGTTTTTGTGAAAACACACCTCAGAATTGTCCAGTTCTATTCCAGATACACAAAAAACAGTGAATAAAGGTCAAAGAGTCTCCAGATACCTTGGGCTTCGTGTGGTCATTTCAGGTAATTCAGTTAATGTAGTGTTTCTATTTTGCAGGTTTTAAAATGACCATGTACTTACCTCAAAAGGGGTTAAGGAATTAAACTGGACAGTCCTTATGATAGCATTTTTCATGTCAGCCAGATATGAGAAAGCACTGGGCATGTGTGGTAGACATTAGGTACTTGGGGGCAGTGAGTATGTACCACTAAAAATGGAACTCCCCTGGTGTCCAGTGGTTAAGATTTCCTTTTCCAAAGCAAGGGGTGCAAGTTTGATCCCTGTTTGGGGAGCTAAGATTCCACATGCCCCGAAGCCAAAAAACCAAAACATGAAACAGAAAAAAATATCATAACGAATTCAATAAAGACTTTAAAAATGGTCCACAAAAAAAAAAAAAAAACTTTTCAAAAATGTCGACTTCTGGTTATATCATGAAAGGGGGTCACAGCAAACATTTTTGAAACACTGGAAATAGGAGGCTCCCCCTGCTGTCACATAGAAGGTACATCTCTCCTAGGCCAATATCCCAGGAGTCCTGTACTTGGGACAGCCACTGGGTGTAAAGCTTAGCATCAGGCGGTTTGTGAAGTTATCAACACCTTGGGGGATATATCATTCTATTGAAAATGAAATAAAATTATAGACCACAAATAAAGGGAATGAATATTTTCTTTAAAAGTTTCTCTGCTCAGATTTATTTACTGAAGGGTCAGCCTACCTAAAACCCACCAGAACGGTCTCCCTCCGTCTGTGTATGGCTTTGAAAGCAAAGACGGTATTTGTGTGGCTGGTGGCAGGTGGGTGAGGGGAGGCCTGAGGGAGTGAGGATGTGATGGAACCTATTGTATTCTTTTAAGATAATCAGTAAAACTGATGTATGATGAAAAATAAAAGAACACCTACATTGAACTTTGACTTCAGTAAAATAGTTGGATTTATTTTTTAAAAAATCATTTTATGTCCACGTATTATGAATTACACTTTTCTGCACATGGACCTTTAGGTCCATAAGTAAGCCTTCAGTAATCATGAACTTTTTGTAGTCCCGAAAGGAACTCATTCAGGGTCTCTGGGACCAACAGTGCCTCAGTTGAGTGTCAGCCGGTACCAGACCGCACTGATGTCTGCATGTTTGCTGAGGGTTTGAAGACTTCTGGAATTAGGTGGACAACTTGAATTGCAAGCAGTAAAGGGAAAGAGACAGTGTGTGCAAAAGTGAGAGCTTGAAGAGGAAGAATCACAGGAGAACCATCATTAGTCAGTCATTCATTCATTCACTCGGTTCACTTATTCCTTCTCTCCATAAATCTATTGCATGGTAAAGTATGCGGGCTCTGGAATCAGCCTGCTTAAGCTAAAATTCCAGCTCCAACTGTTTTTAACCTTTAGGATTTAACCCTCCAATCTCCATTTAATTATCTGTGAAATGGGTTAAGGATATTACTTCCCTTGTGGAGTTGTTGAGGGGACGAATTGACAGGAGTATATAAGGTGCATACTATGATGTCTGGCACATAATAAGTGTGTCATAATGATGAGTGGCATATTGAACTCTCAGTAAATAGTTGTTAAAGGAATCCATTTAGTCTCTAATCTTAATGAGGAAAGTGTGGTGAAAAATAAGAAAAGAACCATAAAAATGTGTTTATAAGATACAGTGAAAACACGGTTAGCCTACATGAGGAGAAATTACCCAGGAAGTTTGTACTGAGGAGGAAAACTGAGCGGCGCCATTCACAGAGCAGGGGCCCCCAGCAGGCACTGGGGCAAAGGGCAAGCACGGGGTCCTATAGACACTGTTGAGCCCAGTTAGGACTCTGCGCTTTCAATACAGAGGCCGCAGGTTCGATCCCTGGTCTGGAAACTAAGGTCCCATGTGCTGCAGGGTGAGGCCAAAAGATTGAAAAAAGGCAAAAGTGGGGGCTGGCTGCACTCACTCCGGCTTTCCACCTCCTCCTGACAGGAGAAGGGAGAGGAAGACAGCCTGACTCACCTAACAGCTCCCAGGTGATCTTAGAAGCTGGTTAGCAGCAGTTGCAACAGCAGTACTTTTGCTGAGAAGTGGTTAACGGGTCGAAGTGGTTAAAGACATAACTATCTTCATTCCAACCCTGGCTCCACCCCAGTTTGGCTATGTCCTCAGACACGTTTCCAGATGTCACTAAACCTCAGCCTCCTCATCTGTAGAATGGCAAGAAAAAGGGTACCCATTTCATAAATCTCTTGTGAGGGCTAAGTGATTTATAAAGTTTCCTTGGGATAGTCACATAATAAACAGTGTCTAATTATCCTAAAACAGGGAGGATCAGAGGGTGGGGAGAGTAATCACTTCATCCACTGATCCTTCGGCCAACACCTGAGACCTCACCACTCAGGTCTTTCCCATGGGTCCTCTAGTCTGGAATCCCTCTGGTTGTCCTTTATTTTGGCTGTGCTGGGTTTTTGTTGCTGAGCACAGGCTTTTCATTGCAGAGCGCGGGGGCTGCTCTCTAGTTGTGGTGTGCGGGCCTCTCTCGTTGTGGCGCAGGCTCCAGGTGTGCGGGTTTCAGTAGCTGCAGCTTGGAGGCTCTGTAGTTGAGGCTCAGGGGCCCTAGGGCGTGCAGGCCTTGGTAGTCATGCCACGCTGGCTTAGTTGCTTCTCGGTGTGTGGACTCTTCCCTGACCGGGGATGGAACGCAGGTTCCCTGCATTGGCAGGTGAATTTTTATCCACTGGGCCACCAGGGAAGTCCCTGATAGTCCTTCTTTAAATGGCTATTGAAACCTTCCCAAACTCCCGAGTCTTCTATCCAAGCCCCTACTCCATGGACCCCTCCCCTGTCACTCTCAATGGGAATATGGATTTCCAACTTTTTATCCATTCTTGTGCCTGCAAACTCTGCCCAGCAGGCTTTTGCTGCAAGTCTTCAGGGCCCTCCTCTGCCTGGCTTTTACTGGTCCCATCCATCTTTGGCCCGGAGGGAGAAAAGAAAGGAAGGCCACTGTAGAATATTCTAGGGGCCAGAGACAGGGTGGTGGGCGACATCTATAGATGTTTCAGTTCTGATTCTGCTTCTCCCTAGCAGCAAGGGTTCAGGCCAGTTTTATCCTAAATTAACTTATGTAGAATTATGTACACAAGCATGTGCTGTAAGCTCCAAAGTAGCGTAAAAATGCTGACTTTTACCTAACTTGGGATCCCTCTACCCATAGAAGATTTACCTGAGTCATGAATTCAGGGACTTACTTCCCCTTATGTTTAATTTATAAAAATATCAAGACTGAGACTAGTTTCTGGACAACATCACTGATTAACTTTTTTTCTGACTGTCTATGAAGTGTTTATCCAAGACTTTCCCCTAAATCTCAAGCTCATCCTTGGGATGCAGCCTTGTCTAGAAACAGGTTCTCCTGGCTTTGGTGCAGCTACAAGTCACTGGGTCACATTTCTACCCTGCCTTGAAGAACTGCCACGGTCAGGTGTGTGCCTTGGGCTCCATGATCAGGGCCAAGAAGTCAAAGGTCCCAGGAGAAATGCAGAGTCCTTCCTGCAAGGCTGATAGGAGAAGGGGGCTGTGGGTGAGCCTCCCTTCCCTCTGGTTCCCATTGGAAGGCCACAAGAGTCAGAGGAGTCAGAGTTTATATGCCTAAGGAGGCTGACTACTTTGGGCAGATCTGACAAGACTGGAAGTACCCTTGGTACTACAACATGGAAGGTGCAGTGAAGGAGGCCTGTATACTGTCTTATTTCAGTGTGGGCTAAAAATTCCACATAGGATGATTCATATGGGAGCTGCTGCCTGGCTGCTTTTTCTTGAGCTATAATAAACGTACTTATAAGTCACCATGATGGCTGAGCTCTGCAGGCTGAAACTCAGGCGGAGTATCTTTGTTGTTGTCTTAAGAATTCCTTCTTCGGGAAACCCCAGTCTTGGCTTTTAAGGCCTTCCCCTGATTGGACGAGGCCCACCCACATTATGGAGAGCAATCTGCTTTACCCATAGTCTACTGATTTCACTGCTAATCATATCCAAAAAGTACCTTCACAGCAACATCAGGACTGCCCTTCACTTGAGCAAATAACTGGGTGCCATGGTCTAGTCAAGTTGACATGTAAAGCAATCATTATGGCCACTTTCCGAGTTTTCTTCACCTCCTCTGGCTGCCCCAGGTTGCGATGCTTCTATCAGTGATGATGCTTTCAAATGCAAAGTCACAAAAACAATCTATTCAAACAGGATTCAACTCTAAGGGGAACTTATTGGCTCTTGTAACTGAAGAATCCATAGCAGACCAGCCTGAGGTCTGACTCACTTCAGGTTTGTACCTCATCTCTCCCTGGTTCTCTTGGCTCCACCTTCCCTGTGTTGATTTTATCTTCAGGCAGGCTTCCCCCAAGATTATAAGATAGTTGACATGCTTTCTTATTCACACCCAAGAGGAAAGAGAGCAGGCGCATCCCTCCCAGAACAGAGCAGAAAGAGCACCAAGCTTGTCTCTGCTTGGCTTGGTCCTGACATCATGTGGCCAAGGGAATGGCCCGCTCTGTATGGCTTAGGTCTGCCCACACCCTGACCGATCCCAGAGCAAGGGGACGAGATTTCCCTGACTGGCATCTAGTTAGGGGTCTTCCCTGGAGCCAGGCCCAGCCAAACAAGTAGCTGCTACACAGTGGCCAAGGGGTGGTCTGGATGTGGACGATAACCTTAGATCTCTGCATCAGTCTCTGAAGCTTGCAGCTGCAGTGCCCAAGCCTAGGGCACAGGTAGTGCTCCAGCCTACGGGACTTGTGCCCACTGGGGCTGAGTGGTCTCAGGCACTGAGAGGATATCTGCCCAGAAAGAGAGATGTGTTCCCTTGGATGTCAGGGCAGAGTGAGTCCAGCGTGGAGGGGTCGGTGGTGGCCAGCAGGCTGGCAGCTGTGTGCTCACTTTCAGCTTCCTTGTTTCTAAACTGCCTCCCTGCCACTAAGGGAGTGATCTCAGGACTGAACTCCTGGCAGCCAACTTTACCACTGTCAGCGTTCGAGCAGGGCTGTGACGCCGCCAAGAGGAGTGAGTCACGCCGTTCTGGTTGGGATAGTTTGGTGGGGACAAAGAATGCAGGAGGAAGGTGACTGGAAAGCTTGTGGGGGTAGTCCCTGGGGAGGGGGTTGTCTCTGAGATTCCCATCTGGAATTTATTATTATTAAAAAAAAAAAAACTGGCAAAAAGAGGAAAAATAATAAAAATTCTGCAGGAATATATATATGTGTGTGTATATATACATATATATATATAATATATGTATGCTAATTCACTTCAGTCATGTCTGACTGTTTGCAACCCCATGGACTGTAGACCACTAGGCTTCTCTGTCTATGGGATTCTCCAGGCAAGAATACTGGAGTGGGTTGCCACACCCTCCTCCAGGGGATCTTCCTGACCCGGGGGTCGAACCCATGTCTCTTATGTCTCCCTGCCCTGGCAGATGAGTTCTTTACCACTAGCGCCACCTGGAAAGCCCATATATATATATATATATATATATATATATATATCATGTGTATGTGTGCATGCTAAGTTGCTTCCGTCGTGTCCAGCTCTGTGTGACGCAGTGGACTGCAGCGGAACAGGCTCCTCTGTCCATGGGATTCTCCAGGCAAAAATACTGGAGTGGGTTGCCACGCCCTCCTCCACGGGGTCTTCCCGAGCCAAGACTCAACCATATATATATTGTATACGTATATAAAACTGATTTACTTTGCTGTATACCTGACACTTACAAAACATTGTAAATCAACTATATGCCAATAAATTTTGTTTTTAAAGATTCTACTTGGGGCAAAAATAGAAATCATAAAGAAAGATTCTGATTTTGATGAAAAAAAGAAAGACAGAAAAAGAGGGGGGAAGAAAGTAAGTGAAGTATGAGGACTTACATCTTAACAAGTGGTAAACGCCTCTTCTGCCCCTCCCTCAGTCCGTGCTGCTGCTGCAGAGACTGGCACTTGCACCACCCAGGATGTCACAGGTGGGGGATGCTTCACTTTGCTGAAAAGCTCAGGTTCTTTGCACAGAGCTGTCTCCATTCTGGGGTCGGGGAGTGCACTCAGGTCAGCTCAGCTCGACCATGGATCCTCAGCCTCCCTATCAACCACTGAACAGTGAGGATCTTCCACTGTCTGAGCCAACACGAATCAACATTGTGTTGAAGAGACCATCACGACGGACCTGGGATTACAGGACGAACATCAGCAGTTTTTCTATTGCCTGAATACAGTTAGAGAGAGAGGCATTTGGGACCAAACACCAAGGATGCTGTCATGTAAACAGGCACATCGTTCTAAACTGAGCAAGAAAAAAAAAATTATTCTGCTGAATACCAGTACAATACCTTATGACTGACAAAGGCTTTGGCTTCTCTCTTGTCACTGACTTCTCATAACAGCCCAGAAAACAAAAGCATCGGAAACCCTCAGAACAGAAAACGGAGGCAGAGAAGTCTAGAAATTGCTTCAAGTTACAGGAAGTCCCCTACACGGTGTAGTGGCTCAATATGTCCGACTCCGCAATCTCATGGGATTCTCCAGGCAAGAGTCCCAGCGTGGGCTGCCGTTTCTTTCTCCAGGGGATCTTCCTGACCCAGGGATCGAACTCAAGTCTCCTGCATTGCAGGTGGTCCTGAGCCACCAGGACCTTCAAGTTGCAAAATTCCAAAGATGCTAGTGTGAGTGCCAGCCTCTGTATGCCAGCTGCTGTACTGTACTACTATACTTTTCTAGGTACTGTACTACCAGATTAAAACTGTTTTCCTTACTTTGTGCGTTGGTTTTTTTTAATATATTATTTGTGTGAAAAGTATTATAAACCTATTACAGTACAGTACTATACTAACTGTGTTAGCTGGGTACCTAGGCTAACTTTGTTGACTGACAAACAAGTTGGATTTATGAACACACTCTCAGAATGGAATTCATTCATATGTAGGGGACTTATGTATATAGTTACTAAGAGAAGCCTCTACTTAAATTTAGATCTGCTAACTCTAAATCCCCACCACTTTTTTTCGCAATATTTAAGAGTAACACTTTGGCGGTTGAGGGGCAGCTATCAATATAGCAAATATTAAGTAAGGTGTGTGCCACAGAATGGATTATACAGGTCTCACTAGCCCCCTTTCACCCACTGGTTTCTTCTCATGCTTCATGGCTTAGCTTGCTAATGCAGGAGTCACATGTTCCTGTTGTCTTTATTCTCCTGGTTTAATCAGGAAAACGAGCCAGAAGAACTGCAATGATTAGCCTGGGATCATTAGAAGAGGAAAGAATTTATATTCACAGTGACTGTATTTCTAGTCCATTGATTAGGCAGTTTTGCTTTTATAAATCAATTGTGGTGATTGCTACGCTAAATAAAATGTAGCATTGCTATCACAAAGAAAACATAAATTATTAGCTTTAAAATACACACTGTCTATCCCTGCAGTTAGGTTTCCTATGGAATATTTCCTATTTTCTCATCCTGATTCCTGTTTTGGTTTTCTCAGGAGGTACCGTTAGAGGTTCCTTAGCTCTGCTGTGGATGTACCCCGACAACATGGGGTATCCTGATGTGCGCGTATGCCTGCGTGTGTGTTCACTCACTTCAGTCGTGTCCGACTCTTTGTGACCCTATGGACTGTAGCCCGGCAAGCTTCTCTGTCCGTGGGACTCTCCAGGCGAGAGTACTGGAGTGGATTGCCATGCCTTCCTCTAGGGGATCTTCCTTACCCAGGAATCGTACCCACGCCTCCTGCGTCTTCTGCATTGCAAGCGGATTCTTTATGGCTGAGCCACTGGGGAAGCGCTAGGTATCCCGATATGTGACATTACTGCTTAAGGTCCCTTGACAGCTCCCTGGTGGGTGCAGGGTGGGGTTCAAAGTCAACACAAGGGACTTTAAGACGATATCACTGCCACATATACCTTCACTCTGCTGCTCCAATCCAGAAGGGATGATGATTTTTTTGGAAAAAATACACAATCACCTTTGGAGGTTCTAGTAATAACTACACCAACAACCTCATCTCTTATAAATGAGTTACATTTTTTTCTTAGGGTATACAGAGGTCATTTCATAAATTGCACATTTCACACTGATTAATCTCGGTGGATCGCCTCTTGCTACAGCAAATATGATAATGTCCAACAATTGTAATGAGTAATCATGGAACTTAATGCCATAAGAGGATGCTTTAAAAGCTAAATAATCATTTTTAAGAGGACACTAGAAGATTGAAGAGGGCAGAATGGAGATGGAAGAAAGAGGAGAAAACAGAAAAATAGCAATGAAGGAAGTGCTCGGGATCAAAACGTTGAAAAGCCGGAGTTTAGGCTTTCAGAACAAAGAAGGAGGCAATTGGCTTCAATAAGATGGGATGTTATGGATTCTAGAGACCAAAAGTTTTATGAATTAATTTATTCAACACACATTCATTGTATGCATCCTATATGTTAAGACTGTGAGGCTTTCAGATTGTTATCATGTTTTTAAGATCTGGTAGCCTTGTAGCCTACAGAAAAAGGACTGAAGCACAACAGACATTTAATGAATAAAAAGAGAAAGGAGAAAGAAAAAGGAAGAAAAAGCAGAAATGGGGACTTTCCTGGTAGTCCAGTGGTTTAAGACTCTGAGCTTCCAGTGCAGGTGGTGTGGGTTGTATCCCTGGTCAGGGAACTAAGATCCCACATGCCACCTGGTATGGCCAAGTGGCCAAATGATATGGCCAAAAACTTTAAAAAAAATTTTTTAATAAATAGAAAAAAAGCAGAAATGGAAGAAAGTAGCAACAGCAATCAATGCAAACGAAACCCCCCTTGCAAGCCCTGATTTTTCCCAGAAAAAACAGGTATAACGTTTTGTAAATGCTTTCCCAGTTTTCCTCAGCAAAGTCGGGCAATCCTCAGTTCAGTTCAGTTCAGCTGCTCAGTTGTGTCCGACTCTTTGAGACCCCATGAATCGCAGCACTCCAGGCCTCCCTGTCCATCACAAACTCCCGGAGTTTACCCAAACTCATGTCTGTCGAGTCGTTGATGCCATCCAACCATCTCATCCTCTGTCGTCTCCTTCTCCTCCCACCTTCAATCTTTCCCAGCATCAGGGTCTTTTCCAATGAGTCAACTCTTCGCATGAGGTATCCAAAGTACTGGAGTTTCAGCTTCAGCATCAGTCCTCCCAATGAACACCCAGGACTGATCTCCTTCAGAATGGACTGGTTGGATCTCTTTGCAGTCCAAGGGACTCTCAAGAGTCTTCTCCAACACCACACTTCAAAAGCATCAATTCTTCAGCGCTCAGCTTTCTTCACAGGTCAACTCTCACATCCATACATGACCACTGGAAAAACCATAGCCTTGACTAGAACGACCTTTGTTGGCAAAGTAATGTCTCTGCTTTTCAATATGCTATCTAGGTTGGTCATAACTTTCCTTCTAAGCAGTAAGCGTCTTTTAATTTCATGGCTGCAGTCACCATCTGCAGTGATTTTGGAGCCCAGAAAAATAAAGTCTGACACTGTTTCCACTGTTTCCCCATCTATTTCCCATGAAGTGATGGGACCAGATGCCATGATCTTTGTTTTCTGAATGTTGAGCTTTAAGCCAACTTTTTCACTCTCCTCTTTCACTTTCATTAAGAGGCTTTTTAGTTCCTCTTCACTTTCTGCCATAAGGGTGGTGTCAGCTCCATATCTGAGGTTATTGATATTTCTCCCGGCAATCTTGATTCCAGTTTGTGCTTCTCATGATGTACTCTGCATATAAGTTAAATAAGCAGGGTGACAATATACAGCCTTGACATACTCCTTTTCCAATTTGGAACCAGTCTGTTGTTCCATGTCCAGTTCTAACTGTTGCTTCCTGACCTGCATGTAGGTTTCTCAAGAGGCAAGTCAGGTGGTCTGGTATTCCCATCTCTTTCAGAATTTTCCACAGTTTATTGTGATCCACACAGTGAAAGGCTTTGGCATAGTCAATAAAGCAGAAATAGATATTTTTCCTGGAACTCTCTTGCTTTTTCGATGATCCAGTAAATGTTGGCAATTTGATCTCTGGTTCCTCTGCCTTTTCTAAAACCTAGGCACAAGCATATGACACAGTTTTTGTAAGTCCTTCCCTCCAGCAGATACTGACTATGAGGAATAAGACTCAGATGCTATTCTCAAAGAACTTAGAATCTACTTGAAAGTTTTGAACTAACATACATTAAATTATGGATCCCACTAAAATGACGTTCAAGCAGGTCAGGGGAGGCCTGATGCATACTTTGGCTGCAAGGTTCAAAGAAGGGAGCAAGTCAAGCTGGTGACAAAAGGAAAAGTAAGATTCATGGGAAGGATGGGTTCCAGGAGGTACCCTGGAGGTGGAGGGACCACTACATCAGATGGAGCAAAAATAAGTGTCGCTTATTTGGGGACCAAGCAGGATCTGCGACTCCTAGCGGAAAGATAATTACTGGGAAGTGATAGGACATGAAGTCAGGTGGAATTTCCAAAGGCCCTGAAACTCATGTATGAGAAGACATCAGGGGTCCAAGGGTGTCTGTCCTGACAGCAGTGCCGTGGGAAGTCACCGGGCAGAGGTTTTCACGAAGGATGGAACTGCGGCTCGGGCGTGTGGAGTTAAGGCCGCTGAAAGGCCACCAGATTCTGAGGAATCAGACCAGCGCGGCAGCACGGAGCAGCTAGTAGATGAGCCATTTCAACAAAGGAGTAGATCAGACGTGGAGGCCAGTCTGATTTAGGGTATGGATGGGAAGAGGGTGTGGAAGATGGAAATGTTGTCCATTTATGTGAAGGGGAGCAAGATTCACCTTGGGAGAAATGCCCAGATAAGTGAGTAAAAATGAATTGATGTTAAGCTGGGGGCACACTTCAGAACAAAAAGAACACCCTCTCCCTCCCCAGCCCCCAGGTTTAGGCAAGGATGGTAACAGGTGATGCAAAGCACCTCCAGCAGGAAATGGACCAGGCTGCCTGGCAAGGTGCCAGGTGTGGTGGAACAGAATTGAACCAGGATGTTCTGGGCACTCAGGAGGTGTTTTCCATCCTCTACCCTGAGAATCATTGGTTGTATGTATACTGCATGAGCCTCACGTGTTCATTCCTGCCTGCACTGACTTGCTTATTCCATGTGTACTCTGTATGTATACAAGGCTCCGCACTGGGTGCCACAGCAGAAAGGGGTAAGATAGGGTTGGGCGTCTTCAGGAAGCTCTCAGTCTATGGGGAAGACACAGATAAACGTGTGTGTGTGTGTGTGTGTGTGTGTGTGTGTGTGTGTGTGCGCGCGCTAAGTTGCTTCAGTCGTGTGATGCCATGGACTGTAGCCCACAGGCTCCTCTGTTCATGGGATTCTCCAGGCAAGAATACTGGAGTGGGTTGCCATGCCCTCCTCCAGGGGATCTTCCCAACTCCGGGAACGAACCTCCATCTCCTAGGTCCCCTGCATTGGCAGGTGGGTTCTTTACCAGTATTGTCACCTGGGAAGCCCACAGATAAACACAGAATGGAGCAGTGAGCCTGAGGAAAGCATTTGAAATAGCCATTAGAGGAAACTCATGGATGCTGTGTTGAATTAGGAGTAAAGAGGGTAAAATTTCAGAGTTCCTTTGAAGATTTCAGGATTTTTTTTTTTTTTTTGCAGGAGTAGAGAGTGGCATGAGTCAGGGTTAGAAGTTTGTGTCTCAGGAATTCACTGGTAGTCCAGTGGTTAGGGCTCTGAGCTTTCACTTCCAAAGATGTGTGTATGCTGTCAGCCCCTTGGTGTGCCCAAAACTTTTTTAAAAAAGAAATAAGCAAAAAAAAAGTGTGTCTCAAAGTTCAACATGTAAGAGGCAAGGGCTGTAGTCCTTCCAGTGTCCTAGAGAAGTTAAGCAGTGTAGCTCCCAGGAGGCTAAGATACAGAGAATGTGCTTTTATACATCAGAGGACCAAACTGAGCCTAAGAACACAGGCTCTTTTTTTTTTTTTAATCTTTACCAATTAGGATATTTTTCAGTGCTATTTTCTGGGTGCATACAAAGTCGTGAAGTGCAGGTTTTCTTTTCATCAGTGTATGACATCAGTAGGAAGTAAGCTCAGATTTCCCTCCAAAGTCACAGCTATGGGCCAGGCAGCGATCTTCTGTGCCCTGTGCGTGGAGGAGAGGCAGGCTGTGGTGGACACTTGGGCTCAAATCTGCCATTCAGATGTTCCTGATTTAGGTCCAGCAGGGCTGCCAGACACTCTCAGCAGGGAGAGGAGTCGGGAGCCGGGAGCCCTGGCCTCTGGGGCCGGTTCTCAGTCTGTAACACTGCGACCTTTCATCCCTGAACATCTCAGACATTCCCACCCCCACCCCTGCCTGGCCCTGGGAGAGCCCTGATGCATTTGCACAAGGCTTAGGGTGTGTGTGTGCGTGTATGTGTGTGTGTTAGTCAGTCATGTTGGACTCTTTGCAACCCCATGGACTGTAGTCCGCCAGGCTCCTCTGGGCATGGGATTCTCCAGGCAAGAGTACTGGAGTGGGTTGCCGTTCCCTTTTCAAGGGGATCTTTCTGATCCAGGGATTGAACCTGGGTCTTCAGCTATGCAAAAAGGAAGTTTAGCTAAGTCAGTAACTGCCTAGGTTTGGACATCCAATAGTCTGGGTTCAAATTCGGCCTCGCTATGAAGTCTGGACAAGTTATTTTCTAGGGCTCTATTTTCTTATGCAGACTGGGCATAAGGAAAGCCCTGGTATCACAGGACATTTGTGGATATTGAATGAAACGATCTATTTAAAAGGCTTCCTGCTGTAGCTCTACCTAGTACGTGCTCAACGTGTGATCCTCGGTATCTGAATATGCCTGTACCCGGGTTCCAGGCCAATGCTAGGGGTAAACAAGGCTGCCTGCCCTTCTTTGCGTCTCTCTCCTAGCAACCCAACTCAAATATCAGCTGCTGAAACTCTAAACCTCATTAACAGACAGCTTCATCTCCGAGACACTTTCACCGTGTGGTATGGACCCCACTTTGACCCCCTACTGTTTTGTTTTCCTGCTAATTTTCTGGTTAGTCCAAGGACTTGATCAACAGTGTTACCCCTGCCCCCAACCCCCACCCCCCACCCCCACCAGAAGATGGACAGCAGGCAATTGGGGAACTGGGGTCATGGCAGCCCAGAGGCAAATCCTGCCCAAGAAGCCCTGTAGGAGAGCCCACAAAAGAAAGAGACTCTTTGCCAGAGGAGATTTTATTTTGCAGTTTCCAAAAGGTAAGGGAACCCTTCCAACATTTTTTTTTTTTTTTTTGCTTACAAACTCAGAATTTAAACATAGGACACTGAATGGGCAGAACCTTGGCCCACCCCTGAGTGCCCGGGGCATGTTGCCAGCACCAAGAGTTCGAGTTTCTGCCCACTAGGCTTGTAACCTGAACTTTCTATTTCTAAAATCCCAGTTCTTAGTAGCCAGCACACATTTTGAGCCACAAAATTCTGAGAATTATTGCACTTGTCAGCTGCTAAGTCACATGCGCTTCAGCCTGGTCCCTTTCATTGGTATAATCATACTTCTGTTAGAGACTATGAATTTCACTGTCACATAAAAAGTGGCATCTCTTTTAATACCGCCCAGGGCTTGCCATAATCAGCCAGAAATATACCACTGGGCTTGTCATAATTCATCAATTTTCAGGATCCCTCAGAAACTCCAAATACAATGACTGATAGCAAATTAATGGATCCTCCCATTTAACTTCATTAAAGGACTGACCCCAAGATGAAAATTTAGTTTAATTAGGATAATATCTCATATTTAAAGTGCCTCAAAGCCAGGAAGCCCACAGATCTTCTCTCTTAATTTTTAGAACAACACTTTGTGTCACCTAGAGCCAAGCTTAGTGAACAGGTATGTTTGTTCCCATTTCATGGATGAGAAGAAGTTGCCTCATGTTGACAAGTAAAATAACAATTACAGAGTTAGGAGCCAGGGATGCGAGCCCAGACTCAGGATTTGCAGTTAAGATTGACTTTATTGTCTTCATGTATGTCTGTGAACTATTCAGCAGAACAAAAATACATACAGAATCTTTTTTTTTGTTTTAATCCATGTTTAATGAATAGGGGATCCTGTGTACATGGCCAGGCTGTAAATAGATGGCAGTAGTGGAATGCAGGCATGGACAAATATAGAATGAAGCTTGTGCTCAGCAATGCTGCCCCCCTCTCTCGGCCCCAGTCCCCAGGCTGGTATGTTAACTGGTCTGTTTGGAAGCTTTTTTTTCTTCTTCTTCTTCTTTTTTTTTTTAAGGTTCAGTTGCATGATAGTACAAAGAGCCTTGTGTTACGACTCAACACTGCTATTTATACCCTGTGACCCATTAAGCGCTGATTCCTTGGTTGGGGTTCTCCCAACATCTTGAGAAGAAAAAAAAAGAGGAAAAAAATAGCTTGACTGGAAAAAAAAAAAACAGGAGTTCTCATTTAACAATTCTCGAGTCAAGAATTTGGAAACATGACCCCAGCCAAAGCTTTCAGAGGCCTGGTATCAAATGTTGTTATTTTTGGTGGCTGGAAAATCAGGCTGCTTGAGGAAAGGACAAGGTGCCCAGTGGCTGCAGCAGGAAGCAGAGCAGGGTTGGGGTGGGGGTGGCGCGGGGGGTGGGTGGGTGGCGAGGCTGACCTCACAGGAGGAATCTGCAGGCAACTTGGGCAGAAGAGAACCTCACCGTCCTTCGGTCCACCCCCGCCCCCAATCAGAGGGAGGCACAACGTGTATATTTCCCTTTCCGGGTTTCCCAACGACAGCTCGGCACTCTTCCTCCCCGATACCCTGGGAACCAAACCTCAGTGATGGCTAAACCCCACCTCAGCCCCACCAGGAGATTTATTTTTCCTTAAATGCAGTATTTCCCATGAAAGTGAAGGGCCTCCCCCTTTTGGGAAAGCTACACGCTGGAGATATTTTTACGCTCTGTCTGCAGTGGGTGAAAGGGAATCCTGGCTTAAGATAGAGCCAGTAATGCCCTCCAACCCAGCAGGGCTGGGCCAACGTCAGAGCGGAGGCACCACCCATGTTTGGGAATACAACTCACTCTGTCTGTTCCCCGGGTCTCTCTTCCAGCTCAGCCTGTCCCAGCACATGGATGCTCACAAGCATGAGAACATGTGCAAGCACACATTCGGTCATATGTGCACACACACACATGTGTGCGCATGCACACAAGCACACACATGCACACATGTCACCACACATATACACATGCCAGCATGCATGCACACATAGACAAACATGTACAACCAGCCTAGGTGCCTGCTGGTGACCGCTGTGTCATGGACATTTAGTTCAATTCAAAAATTATTTTGAGGGGGGTGGGAGGGGGGATCAGGTTTGGGAACGCATGTACACCCATGGTGGATTCATGTCAATGTATGGCAAAACCAATACAGAATTGTAAAGTAAAATAAAAAATAAATAAATTAAATAATTAAAAAAAAAAATTATTTTGAGAGTGTTAGGGAGCCATGTGTCATACTCCTCTGTGAAAACAGCTGAGAAAGACATCAGACGAACTTACACTGGAGTGAGGTAGAAAGGAGATCAAACCAGTCCATCCTAAAGGATATCAGTCCTGAATATTCATTGGAAGGATTGATGCTGAAGCTGAAACTCCAATACTTTGGCCACCTGATGCTTTTGAACTGTGGTGTTGGAGAAGACTCTTGAGAGTCCCTTGGACTGCAAGGAGATCCAACCAGTCCATTCTGAAGGAGATCAGCCCTGGGATTTCTTTGGAGGGAATGATGCTGAAGCTGAAACTCCAGTACTTTGGCCACTTCATGCGAAAAGTTGACTCATTGGAAAAGACCCTGATGCTGGGAAAGATTGAAGGTAGGAGGAGAAGGGGATGACAGAGGATGAGATGGTTGGACGGCATCACCGACTTGATGGACATGAGTTTGAGCAAGCTCCGGGAGTTGGTGATGGACAAGGATTCATGGAGTCACAGAGTCGAACGTGACCGAGCGACTGAACTGAACTGAGGTGGAAAGTCTAAACCCTATTCTTGGCATTATTCACATGCCCTCAAAGCTACCTTCCATGAAAAGGTCTTTAAAATACTTAGACTTGATTCTTCTTTATAAGAAAATGAATGTTTAACATTTAATAAATGTTTAATGTGTGTGTGCTAAGTCACTTCAGTCGTGTCCAACTCTTTGTGACCCCATGGACTGTATGCTGCGAGGCCCTTCTGTCCATGGGATTTTCCAGGCAAGAATACTGGAGTGGGTTGCCAAGCCCTCCTCCAGGGGATCTTCCCAACCCAGCGATTGAACCAGCATCTCTTATGTCTCCTGCATTGGCAGATGGGTTCTTTGCCACTAGTGCCACATGGGAAGCCCAAAGAGTGATTGATACCGTGTAAATCGTTTCTTCATATATTATAGGGGGAAAAATTACTATTTTTAACACCCATCTAGAATAAATGTACTTGAACGCTTTCTGCACATGCCAAAACAAAATATAAAGCATGTTAGATGCTCCACCCTCCGTGTCTGTGGGTTCCTCATCCGAGGATTCAACCAGAGGCGGATGGTGAGCAATAACTGGTTGAACCCTCGCCTATGGAGGACTGGCTACCGGACTGGAACATCCGCAGAAGCTGGAATCTGCCTCAGACGCTGGAACCAATCTCCCGGGGATAGCGAGGTATGGCTGTGACCTACAAAATAGGCTGTCAATACCTGTGATTTCCTCCGAAGGGAAGACGTAAATCTTCATCCAAGCCTCTCCCACCTGCTGATGTCGAATGCTAAGAGATGGTTTCCAGCCAATGCAACAGAAAGTCAGAGGGCTCAAAGGTAGGAAAGATTACAGGTACCCTCTATAACACCTGTGTGATGAGGAGAGATGCTCAGGGCTGTGCCTTGGAGATCCTAGTGACTCAAGTGAGACTATATACCTTAGTCTCTAACTCCCAGTTTAGATACTTCTGCTGCTTCTTGTTGCTGGTGGGATGTGGAGCCACACTCAAGAAGCATATAGCCTTGGTCAGAAATCCCAAATTTGAGGTGTATTGCCTCGAGTTTACTTTGGTAGAGAGAAGGCCGATCCAAGCAAAAACAAAACTTCCCTCTCAAAACACAGCAACAATGATCATAACAACCCTCCTCCCTGAAATCTCCAAAAATCCTTCCTTACAGGAAGTGGTGGAGGTCCTGGATTTCCAGTCCCTGGTGCCCCCTGGCTTATTCCTGCACCCTTGAATGCCTTCCTCTGCTGAGTGGCTGTGTGAGATACTTGCAGATTCAGGAGACAAAACACGGAAGAGATTTGGTTTTCTGAGCCTCTGTGTGTGTGTGTGTGTGTGTGTGTGTGTGTGTGTGTGCGTGCTCAGTCATGTCTCACTCTTTGTGACCCCATGGACTATAGCCCACCAGGCTCCTCTGTCCCTGGGATTCTCCAGGCAAGAATACTGGAGTGGGTTGCCACTTTCTCCTCCAGGGGATTTTCCCAACCTAGGGATCCAAACTCTAGTCTCCTGGATTGGCAGGTGGATGCTTTAACACTAAGCCACCTGGGAAGCCCCTTTTCTGAGCCTGAGTAGAGGGTATATCCCATTCAGATGCTGCCTCCAGGAAGGCAGCCCTTCCAAACTTGTTTGCTTAGTCTTGGAATGTCCACTGTTACAAGGGACATTCCCACACCCCTCATCTCCTGACTGCTCCTTGGCAGAAGCCCACATCCACTTCCTCCCTTGTCCTCTCTCCTTGCCTTTTGCCCACTCGACAAAGCCTCCCAGAGGGGACTTTCCACTCCCACGGGCAATCACTATCTTGTGACAGAGGCTCCTGCCAGTCATATATACTTCCAGTTGATACTGGTAAAATAAGATAAAATAGTCTGTGAACAACAGACTACATAACAACACTCAATCCTCAGTCCTTTTTTTAAAAAAAAAAATTGTAGTTGTTTACAGTGTCTGTTAGTTTCAGGTGTATAGCACAGTGATATATATTCGATATACATACATATATATATATATATATACATATCTTTATCAGATTCTTTTCCCTTATAGGTTATTGCAAAATACTGAGTAGAATTCTCTGTGCTATTCTCTGTGCTAGTAGGTCCTTGTTGGTTCCCTATTTTATATATAGTAATGTATATGTGTTAATCCCCAAATCATGATTTATCCCTCTCCTACCCTTTGATAACCATGAGTTTCTTTTTATAATATGTCTTGGGGTCTGTAATAAGCTCATTTTAACTGTTTTTTTTTTTAGTAGATTCCACATGTAAGTGATATCATATGATATTTGTCTTTCTCTGGCTTACTTCATTTATTATGATAATCTCTATGTACACCCATGTTGCTGCAAATGGCATTATTTCATTCCTTTTTATGACTGAGTAATATTCCATTGTTTATGTATGGACCACATGTGCTTTATCCATTCATCTGTTGGTGGACATTTAGGTTGCTTCCATGTCTTGGCTATTGTAAATAGTGCTTCTATGATCACTGGGATGCATATATCTTTTCAAATTATAGTTTTCTCTGGATATATGCCCAGAAGAAGAATTGCAGGAGCATATAGGAATTATATTCTTAGTTTTTTTCAGGAACCTCCATACTGTTCTCCATAGTGACTGTAACTCCTTAATCTTATTAAAACAACACTCCTAAGAAACTGGGCTTACCCTCCTAGAGGTTGCCTTCTCAACCTGCGGTGCCTGTGAATCACCCCAGGAACCTGCTAAAATCAACATTCTGAGTCAGTGGGTTTTCCTTGGGACCCAAAAGTCTGAATTTCAAACAAGATTCTAGGCCACCCTTTCAATGGGAAGGGGTAGACCTCAAGCTCCTTGAAGGCCCATTCCTCTCTGATGTGACTGTGTCCTCACTGTGTAGCAACGTAGCTGGCACATGGTGGGTCTTCAGTTGGAAAAGAGGAAGAGGGCTGAGAAGAGAGACAGGAGGTTAGGAGTTTTCCACTGGGTAAGTCTTTCCTGTTTTTGACAACACTGGGTAAGTTTCGTGTCCTTGATATTAAACACCAAGACAGGCTCTGGTGAGGCAGATATGAACAAAGGCTAATGAATCTTTCCATTCTTTTTTTTTTTTTAATTAATGTATTTTTAGTTGGAGGCTAATTACCTTACAATGTTGAGTTAGTTTCTGTTGCACAATGTGAATCAGCTGTATGTATACATATATCCCCTCCCTCCCCTCCCTGCCCCCCCCCCACCACCATTCTATCCCTCTAGGTCATCACAGAGCACTGAGCTGAGCTCCCTGTGCTATAAAGCAGCTTCCCACTAGCTGTCTATTTCACGCATGATCATGTGTAAGTGTCTGCTCTCCAATTAATCTCAGATCTCATCCCATCCTCTCCCGAGATTTCCTTTCTAGCTATTCACAGATGGTCTCAAGGTCCTCAAGGCTTCCCGCCAGTTTGCCACATTAGCAAGAGAATGCTGGAGTCCTCTCAAAGGCTTGGGAGCTGGGATGTTACGATGCCATGAGGCGCGGTCAGTGCAGAAAGGAAGCATTCTCATCATATGCGGCTTATATCTCGAGCTCACCGACCAAGGTGTGGGGCTCCATGACCCTGGGGAGCATTTGATGGACAGCATTTCCCTTAGAAAGTGATAGAACTTTTCCGTTTGCAGTTTGTATCAAAGCCTCAAAGTCTGTAATTTATTTCATCTCTTCTCCTCCTCATTTATAAGACAAAGCCTAAACTGCTTGATCTCTAAAATGCATCTTGCCAACAGCAAGCAGACTCATGGAGAGCCTCTGCAGCTGTGCCAGCTTTCATCTTAAAGAGGGTACAGTGCCAGAGAGACAGGCATGCCCTGCTGGTAATGAGGTGGTGGCCTCGTTCACCAATTCATTATTGTTTTTAGAAAAAACGCATTCTAAGTCAGCATTTTAAAATATGAAATTAACCTAATCCTTCAATAAGTGGGAGGTTGGAGTTAGATATAAGCATATACATAGAATGGATAAAAAACAAGGTCCTACTGTATAGTACGGGGAACTATATTCAATATCCTACAGTAAACCATAATGGAAAAGAATACTAAAGAAAGAATGTATATATACATATATATTATAATAACCATAATATTATAATTATATATATTATATATACATATAATTATATATGTATATAACTAAATCACTTTGCTGTACAACAAAAATTAACACAACATTGAAATTCAACTATACTTCAATAAAAATAAAATTAAAAATATAAAAAGCAAACAAAACATAGAAAAAAGAAAAAGAAAAAATCACTCTAATACATTAATATTATGTATTATATCAATAACCTCAGATATGCAGATGACACCACCCTTATGGCAGAAAGTGAAGACAAATTAAAAAGCCTCTTGATGAAAGTGAAAGAGGAGAGTGAAAAAGTTGGCTTAAAGCTCAACATTCAGAAAACTAAGATCATGGCATCTGGTCCCATCACTCCATGGCAAATAGATGGGGAAACAGTGGAAACAGTGGCAGACTTTATTTTGGGGAGCTCCAAAATCACTGCAGATGGTGATTGCAGCCATGAAATTAAAAGATGCTTACTCCTTGGAAGAAAAGTTATGACCAACCTAGACAGCGTATTAAAAAGCAGAGACATTACTTTGCCAACAAAGGTCCATCTAGTCAAGGCCATGGTTTTTCCAGTGGTCATGAATGGATGTGAGAGTTGGACTATAAAGAAAGCTGAGCACAGAAGAATTGATAGTTTTAAACTGTGGTGTTGGAGAAGACTCTTGAGAGTCCCTTGGACTGCAAGGAGATCCAACCAGTCCATCCTAAAGGAGATCAGTCCTGGGTGTTCATTTGGAAGGACTGATGTTGAAGCTGAAACTCCAATACTTTGGCCACCTGGTGTGAAGAGCTGACTCATTTGAGAAGACCCTGATGCTGGGAAAGATTGAAGGCGGGAGGAGAAGGGGACGGCAGATGATGAGATGGTTGGATGGAATCACCAACTCAATGGGCATGAGTTTGGGTAAATTCCAGGAGTTGGTGATGGACAGGGAGGCCTGGTGTGCTGCAGTCCATAGGGTCGCAAAGAGCCAGACACAACTGAGCAACTGAACTGAACTGAATACATTAATGTTATCTAATACTAATAATATCTAATACTCTAATAAATTAATATTCACTATGTTAAACATAACTATTATTAGCATTTAGTTGTGTTTTCTATTTGTTTCCTGTGATTGTTTCTGTTTTCATAACTATGGTAATTTTTATATTATTCTGACATATATGTAATTTTGTATGCAACTTTTAAAACGTAACATTGTATGTAAATATTTTCCATGTTATTGTAGCTTTCATCACCACCTGCATGACATTTCCTTGAATGGCTATAACTGATGATATATATAGTCTTCATATGCTTATGCACACTCGGTCGTGTCTGACTTTTTTTGACCCCATGGACTGTAGCCCACTAGGCTTCTCTGTCCATGGAATTTTCCAGGCAAGAATACTGGAGTGGGTTACGATTTCCTTCTCCAGAGGATTTTCCCAACTCAGGGATCAAATCTGTGTCTCTTTTGTCTCCTGCATTGTTAGACAGATTCTTCACCAGTCAGTCAGTCAGTTAGTGCAATTAAATGTACTAGGCATTTCAGTTGTTTTGAAGGCTTTATAAATATAATTGGACTGCAAATACATGAGTAGTTTAGCAAGTGTCCATTGGCACCTGGCATATATTGTATCTAGATTATCTAGTGAGCTTGAAATCCTTTATAGATGTATCAATCCAGGATTTTTAAAGAGGTATATAATGGGAGTGAGGGGTGTGACCACAATAAAATCATCCAACAAAGGGTCTCTAGAAGCAAACAAGGAAGAGACTTGGCCTGTCAGCCTCTACCATGGAAGAGCTTCTGGGGAAGCAACGGGGCTGGTCACAGAGGGAGCTGGAGCCCTGGAGGCCAGGATGGGAGGCCAGGATGAGAGGCCACTCCCCTGGTCGTGGTCCTTTGACCACCTGCGAGTGCCTTGCATCCCTGCCCCCTCATCTACATCTGGGAATGGTGGGCCTTCCCTGGTGGGCTAGTGGTTAAGAACCTGCCTTGTGATGCAGGGGACACAGGTCGATACCTGGTTAGGAAACTAAAATACCACATGCTGCAGAGTAACTAAGCCCACGCACCTCACCTACTGAGCCCACGCACCTCACCTACTGAGCCCACGCGCCTCACCTACTGAGCCCACGCACCTCACCTACTGAGCCCACGCGCCTCACCTACTGAGCCCACGCTCCACAACTATAGAGCCGTTGTGCCACAACTAAGACCCAACATAGCCAAATAAATATTGAAAAAAATAAATGAATCTGAAATGATACCTATCTCGGAAAACTATGGTGAGGGATGAATGAAATACACAAAAGCACTTAGTAGGGTGCTTGTCTCAGTGGGAGCATGCAGTACAACTTAGAAAGGACTGTGGCGTCAGCGATGAGAGAGGTTGGGGAGCTGCCCACCCCCACCACTGGCTAGGCCTGGGCTCACTTGCCATGTGTCTAAGCATTGGAAGCTATAAATCAAGTTAACAGATTGTCAAGGAAAACTTTTATCCTTACATCTTAATAACCTTCACGCACAAAAATAGAGAAATATATGAAAACTATGGTATTTCTATGACTAAAAGTGAGTAAAGTGTTAAAGACAGAGGAGGGACTTCCCTAGGGGTTTAGTGGTTAACAACCTGCCTTTCAGTACACAAGACAAGGGTTCCATCCCTGGTTGGGAAACTAAAATCCCACATGACTCAGAGCTACTAAGTCTGCACGCCTCAGTGAAGACCCAGTGAAGCCAAAATATTTTAAAAGTAAAATAAAAGGGAATCCGATGATGTGTAAGGCTGTCTGGCATGTTATTTGGATGAGTATTAAGAATAAAAACATATAAATTCATAAACTATGATATATTTATTTAATAGTACTCGTTTTCTTGCCTTTATTTCAGCACAATCATTAATTATACTTACATAATCAAGATTTTCCAAAGTCTGTGCTTCATTAATAGCACTAATCTAACAGATTAAAAATAAATGTAATTGTATTAAAATATACAAAATCTGAATATATTTTAATCAATGTGTAAATTAATGTTAATATAGGAGGATAACAATTTAATTATTTTAGATGTTTCCAGAAAAGTTATTTTTCTTCCAAAATATTCAAAATTACCCATTTTTACCAAAATGCAAAAATATATTTTAATTAATAAATATCAAAATTTAAAATTATTTAAATCTGGAGATGTTTACAAGTTTTAAAGATTTAATTACATTTTATGCATTTTTGTATAAAAATAAAACTACATGCAACTCTAGCAAAATCCATTTTTAGTTTTATATGTCACATATATTATATCTCAGTTCAGTTCCGTTCATTTCAGTCGTTCAGCCATGTCCGACTCTTTGCGACCCCATGAATCGCAGCACGCCAGGCCTCCCTGTCCATCACCAACTCCTGGAGTTCACTCAGACTCACGTCCATCGAGTCTGTGATGCCATCCAGCCATCTCATCCTCTGTCGTTCCCTTCTCCTCCTGCCCCCAATCCCTCCCAGCATGAGTCTTTTCAAAATGAGTCAACACTTCGCATGAGGTGGCCGAAGTACTAGAGTTTCAGCTTCAGCATCATTCCCTCCAAAGAAATCCCAGGGCTGATCTCCTTCAGAATGGACTGGTTGGATCTCCTTGCAGTCCAAGGGACTCTCAAGAGTCTTCTCCAACACCACAGTTCAAAAGCATCAATTCTTCGGCGCTCAGCCTTCTTCACAGTCCAGCTCTCACATCCATACATGACCACAGGAAAAACCATAGCCTTGACTAGGTGGGCCTTTGTTGGCAAAGTAATGTCTCTGCTTTTCAATATGCTATCTAGGTTGGTCATAACTTTTCTTCCAAGGAGTAAGCATCTTTTAATTTCATGGCTGCAGTCACCATTTGCAGTGATTTTGGAGCCCCTCAAAATAAAGTCTGCCACTGTTTCCACTGTTTCCCCATCTATTTGCCATGGAATGATGGGACCAGATGCCATGATCTTAGTTTTCTGAATGTTGAGCTTTAAGCCAACTTTTTCACTCTCCTCTTTCACTTTCATCAAGAGGCTTTTTAGTTCCTCTTCACTTTCTGCCATAAGGGTGTTGTCAGCTCCATATCTGAGGTTATTGATATTTCTCCTGGCAATCTTGATACCAGCTTGTGCTTCTTCCAGCCCAGCGTTTCTCATTATGTACTCTGCATAGAAGTTAAATAAGCAGGGTGACAATATATAGCCTTGACGTACTCCTTTTCTGATTTGGAACCAGTCTGTTGTTCCATGTCCAGTTCTAACTGTTGCTTCCTGACCTGCATATAGGTTTCTCAAGAGGCAGGTCAGGTGGTCTGGTATTCCCATCTCTTTCAGAATTTTCCACAGTTTATTGTGATCCACACAGTGAAAGGCTTTGGCATAGTCAATAAAGCAGAAATAAATGTTTTTCTGGAACTCTCTTGCTTTTTCGATGAGCCAGCAGATGAACTATGCTATTGTTGTTCAGCTTCTAGGTCATGTCCAGCTTTTTGTGACCCCATGGACTGCGGCATGCCAGGCCTCCCTGTCCCTCACTGTCTCCTGGCATTTGCCCAAGTTCTAGAACTAGAACTATATTTATATACAAACGTAAGGAAAATAGAAATTATGTAATATTGCAAAATGTTGGCCAATGCACAACTGTTGCACACATTGTATGCAGTTGTTTTAGTACCGCCCAGAACCCTGAGTTGGAATGGGAAAGGAAACAAGAAAATGGACTCCTGGCACTATTGGGAAATAATTCTTCATTATGCAAGAATTTACTACATCCTTGCTCTATGAGAGGAAGAACTTAACAAGGTAATGAATTTGTCTTTTCTCTTATCTCAGCACTTCTGCCGCTTGAATCCTGTCTACACTCCAAATAATGGTCATTTTTGCAGTCAGCAGTGGTGCATACACATCTTCTGGGGACTCAGATTCAGGGCCTTCTTTTTACCAGAGATATAAAGCTGTGGATTGAGCAGTCCTGGTCACCAGAGTGGATGTTTAGGATTACAAGTTGTTCTGCCTGCCCTGAGCACTGACTTCAAGGGATTGGTTACCATGTGTATTTCAGTGTGTGTGTGTGTGTGTGTGTATGTCTCTGTATCTGAGGAGCCCTTGAAACTGTGGGGCTGGGTCAGAGCCTCTCTTGACTATGTCTAAAGGCAAGCCAGCAATTAAAAAAAAAAAAAGAGCAATGTTACAGCCAAACATTTATTGGGATAAATTTTCTGCAGTATGCAAATCCTTCTTGCAAATACCATTATCCACATCACTTCCCATGTTGACGTTGAATCTATTCTAGAGCATCTCTCAGTGCCTTACCCACCCTGGATGGCTTGACTTTCAAAGATTGGATTGTGTCCATTGGGACATCAGCTTGTTAGAGAAAGCAGATGAGAGAAGGCCCGTTGTTTCCCACCACCAGGACCAATTCCAGAATTGGACAACCTGCCCTGAAACATAGCTGCCCCTCTGGAGAGAAGGCCCCAGGACACAAAGAGGGGCCAAAGCTGAACCAAATGCCACTCGGAGTCACTGCTGTGTTCATTAAGAATCTCTTTGAATCTTACCCCTTTTTTCATTATCTCTGAAACTCAGTGGAGCTTTACTTCCTACCAGAAGCTTCCAGCCATTTGTTGGGGGAACATGACTTTGAGGAAATAAGACACAAGTGTGTTTGAATGTGAAGCAGTTACTTTTGCAGCTCAGTTGGGATATGATAATATCACTGTTTGCAGAGCTGGGACTCTGGGCTCTCAGGCGGGCTAGTATAGAAAACTGAACTGGCCAGCAAAGGTGCGCAAAACCACAGAGCCAGGCCCTGAGCCCAACCCACCCCTAGGAGAAGGGGCCAGCTGTCCACTTGTCTAGGAAAGAGCAAAAGCTAACACACTCGGCTTTGAAATCTTTCCGTAAAATATTCACCTTTTTCTTTAGAAGTAGTTTATACAGTTACCACCTGCTTACCTTTGATTTCTAATTAGCCTACACTAGATTTTTAGAAGGCCCCTCTCTACCCTGGGTTTAGTCCATTGTTTAAATATAATATCATCATTTCAGGCACTTCCCTGGTTGTCCAGTGGTTAAGAATCTGCCTGCTAATACAGGGGACACAGGTTTGATCCCTGGGAAGATTCCACATGCTGTGGGGCAGCAAAGCCCATGTGCCATAACTACTGAGCCCATGCACTCTAGAGCCCATGCTCTGCAACAAGAGAAGCCACCATAATAAGAAGCCCTCGCACCACAGCTAGAGAGCAGCCCCTGCTTGTGCAACTAGAGAAAAGCCCATAAACCCTGTGCAGCCTCCCAAAAACATCATTTCAAAATGATAACTTTTCTTGTTAAATTAAAGCAGTGACCTTATTTTCCTTCCATTCTACCTTAGGTTTTAAATCATCCTTCTTCTGAGATGTGTTTGGGGTAGTGTTTATATTTCTATTTATTTCAGGAATATTGGGGGTGGGGTCAAGGAGAAGTGGAGGAGAATAAATCTATGGTCATGCTGGGAGACAGCAAATCACTCCCACAAATCTCTCCTGAGAGGCCATCATGTGTCTCATACTGCTCTGGTGGCCCATAGTCTCCTGAGCTGGTTGTCATCTAGGAAGAAAGAGGAACCCAGTATATGAATGACTATAAATCACAGGAGCCCCAGGTGAAGTTATAAGAGAAGAACAGGGTAAACTGTCTTCAGTTCTTTATATGGATCAGGAAGAGTTTCTTGCTGAGTGTTTTAAAACAAAAGAAAGAAAGGCTTCACCAAGCCCTGGAAAGGCTGGCTGCTTGGGACAGGATGAATGGGGCACTCTGATCTCAGCCTTGTTGGGTGGTTTGGATGAGACACATGGGCATCAGGGAACATGAGGGTTTTAAGTAGGGAGGGTCCACTGATTAAGATTCCCACTTAGTTTGATTTTGTTTTGAGTTTTGTTTTGGCCATGCTACATAGTATGTGGGACCCTAGTTCCCCGACCAGCGATCAGACCCACGCCCCCTGCTTTGGAAGTTGGAAGCACAGAGTCTTAACCACTAGACCACCAGGGAAGTCATGAGAGCTTCATTTAGGAAGTAAATCAGACAACGGAGTGTCCAGCAGACTAAAGTTGAAAAGATAGGAGATAAAGAAGCCTGCTGAATAAGATGGCATCTTGGCTTGGAAGGAGTAAGGATCTGAGCTTAGAGAAATAGTAGGACACTAGCCAAGGATTTCTGGGTCTACTTGTAGGTATCTGCACTGCCTTCAAGACCCAAGGGTCCTTCTACTCCTGCCCACATGTTTATTTTGTGTTCGATGCACATAAATTGCAAGCACGTCTGTCACCCAAAGGTGTGGACTGTGTGGACGTGATGAGCAGAACAAACTTGGGTCCCAGGTTGGGACATTCAACATCATCAAGGGTTGGAGAGGTCGCAGAAAGAGCACAGCTCTGATGTTGGCTGGAGGCATAGGTGAGACTCATAAACAAAGGAATGAACACCAGAAAATTCTAGTGGACTGAAAAATAAGAGAAGAAAAGTCAGCATGCACGTGGCCGTGCCAAAGACTGGGTGACAGGACAACAGAAACACCAGACAGGTTTGAGAGCTCAGCTTGCGTGAGACTTTGCGCTGGCACTTGGGGGCTGAGGCCCTGGGCAGAGATGTTTGGTCAGTTTGCTGCGTTTCCTGGGCATCCAAGTCTGAGGCTGCAGTGTGTGCGCATGCAGGACGATTATTGAAGAGTGCTCTTGGGGAAAAAGAAGGAAATAGCAACTCACTTCACTATTCTTGCCTGGGAAATCCCACGGACAGAGGAGCCTAGCAGGCTACAGTCCTTGCGGTTGCAAAGAGCTGGACATGACTTAGCGACTAAATACACACTGCACACAACTTGGGAACATCTTCTGTTGAGGAGTAAAGGAAGCAGAATTGGGGAAAGGAGTTGAACTGGGAAGCAGGTGCAGCAGAGGCCTCATCCAACCCCATGGGAGCTCTGGAGCTGGGATGGACCTTTGGACTTGGCCCCAGTGAGTCTAGACGCCTGGGTCTTTGTGTCCCATGTGTACAATCACTGGATGTGGGTGGGGGTGCTGGTTGTTCAATGACTCCCATAAGGCAGGGCAGTTCCTTGGGAGTCTCAGCCAACCCTTGCTGCAGCCAGGGGAATGAGAATGGGGTGCCATGGCATCTACTGCTGGGGATTAACCTTGTCTATTTGGAGACTCCTGGGGGAGACGCTGGCAGAGGGAATGCTATCACTTAGAGCTGCGAGCTCCTCAAAGCTGAGAGGTGGTGCAAAGCCAGCAGCTGAGGGGCCACCAGATGACAAGGTCAGTGAACCCGAGAGACAGTGGTCCAACCTGACTACTGCAAAGTAGTTGAGGGCAGTGGTAAGGGAGAGGGGTCTGGAGTCGGACAGCTTGGTCTTCCATCTGCCACTTACCAACAGTTTGACCTTGGATACATTACTTCATCTCTTTGCCCCTCAGTGTGTTCGTCAATTAGGGACCAAAATAGTACTTACCTCATAGAGTTGTTGGGAGGCTAAACGAGATAATGCGGGCGGAGCACTTGGTCCTGGCCCATAATAAGCAGGACTCTTTAGCGGGTGCCTGCTTGTGTCATTATTGATGTTAACAATTTCACCAAACTCAGAGAAAGGCCTTAGACAAATATTGCTTGCCAGAGTCCCGGCACAAGAGGTCGAAGAGTGAGGAAAATCAGGTCAAACATGGAAGTGAGAAGGATGCATTCGTGAAGGATGGGAAGTCTCAACAAATACCCAAGAGAGGGTATTGTCCCTTGCCTTTTTGTGAGGAGAGATTGGTGTTAGTGATTTTATTAATTAATTTTTTGGAATATAGTTACTTCACAATATTGTGTCAGTTTCTGCTGCCCAGCAAAGTGAATCAGCTCTATGTATACATATATCCCCTCTTTTCTGGACTTCCTTCCCATTTAGGTCACCACAGAGCACTGAGTAGAGTTCCCTATGCTACACAGTAGGTTCTCATTAGTCGGCTATTTTGTACATAGTATATATGTCAATCCCAATCTCCTAGTTCATACCATCCCCCCAATTCATCCCACCTCACCTTTCTCTCCTTAGCATCCATGCGTTTGCTCTCTACATCTGCATCTCTATTCCTGCCCTGCAAATAGGTTTATCTGTATCGTTTTTCTGTATTTCACATATATGCTTTAACATGTGATATTTGTTTTTCTCTTTCTGACGTGCTTCACTCTGTATGACGGCCCCTTGTCTCTATGTGTTCTCAATTATAAGATGTATGGCCAAACCAACCCTATTGAAAAGCCAAGAGTAAAATTAAACACATTTCTGGGGAGAAAGTTGATATCATCTTCATTTCACACTATTCCTTTCAGTTCAGTTCAGTTGCTCAGTCGTGTCCGACTCTTTGCGACCCCAGGCCTCCCTGTCCATCACCATCTCCCGGAGTTCACTCAGACTCACGTCCATCAAGTTGGTGATGCCATTCAGCCACCTCATCCTCTGTCGTCCCCCTCTCCTCCTGCCCCCAATCCCTCCCAGCATCAGAGTCTTTTCCAAGACTCTGTTTCAGCTTCAGCATCATTCCCTCCAAAGAAATCTCAGGGCTGATCTCCTTCAGAATGGACTGGTTGGATCTCCTTGCAGTCCAAGGGACTCTCAAGAGTCTTCTCCAGCACCGCAGTTCAAAAGCATCAGTTCTTTGGCGCTCAGCCTTCTTCACAGTCCAACTCTCACATCCACACATGACCACTGGAAACTAAGGCTTCCCACTGTTTCCTTTACCTGGAATCTGAAGTCCTGGCTTTGCCACCTCCTGCCTGTGTAGCCTTGCAAAAGTCACACAACCTCTCTAAACCTTCAGTTTCTTCACCTATGATATAAGATGAATAGTATCTGATTTTACTTGTTGTTGTGAGATTCAGGTGAGATATTATATTTGATGTCATTTGCAAACTGTAAAACACAGTATGCCTGTGTGTGTGCTAAGTCGCTTCAATCGTGTCCAACTGTTTGTGACCCTATGGACTGTAGCCCGCCAGGCTCCTCTGTCCATGGGATTCTCCGGGCAAGAATACGAGTGGGTTGCCATGCCCTCCTCCAGGGAATCTTCCCAATCCAGGGATCAAATCCACATCTCTTACATCTCTTGTCCTGGCAGGCAGATTCCACTAGTGCCACTTGGGAAGCGCAAAACACAATATTGCTGTCACTACTGGGGGAATTTATTTGTTCTGTGGACAACCTTTTTTTGTTGTTGTTTTGGGGGTTTATTTGTGTGCGGATTTTTTTGTTTGTTTGTTTGATATGATAGTTATAGGCAATAGAGGCTGGAGAGGACAGCCTCTGGTTGATGAATATGAAAGAGTGAGGAATCTCTGGTGAAAATAGTGATCTAAGTAATAGTTTTCCTATCTGAGTGAGGAGGATACTGTTTTCCACACCTCCACGTATTAAGAGCCTTCGTGTTTGTACCAGTGTCCAGGGTCTTTCGATCTAGGAAGATATAAGATCTGCTGCATTCCTTCAAGGTGTTCATGACGTCTGTTTAGACATGTGTATTACATTATTTTTCTATTGGTAACAAAGGATTTGCACACTCCTCCCACACTGCGTCCTCCAGTCCCTAAATCATCTAGATAAAGCTCTCATGGGAACATGAAGCTCCTGCCAGATGGATGTCTTCCTGAATTACTGTCGTGTTGGGTGTGGCAGCAAACTTTGGTTGAACACCTCATTTCTGGGGTGGTGATACCCAAGTGTGACACACACCAACATATGTTTAACATCTTAATTCAAACAGAGTTGAGGAATAGGGTCTTCTGATAAACGCGAATTTGAACCTTTAATGAATTAATTTATCAATCTAGTTTCTAGTATACAGCAAAATGATTCCGTTATACATATGTATTTTCTTTATCATAGTCTTTTCCATTGTGGTTTATTACAGGAGATTGAATGTAGTTCCCAGTGCTATACACTAGGACCTTGTTGTTTATCTATTTTATATATAATAGTGTGTATCTGCTAATCCCAAATTCCTAATTTAGCCCTTCCCCACCCCCTTTCCTTCTTGTTTTCTGTGTTTCTGTTTTGTAGAAAAGTGCATATTGTATTTGTATCATAATTAATATTCCACATGTAAGGGATATTGTATACTATATGTCTTTCTTTTTCTGACATGTATCAGTTAGGATGATAATTTCTAGGTCCATCCGTGTTGCTGCAAATGGCATTATTTCCTGCTTCTGCTGGCTGAGGACTATTCCATTGTATGTATGTACTACATCTTCCTTATCCATTCATCTGTCAGCGGACACTTGTATGTTCCTTCCATGTCTTGGCTGTTGTGAATAGTGCTGCTATGAAGATTGAGGTGTATGTATCTTTTCAACTTAGAGTTTTCTGGTCTAATTGTTTAAAATCTTTCCCTGCTCTATGGTGAGAAATTTTGAAAAGTTTTCTTTTGACACTAAATCTGAACTGTAACTAGAGTTAATTTCTATGCATTGTGTGGCTTAAGGATCGAATGTCTCATCTTCATATACCTACTTTTTTTTCTAAAGCAGAGGACATTTTCAAGATAATGGGAAATGTGAATGTTAAGAAAAAGGAAAAACACAAGCAAACAGGACTGGATTCCAGGAGGTTAAGAAACAACTAGTCCTCAGAGTTTATTGAGATGAAGCCCTGCAGGCCAAGTGGTAATCGTGGGCCTTTACTGTGCTCCCCTGTCCCTTTGAAATGTATCACTTTTGGTTTAATTCAGCCTCTACACTTGAGAAAGGCTTGGGACCTGGGACCCTTTGCTGTAATGCTGCAAAGCTTGCAACCAGACACACCTCTCCTGGAGCAACAAAATACAAAGAAACTATATAGGACTGAAAATAACTGCATGCTAGCTCAGTAAGGGCAAATTTTAGACCTAAAAGATACAAAGAGACTAAAAACCCATCTGCCACTTTTGAGAAGCCTGGAGCAAAAACAGGGTGTTGGGAGCAAAGCGGGGTACTGCACATGCCCCCTGCACACAGCACCGCCTGAGGCATGGTGCCTCCCCACCACCTCAGCCTCCCCTCCTGCCTGACCAACGGACATACCCCCCAGCTTCACCTCATATAAGGAACAAGCGTGTCCCTCCTCGGGGAGTGAGCAAGCATGGGCTTCTGTTGCTTGTTCTTGCTCCTCTCTGCTGCAGCAGGGACCCCAGTAAAGCCTTGCCTGAATTTCTTGTCTAGCCTGTAGTCAATTTCTATTGATTGGGGAAGGCCAAGAACCCTGGTGGGTAACATACTGACTGGGTGAGTCCCTGAGCTCAGTTGGGTCATGGTGATAAGGAAGAGCACTTACATAAAAGCTATACTATTAATTTGTTCACTTACCTTAAAAATACCTAAAAATACCTTAAAAATACCTATTGACATACAAAAATGAAGAAGTATATTTCCCATCCTCAAGGAGCTCATCTGGATGAAAACCCAGTGCGATCTTCAGTGTGGTTTCATGAATGAACGTGAATGCCTTACACTCATTAAACCTTAACAGTTAACAAAGTACAGTCGTCCTTTGGTCTCCATGAAAGAGTGGCTTCAGGACCTCTTGTGGGTACGCAAATCAAGGGGGCTCAAGTTCCATTGTGGATCCACCTGTAAGGACAGATCCCACATCTGCAGATACAGAGAATCAACTGTACTCTATACGTGCAGGTAGTAGTCCGTGAGTATTTATGACTCCCTTTTATACATGTAATTGAGATTAACAGAGGCTCAGGGACTTGGAGAGAATTACAGTCAGTTAGCCCAGGGCCTGAAGTACAATCTAAAATTTTCTGTTAATCTGGTGTATTTCATCTATCCATCTCTTAACCTCAATTTCCTAATGCCATTTATTACACATCTGCCAATCTGCTGATGATCTGGATAGGTAGAGTGGATGATGGGAAGAGTATTGGGGAAGATCTCAGGCTACCTGCCTTCAGCCAGTTCCCAAGCTCTTTTCCAGCCAATTGCCTAACATCAAGCAAGTTACTTCATCTCTTTGCAATGCAGTTTCTACATCTATAAAATGAGGGGTTTGGACTAAATGCTTTTTCAAGTGTGTCTTGATTCTAATATGATATCCTACTAACTTGATTTTCAAAGTATTGTCTCATTTAATAGTTTTATTTACTAAGAGGTAATTGACTTCACGTGTACAAGTTCTATTGGGACAAATTCCTCACTAAGCCTCAACCTTTCCTGAGACCTAAGTGGTCCAAGAAAGGGGAATAATAAAACTAATTTTGCAGGACTGTTGTGATAATTAAATGGACTACATGTGGACACCAGTGAGGAAATGTTTGAAATTTATTTTATTAAAGTATAGCTAATATAGAATGTTGTGTTAATTTCTGCTCTATAGAAAACTGGTTCAGTTTTACATATATACACACATATACATTCTTTTTCATTATGATTTATTATAAGATATTGAATAATATCGTTCCCTGTGCTGTACAGGAGGACCTTGTTGTTTATCCATCCTGTATATAATAGTTTACATCTGTTAAGCCCAAATCCCAAATCCATCCCTTCCCCCACCCCTAACCCCCATGGCAACCACAAGTCTGTTCTCTGTGTCTGTTAAGTCTCCAGACATATGCCCAGGAGTTGTTACAAAGCAAAGGTGAACATACATCTGCTGGAAAGTTTTTCATTCTCATTTTTACAATCCAGGAATTTCAAAATACTTCGGGAGTGTTAGGTCATCCACAGACCTGTTTCTCTGTTACTCACCCACAGTTTGTCTGCATTCGCTCTGAGTCTTTGCAGGGTGTCTCACCCATACCTACAGTCCAACAGTGAGTGACTCAGCCTGTTGAATAACCCCCTTTTCCCCAGTATGACATGTCAACTTTATTTCATTGCTGTGGCATGTCTCTTGCCTGGTGGCTGATAAACAAGGCAACTCAGTTAGGAAACCAAAGCAAATTCCCTCCTTCTGAGTCAAGGCAGGAGGTCTGCCAATCTAGACCTAGGAGACAAGCTTTTACACCTTGCTCATTGTCTAAAGATGTTGTTCTTCTCTTTCTCAAGCTCACTCCACTCCCCTCACCCCTAGCCATCTCCCCAAAAGAGGCCATAACCTGGGAGCTATTTTTACCTACAGAATAAATCCAGGGGCACGATCTTTCGTGTTGCATTTATCAAAAAAGAGGGGGTTTATGTTATTGACTTATTTAAAATCAAGTATTGGTTTCTGCAAGGGTTTGATGCATTTGATGTTTGTAAAACTGGGTTACACTTTAGGATTCTCAGACTGCCGCACAGCTGGATTGTCTGCAGATATGGAAGTCTCTGGTCATGAAGACACCACAATACAATGAATGGGCAAGGCAGCGGTGTGACGTTTCTGGGCCCCATTTTCTTTATCTGGAAATAAGGATTAAAAATAACTCTTTTTTTGTGAGAATTAAGTGAGAATATGCATAGAGTGTTAGTTGCTCCATTGTGTCCAACTCTTTACTGTTTTGCCCAGAGTCCGAGTCCCCAAAACTGAGAGAATAAGACATCCACAGCAATGCAAAAGCATAAAGGGGTTTATTGCTAGCTCGAGCCAGGGCTCCTGTCACATCTAACACAGTGGAGTAGAACAAGAGCCCCAAGCCCAGATTTTCAGCAGTATTTATAAGTTTAGAACAAAGACAGGGAGTTGGCAAGGGTTGATTGGCTGCAGGGGTTTCCTGGTATTTACTGATTGGCCACTTATCATCCCTCTGATTGGTCAGAGATATCATCTCTCTGAAGCCCCGGAAGCATGACTCAGGGATTATTTTTGGCCTAGTGCACCTCTCTGAGCCTGTCATGGCTCTGGTGAGGTTGTAACATTTACGACCCCATGAACTGTAGCCCACCAGGCTCCTCTGTCCATAGAATTCTCCAGGCAAGAACACTGGAGTGGGTAGCCATTCCCTTCTCCAGGGCATCTTCCCCACCCAGGGATCAAACCCAGGTCTCCTGCATTGCAGGCGGATTCTTTCATGTCTGAGCCACCAGGGAAGCCCAAGCATAAAGTGCATGCAAAAATATACCCTTGATCTACATGAAGGTGATTCTGCCCATGGACTTTCTGTGTAGCCCTCACAACAATACTGGTTTCTGCCTTAATTGTCCCAAATGACAACATAGAGATTATTATGTTTACCATAAAATCATGTTTTCAAAAGCTTGAATTAGTAAAATATGAATTAGTACCACTATTCCAGAGGCAACTTAGCATTTCTGTCAAAAATAAAAATTACAGCTTACCAGTCCCACAAAGTACATTGGGTAGGTAAATTATTATAAATCTATAAAGAGGAATACCATCTCGGCAGCCATTAAACATCACGTTGTAGAAAAACATTTATTCTTATGGGAACTATTCATTCTGTATCACTCCGTGAAATATGCGAACAGTAAAAGAGGATACACTGTTTGATATTTTTTAATAAATAAGAAAAGCACATACACACATGGAAAAAATACTGGAAGGTACCCAGCAAAACATTAATCATAGTTTTCTTTGGTTGGAATCCAAGTGATTTTTGTTGTCTTCCTTTGTGATTTTTCTCTGTTCTACAAGTTTTCTTTTCTGATGATACTTTATTTCTTTGATTAGAAAAAAATATGGCTATGAAACCAATCTGGTTTTCAAATGAGTGTTATAATTTAATCCACAATCCCCTTTAGAATTCCAAATCCCAAACCTTTAGAATGCTTTAGAATGACTTAGAAAAGAATTTATAAATGTGTGCACAGGAAGAAAGCTGAGAAGAAACACATCAAAACATGAACAATATTATCTCTGTGTAATGGTTTATGAGTGATTTTGTTTTTCATCCTGCAATTTTCTGTATTCTCAAAATATCTACAATCTGTATATATTACTTTTAGAAGTAGGAAAAATGCTATTAAAATATCTGTTGAATCATTATTATTTATTAAAAGTAATGTTTTCTTGCTGCCTCCTGTGAGAGCAGTGTGGTTGATGTAAGCTTTTTTCATAGCTGAATTTTCTTGCTGTAAATAAACCGGCTCAAAGGAAGCTCATGATTCTCAGTTTCAGGATGTCTAATTTGAACAAAATCTATTTTTTCTTTTAAAAATCTTTCATTCATAGTTCAGGGTGATTTTAATTTGTATATATCAAGTTATTCAAAGCTCAAGTTATAAGACACCAGAGGGAAGACGGCTGAATAGGAGGAAAGCCTGAAAATCTTGTGGGCAACTCTGGCCTCACAGGATTGTCAGCCTGATTCCAGATCAAAGGGGCTCAGATAAATGCATTAACTTTAGATTTCTTTTCCCCCGAGCCTCAGATCCACTGGACACTTGCCCATCTGGGCTGAGCCCCATAGGCAGCTGCTTTTGGAGCAAGGGTGTCTTGAGGTCACATCTAAGCAGCTCTCCATGTCTGGTCAAACAACCAGAGTGTGTTTAAACATGAATGATATTTTCAAGGTCAGTGCTGGGTTTCTAGCAAAAGAAAAAAAATAACTGATATTTAGGATAGAAAACAGGGGCAGAGGGCGGGGAAACAAATGAAATTCTAGGTCTCTTATTGAAGCTCTCTGTCCAGCAAATATTTTAGGGATGTCTAGAAATGGGTGAATTTGGGACCAGATTACAGTTTCTTCATCTGTGTTTTTCTCTTAAAGGATGAGTTACTTGTATGTTGGAAAACAGCTCTTATTGACAAAGGTGAACAATGTTGACTTCTTAGCATAAATACCATTGCAGAGGAGAAAACAAACGAGGAAACAAACAACAGTGCATTTCTTTCCGTTAGTGACATCCCAAGCAGGAGGAGAAGAGGGTGACAGAGGACGTAATGATTGGATGCCATCACTGACTCAATGGACATGAGTTTGAACAAACTCCGGGAGATGGTGAAGGAGGGAAGCCTGACACGCTGCAGTCCACAGGGTCACAAAGAGTCTGACATGACTGAGTGACTGAACAACACCAAGCTATGCAGTGGCTCAGCTAGAAATCCGGGAATTATCCTTGCCTTTTATCTCTTTTACCCGCTTCTTCGATTCCAAACCCCCACCTCTTGTTTCTCCCAACCACCCCTTCTCCAGCTGCCACTGGCATCCTGGCCTTATCCTGGTGGCCTTCTCGAGGCCCCTGGACCTGTGGGTAGACTCACCCAGGTCCCAAAGCGGTCATCGCAGCATGCAAACCTAACTACGTCATTCCCTTTTAAAATTTACTCCTTCTGGGTCAAAATCCGAGCTCTTTGACCTGGCATTTCGGGGCCTTCTCTCTTTAGCTACCTCTACTCCTCCCAGCTCAGACCTGGGCTTCCTGCCATTTCCCGACCCCTGCAGGGCAAGGGTCCTTCCTTCAAACCACAAACTCAAAGATGAAATTGAGGATTTTAGGACTTCCCTGGTGGTCCAGTGGTTAAGAATCTGCCTGCCAATGCAGGGGACACAGGTTCAATCCCTGGTCTGGGAAGATCCCACATGCCACAGAGCAACTAAGCCTGTGCAGCACAACTACCCATGCCTGTGTGCCCTAGAGCCCATGTGCACAAGAGAAGCCTCCACAATGAGAAAACCACACACTGCAACTAGAGGAAAGCCTGTGTGCAGCAACTAAGACCCAGCACAGCTAAAAATAAATACATAAGATTTTTTAAAATTGAGGATTTTTAAAATGCTGTCAGCAGGGCCTTAAACTCCAAGCACGGGGCCTGTGTGACTATACTAAGTCATCTACGAACCTTCAAGTTGTGAACTTTCAAAGATGCGAACAAGTGTTCACACGTCCAATCGCATACGTTAGCTCACGTGTCTGCTTTACACTGCCATGGGTGTGCATCCTTTACAAGTGGTCACGCTTAGGTGTATTTCACTGTAGCGTACTGTATAGGGTACAGTGGTACAGTGTCTTTGTGTGAAAAGTACTATAAATCTATTACAATATTGTGCTGTAGTACATATACAGTATACTACATACAGCCAATTATGTTAGTTGGGTACCTAGGCTAATGTTGTTGGACTTACGAACATATTGTACTTACAAATGCGTTCTCAGAAAAAAACTCCTTTGAATGTCGGGGACTTACTACGTTCAAGTCACCTGCCCATGAGGCCAGCCCTGCCCCATGGGGTGTTTACACCACAGTTCCCTCACTCCTGTGGCGCTTAGCCTGGAATATCCTGCTCATTCTCCACTTTCATCATCCTCTTCTCCTCCTTGTTCTTTAAGATTCACTTGGCTTGGGTACCACACCAAGAAATCCCTCCAGACTTTCTTCCTACAACCCAGGACTCCCAAGTTGTGGTGTGTCTTTGTCCTCTGAGCTCATTTTAGTCAGTGATTCCCCAAAGATGGGCCTCAACCATCTATGTATGAGCTCCTAGGGCAGTTTTGACAATGAATCTGAACCACTGAGGCGAGGCCTGGGTACCTGCAAAGCTCATAAGCAGTTCTATGTGCCCCATACTGAGGTCTGAGGATGAACGCTCCTGGTCTGGTCTCCTTTTTGGGGTCTCTGCTTCCTTAATATCTGGCACAGTGCCTGGCACCCCCATGTGTACCCTGGCCTCCAGAGGAGCTCCAGAAGTGGGGGAAGTCCTGTTTTCTCTGGTTGGGGGCCCTCCTGGGAGGCACCAGGCAGGCTGCAGGCCAAGGAGTGTGCAAGGCCCCCACCTGCCAGCATTTCCTTCCAGGTCTCCTTGTTCTTGAATCGAAAGGTGACATCCATCCAGAAAAAAGCTAAAAACCCAGGACCCTGCCACTGGCTTGCATCTGGCCCAGAGTAAAAGGCAGCAGTGAACTTGGCCATGGCTGAATTTAGCCCAGTTCTGGTACTGGCATGGGGTGTATCGATCACAGAAGTCCAGGGACCTGCACCCAAGGCCTGATAGCCCCCTTCCCACGCTCTCAGCCCTGGGCTCACAGAGCAGCACCCAGGATGCTGTAAAGATGCTCCAGCCTCAGGCCCCAAACAGGGCATTTCTTTGCAAGGAGGGGAAGATGCTACCTTGGGTGGCGGGTGTGCAGAAGAAGGGCTGTGCTGTGTTAAATCGCTTCAGTCGTGTCTGACTCTTTGCGACCATAGGGACTGCAGCCCGCCAGGCTACTCTGTCCATGGGATTCTCCAGGCAAGAGTACTAGAGTGGGTTGTCATTTCCTTCTCCAGGGGATCTTCCCAACCCAGGCATCGAACTGCATTGGCAGGTGGGTTCTTTACCACTAGGGCTACCTGGGAAGCCCCAGGGGAAGGGCAACCAGCCTGAAATCTTCTACTACTGTTCACTCCTGTCTTCTCTGCAAGATGGAAGAGCTGCAGGTACAGCCCAGGGGGCACCTATATCCTCCATGCTGGACACACCCTTGGCTCAGCTGGCCACATTCCCAAGACCAGCCCAGGGCCCACCCAGATCAACAAGCCCGCCCCCCTCAACAAGCAGGCCATCTCCACTCTCAGGGTCTCCCCATTACCCTCACTCATGGAGCCTGGGGCACCCCAAGCCCTAGGCTCCCATGGTCCTATTTCAGGCATATCTACTCCAAGCAGGAAGACTGCCTTACAAAAACTTGGCCCTTTCTCTCCTGTTTTGATTAGATACAGACTGTTTTTGCTTTGTTTAAAAAAATATTTTTGGTTTCTTTTATGGCTGTTGTTTTAAACAGTAGCTCTTTCTAATTAGGAGCATCATCAAATTTGGGTCCATTGCCAGCTAAACTAGGCAAAATTTCGAGGTCTTGAGGAGGCTGTTACAGAAAGGGGAGCCCTGCAGTGTCCACGGCAGAAAGAGGCAAGGACCCCCAACGGACCACTTAGTAACTGTCCATGATCCAGTTAGCCGGTGGCCTGCCTGTGGTTGCCTGAGTAAACAGAGGTCTCGTGAATCACAAGGTAACTAGGGCTACTTCTCTGTCAAGTTCTTCAGCCACATACAATTTCTCACTATTCCTCTGAAATTTTCCTTTATCATCAACATCATCACCCAGTATCAACAGCTTAAATTCACCAAATGATTCATATGTGTGAGGCATGGTGTGAATGTTGTCCTTAAAGAGTCTCATTATGTCCCATATTAACCCTGAATATTGCCATTATTGGCCCCATTTATGGATGGGATGATGGAGGCTCATAGGTGCAGGTCACCTGTTCAAAGTCATACAGATATTAGGATTCAAATGTACATTGCACTGTGGCCATAGTGAACCTGTGCATATATAGTTCCCCCATGGATCACTTCCTTTATATGGCCTCCCTAGTCAGCAGGAAGGGATGCTCAGGATCACCCTTCCTTAGCCCTTCAGAGCAACCACCACATGCATTCACATTTCTGTCTACCTGTTGTTCAGTTGCTCAAGTCGTGTCCAACTCTTTGCAACCCCATAGACTGCAGCACACCAGGCTTCCTTGTGCTTCACCATCTCCCAGAGTTTGCTCAAAATCATGTCCATTGAGTCGGTGATGCCATCCAACTATCTCATTCTCTGTCATCCCCTTCTCCTCCCGCCTTCAAGCTTTCCCAGCATCAGGGTCTTTGCCAATGAGTCAGTTCTTTGAATCAGGTGGCCAAAGTATTGGGGCTTCAGCTTTAGCAACAGTCCTTCCAATGAGTTTAGGGTTGATTTCTTGTCTACCTGTGATATGATTTAAAAAACACATAGATATATTTGGCCTTTGTCCTCATTTCCTGGCACAGAGTTCTTAAAACCTTTGGAATTTCCTAGTGATAGGAGTGTTATTCATAACACTTTGACCACACCTGAATTTATGCTGATGAGATGGCTCATGGGGGTTCCCAGGGAAACCAAACATATAGTGAGAGGGTTGGAAATTTCAGCCCCACCCCACCTCAGCATCACCTCCATGGAGGTGAGAGGGATTGGGGATTGAGTTCAATCTCGATGGCCAATGCTTTCATCAATCATGCCTACTTAATGAAACCTCCACAAAAATCCCTAAAATCCAGGAGCTTCTGATCTGGAAACCACATTCACATGCTGGGAGAGTGGTGCACCCCAACCCAATAGAGGCTCCTGTGCTGGGGACCCTTCCAGACCTTGTCCAATGTAAATACTTCTTCATTTGACTGTTCATTTCTCTCCTTTACAATTAACAATAATCATAAGTCTTGACTTCAGTGAGTCCTTGTAGTATATTATAGAACCTGAAGGCAGGTCATGGGAACCACTGAATTTGTAGCCAGCTGCCCAGAAGAGCAAGTGGGCTGGGGACTCCATTTGCAGCTGGTGCCTGAAGTGGGAGCAGTCTCATGGCACTGAGCCCTTGATCTGGGGTGGGTGTGTGTGTTGGGTGGGTGGGGGTGGGGGGAGGTCCTGTGCTAACTCCAGGCAGTTAGTGTCAGAACTGGATTGAACTGTAGGACACCCTATTGGTATCAGAGACTTGAAAAACTAGTTGATTGGTGTTGGGGAAACCACAGAACCACTGTGTTGACCCATGAGCTAGACCCTGGGGAGGGCCTAGACAGCACAGAGCCTGGCATGTCACAGGTACTCACCTCGTTTCACCCCTTTATCTGCAACTTCAGGCTCTCAACCTCCAGGCGTAGCTCCTGAAACCTCTCTTTATCTTCAGTTAGTTAGTGAAACTGGTGTTCATTGGGTTTGGCTCAGTGAGCTTGGCCTTCAAATGAGAGGTGTTAGTTAAGTTTGAGGACTCAATGACTAAGGTCACATTGATGCTCAGTGACAGAGCAAGGACGGGGCATATCAGCCTCTTAAGTCAGACATCAACCCTTGGCCTCACTGTCTTTCAACTTCCCGAAGTTTGCTTCCTTATTCGCTGCCACAATTCTGTAGGACCAATGATGGCACCCCACTCCAGTGCTCTTGCCTGGAAAATCCCATGGATGGAGGAGCCTGGTAGGCTGCAGTCCATGGGGTCGCTAAGTCAGACATGACTGAGCGACTTCACTTTCACTTTTCACTTTCATGCATTGGAGAAGGAAATGGCAACCCACTCCAGTGTTCTTGCCTGGAGGATCCCAGGGACGGAAGAGCCTGGTGGGCTGCCGTCTATGGGGTCACACAGATTCGGACACGACTGAAGTGACTTAGCAATGCAAAAGTCAAGTCTCCGTGAAGGTTTAGGACTCAATGAAAATGGTTTCCACTCTTTAAACTGGACTTTTCTCCATCAGGCAGGATAACTGAAGGCAGCATCTCAGCTTTTCGCCACCCACCGAATAGGCCTCTCTGTCTGGAAGCCCCGCTCCCTCTGAAGGCGAGAGAGCTGAGGGCAGTTGGGGAAGGAGATGACTCCAGAAAGGCTCCACTGCTGTCAGCAGCTTCCAATGCAGTGATTCACGGGGCCGGCCAGCTCTGCATCACGGAGGCCAACTGGGCATCTGTCATCGGCGCTCTCCTCTCTCGGAAACGGCTTCTTCAAAAGGGTCTGCAGCCGCCAGTGGCGAGGCCTGCTCGGAGCTGCTGGGGTGGTTGGAAGGTGGAGGGAGGCGGGGCGGGGGGTGGGGGGGAGGAGGCCTGGAGAGCTGCCGCCCAGAGAGGCCGGTGACAGGAAGAATCCATCAATCTTGCATGCAGCGCCAAATATGGCGCTGGGCTCGAGAGGTAATAAACAAAATGGTCACACTGCGGGCTCACAAGGAGAGACGTGACAGAGGAGAGCGAGGGGCCAGCCTGACGTCAGCGTGTGCGGTCCCGGCTGAGCTGCCCGGCTCACCCCAGGGAGCAGGAATCCCATATTTGTCCTTGCGGAGCCCCTGTGGGCTTTGTTCTTGATGGATGCGCCCGAAGCCGGAAGGGGGAAGCTAAGGCCGTGGATCATGTGGAAATGTGTTCTTGGCACTGCCCCCTGGGCCGGTAGGCTTTCCGAAGGCATGGTGTGGATTGAGCCCCTCTGTCACGGCCCCTGCTTGCTTTTGGCAGCACCATCCACTCACAGCTGGGCTGTTAGTGAGGAGGGAGCAGATGTCATTGTTGGAAATAGCCAGAACTGTTCCGCATGAATGGTGTGAGCACATATTATACAAATTTGAATTTTATTTTATTTTTTACTGTAAACACTTGTTGCTGGGGCTTCCCAGGTGGTGCTAGTGGTAAAAAACCCACCTGCCATTGTACGTAGACATAAGAGATGTGGATTCGATCCCTAGGTTGGGAAGATTCTCTGGAGTATTCTTGCCTGGAAAATCCCATGGACAGAGTCTACAGCCCATACGGTCGCAAAGAGTCGGACACAACTGAAGTGACTTAGCACCTGTTGCTTAGCTGTTTTATTTTATCTTGTTATTTTTTGCCCTTGGGGATGTGGGATCTTAGTTTTCCAACCAGGGATTGAAAGAACAGTCTGCATTGAAAGAACAGTCTGAACTACTAGGCCACCAGGGAAGTCCCAAATTTTGAGTTTTAGAGATTTTAGGACAGCTGTTTGTAGGGGGCTGGAGAACCCACAGACACCTAAGGCTGGTCCAGATGACTAATTTCCCCACATAAAAATCTGAGAGCAGAGCACGGGTGTTTCCCCTCCAGGACCGGATGGTTGGCGTGTCTCTAAGGGCCATGGGGCAGAGGCCACTTCTAGTGGTGTCTTTGAGAATACCTGGCTCCTGCATTGGCTTCGTGAAAAATGGAGCCCTCGCCCTTTGCTAAGTCTCTGTGTGTTTGGCTTTTGTTTTTAATTTTTATTTTATATTGGAGTATAGTTGATTTACAAAGTTGCGTTAGTTTGCAGCGTACTGCAAAATGAGGCAGTTATACATATATTTGGGTTTTCTTAACCATGAGATTTATCAGGGGCTTGTGTCTTATATGACTGCCTAGAGGAATAGCTGATGAGGGAGGTAAGATCACGTGATGGGAAGAAGTACCCAGGATTTTGAGCCAGAAAGACCTGGTTTTGAATCCCAGCTGTGCCCATCAGCACCCGTGAGCCCTTTGAGCATTCAGCAAACACACCAAGTTTCCACGCGTCCATAAAATGGGGTGATTGCTCCCTCTTCGCAGAGTTTTCATGAGAAATAGCCTTTCAGAAGGTAGTTCAGCTCAGTCATTCAGTCGTGTCCGACTCTTTGCGACTCTATGAACACCAGGCCTCCCTGTCCACCACCAACTCCAGGAGTTTACCCAAACTCATGTCCATTGAGTCGGTGATGCCATCCAACCATCTCATCCTCTGTCATCCCCTTCTCCTGCCCTCAATCTTTCCCAGCATCAGGGTCTTTTCAAGTTCTCAGTAAACTGTAGTTTCTATTGAAATGCATATGGGTTCTTGTAAATTACCTATAGATTGTTCATGGCTAGAAACTCTCCTTCTTCCTGTACATTTTTGTGATTCAGAGCTCTTTCCAACAAGCTGTGGCTTTAAAAATGCAGATGCCTTCTGCAGAAGAAAAAAAGCTTTCCGAGGAAAGCCAAAGGGCAAACTGTTCTGATTAGCGCAACTCTGTCTGCACTCTAATGCCTGCTCTTGCCTGTCACAGAATGCTGAGCAGGGGTCTGCATCAGAACTGCGCAGAAATGTGACTGCGATCCTGCCTGACCATGAGACTGGGGTGCACCACCGTTGTCCTCAGTCTTTCCGCCGGTCACCCTCAGTGAAAATGCACTGAAGGTTTCAGATCAGCAGCCTGAGGAGTGGGAGCCAGAGATGGGGGATGGAGAAAATGCAGCTCCTGAGCTGTCCCAGAGGTGGCAAGCTTTCCATGCTGCTGATAGCAATGTGGCCAGCATACTGGATGCACTAAGGGATGGTCACCACATGCCTTTCGTGCCCTCATGTTGATTGGACCCATTCCTGTTGATTCTCCAAGATCACTGTCTATATGGAGAAAATTAGGAGATCCGCCAGAGAAGGAAATGGCAACCCACTCCAGTGTTCTTGCCTTGAGAATCCCAGCGACGGGGGAGCCGGTGGGCTGCTGTCTATGGGGTCGTACAGGGTTGGACACGACTGAAGCGACTTAGCAGCAGCAGCAGCAGGAGATCCACAGGCATTTGCTTCATATTGTCCAGGATGGAAAATTCTTATCCCTTGTCCCAGAAGAAAAATAGCTGAGAGGCCATCAGATATTAAGTCTTAAACATCATGGAGAGATAATGTCCCAGAGCCATATGAGCTCTGACGGACCAAAACAGGGAGGTAAATGAACTAAAAATGGGAAATGAATGAGGATGTCTAAACAGACAGGCAAGCCATTATTAACACAAGAATAGGATTAAACCTAACGCACGACTTACTAGTTTTAGTTGTGTCTGCAATTCATATTTCTCCCACAGTGAAGCTACATTAAGAATAGTAGATTAAATAAATAAAGAATAATGGAAGAGGGTGACGATTGTCATTTATCACCCATAAAGATCCACATTTCCACTCTGTGGCAACAAAATCGGGGATCTAAATATTAACAAGTAGAACACATTATAAACAGTTATATATTATTATCGCTGTAAAGTCATTACAGAAGAAATAAAAACTGTTTTTTAACTATTAATATTCATCAAATGTTAATGAAAATACCTAACAAATAATTATGAAAAACACATTGCTTAAGTAATAAAGATGAAAGAGATGATCATCGTGGTGAATATATAATCTGCAAAATAAAGAACATGCCTTTAATAAGACTTAATTATGTCATTAAATATTTAATTTTACTTTCACTACTAAATTTTGTTTGCATTTCGCATATTTTAAATGTAAAAAGCTCCTTAATAAGATTTGTCATTTAGTGCACATCAAATGCCAGAGCATTGAAGTTTGACTTATTGTCTTCATCAGATTGGTCGAACATCATTTTATTTATCATGAAATGAAATGAACGACCTTCTTTGAAATTTACTACATGTTATGCTTTATCCAAACGGGGTTTAATAATTGATTCTAGGTTATATCCACAAAAATAATGTTTTCTAATGGTGACCAAAAAAAATCATTGCTTTCCTTTCAGTTTTTTTTAAATGAATATCTCACAATGCCCCCCATTTCCCACTGTTTGTATAAGATAAAGTAGGTCTGATTCCACCTCAGCTTGCTATAGGATAGGTCTGATACCATTCATAATGAGATCATTCATTTCCTGAGAGTTGATCCCTTCACTTATAATTTCCGCCTCTAGATAAATCCTGTTTCACTGGTTTAAGGTCACAGCAAGTTAGTTGGTTTCCTGGTATTGGTGAATATTGCTGAAAACTCTTGGACTCCAAATATCTTATAGTATTGTTTATACATGTAATCTAAACAAAAAGGGTACAAATGAACTTATTTACAAAATAGAAGTAGAATCACAGGTGTAGAGAACAAACTTATGCTTACCATGGGGGGAGGATGGGGGAGGGATAAATTGGGAGACTGAGATTGACATATACACACTGCTGCTGCTGCTGCTGCTAAGTTGCTTCAGTCATGTCTGACTCTGTGCAACCCCATAGACGGCAGCCCACCAGGCTCCCCCGTCCCTGGGATTCTCCAGGCAAGGACACTGGAGTGGGTTGCCATTTCCTTCTCCAATGCATGAAAGTGAAAAGTGAAAGTGAAGTCCCTCAGTCGTGTCCGACTTAGCGACCCCATGGACTGCAGCCTACCAGGCTCCTCCATCCATGGGATTTTCCAGGCAAGAGTACTGGAGTGGGGTGCCATTGCCTTCTCCGCATATACATACTACTATATATAAAATCGGTATCTTACAAGGGCCTACTGCTTAGCACAGGGAACTCTACTCAATACTCTGTAATAACCTATAGAGGAAAAGAATCTAAAGAGTGGATATAGATAAATGTAAAACTGCTATATACTTGAAACCGATGCAACACTGTAAATCAACTATATGCCAATAAAAAACTTTTTAATAAAAATAAACACATACATAAATAAAAGCATTAAAAAAAGAGAAAACAAGCAAAAAAACTCTCAGCCTCACCTTCACACACAGTGAGAACCTCCTCCGTCTCAAGCGCCCTGTGCAAGGCCTGACTAGATCACTCAGTGGACACAGCCAGAGAGGCGCACACAGCACAGAGACGCGGGGACATGGTTTCCATGGCTCAGCGGAGCCAGGGGTGTGCATCTGTCCCCATTCACATCGGCAGCTGGAAATCAGCTATGAACCAGCACACCACTGTGTATATGTTCAGGGATCAGGACACGACACCCCACTTCTCTCCCACTGCCCCTTCACTACCTGACCCATAGCCCAGCAGGAGGAGCAGAGATGCTCCGTGGTTGCCAGCAGGTCAGGGTACCAAGTGCCCGCCAGATCTTCAAACATCTCAGTAGGACAAATGTTGCTTTCTCCCCCCAGTGTCTCCATCTCCTGACCAGCTCTTACTCCCAGTCCCGCAGCTGAGGCAACAGGGTAGAGGCCCACACCCAGGTTTTCCTTTGCTGCCAGAAGATAAAGAGCTCTCCGTGGGGAGAGAGGAAGGTACTCTCCTCTCGTGCACGTCTCCTGATGGAGTCACTGCCTAGGGAATCTCTCCACCTGGACTCCAGGGCTGAGAAGGAAGCTGGATGGGGGGGCAAGTGACCAACCGTCCCACTTAGGACAGGATGAGAGTTTTCTGGGGTGGAGGGACATTCAGAGATAAAACCCAAGATGGTCCCAGGCAGCTCTGGATGGTGGGTCCCCATGGGGGCATCTTCTAGCCTTATTCTCTTACCCCATCTTCCCCGGGGGTCCAGAAAGGCAGATCCACTAGAAGACAGATATCTGTTTGGAAAGGCCTATTCCTTCTCTGACAGTGACTGGGAAGAATAGGAACAACAGAGAAGAAACCAGAAGTCCCCAGGAGGATCCACTGTTTCCGTCCTCGGACATAAATGAGGGGTCTGGAGCTCCATCTTTGATCCATTTAGGAACTCAATTACCTAACCTCTGGAGCTTTGGGGAGGCCTGAGCCCCCAGCTCCTGGGAGAGGCCTGTGGAAATATGGACACAGCCTCCTCCCTCCTGACTGCCAGGCCTGTGCAGGCTCATCATTATTCATGCCTATCAGGGCTTTCCACGTTTCCCAGTCACCAGAAACTTGCCCTTCTGGGTTTTCCATTCCTACTTGGCTGGAAGTGCCTGACTTGCATACGGTGGGCTGGGGGTAGCCGGCTGGTGTGTCAGCCTGTGGATGCCAGACGAACAGGCCCATCCTGACCCCCTCGGCCACTCTGGTCTTAACTTCCTTCCCCAGGATGTCCTGGCTTTTTTTAGATTTGCCACTTTCACAGAAGAAACAATGACCAGAATAGTAATGGGGCGAATCTCCCTGCCTCCTCTCGCTCACACTTGTCCTAGAATGGAGCCACTTCACGTGATTGCCCCTTTTCTAGCCTCTGCAGGGAAGTGGGGAGTCAGACAGCCTGGGGATTGCTGGTTTAACAGTGGTGCTGGGGTTGCTGCTCACTTCCAAGGGGTTCTGCCCATGAAGAGGGGGTCCAGAATCTGTTTTTTGTCAGATTCTTTTCCATGATAGATTATTATAAGAAATTGAGTGTCGTTCCCTGTGCTATGCAGTATCTATTATTTATTTTATACATAGACATGAGTATCTGTTCATCTCAAACTCCTAATTTATACCCCCTTGCTTTCTCCTTTGGTAATCATAAGCTTTTTCTTCTATGGACCATCGAAAAGGCAAGAGAGTTTCAGAAAAACGTCTATTTCTGCTTTATTGACTGTGCCAAAGCCTTTGACTGTGTGGATCACAAGAAACTGTGGAAAATTCTGAAAGAGATGGGAATACCAGAGCACGTGACTTGCCTCTTGAGAAACCTGTATGCAGGTCAGGAAGCAACAGTTAGAACTGGACATGGAACAACAGACTGGTTCCAAATAGGAAAAGGAGTACATCAAGGCTGTATATTGTCACCCTGCTTATTTAACTTCTATGCAGAGTACATCATGAGAAACGCTAGGCTGGAAGAAGCACAAGCTAGAATCAAGATTGCCGGGAGAAATATCAATAACCACAGATATGCAGATGACAACTCCGTTATGGCAGAAAATGAAGAAAAACTGAAGAGCCTCTTGATGAAAGTGAAAGAGGAGAGTGAAAAAGTTGGCTTAAAGCTCAATATTCAGAAAACTGAAATCATGGCATCTGGTCCCATCACTTCATGGCGGGAAAACAGTGGAAACTGGTCAGCCACTGGAAACACTGGAAACACTGGCTGACTTTATTTTGGGGGCTCCAAAATCACTGCAGTTGGTGATTGCAGCCATGAAATTAAAAGATGCTTACTCCTTGGAAGGAAAGTTATGGCCAACCTAGACAGCATATTAAAAAGCAGAGACATCACTTTGTCAACAAAGGTCCATCTAGTCAAGGCTATGGTTTTTCCAGTAGTCATGTATAGATGTGAGAGTTGGACTATAAAGAAAGCTGAGTGCAGAAGAATTGATGCTTTTGAACTGTGGTGTTGGAGAAGACTCTTGAGAGTCCCTTGGACTGCAAGGAGATCCAACCAGTCCATCCTAAAGGAGATCAGTCCTGGGTGTTCATTGGAAGGACTGATGTTGAAGCTGAAACTCCAGTACTTTGACTCATTTGAAAAGACTCATGCTGGGAAAGATTGAGGGCAGGAGGGACGACAGAGGATGAGATGGTTGGATGGCAGCCCTGACTCAATAGACACGAATTTGGGTGAACTCCAGGAGTTGGTGATGGACAGGAAGGCCTGGCGTGCTGCGGCTCATAGGGTTGCAAAGAGTCCGACACGACTGAGCGACTGAACTGCACTGAATGAGCCTGTTTCTGTCTTGTAGATGAGCTCATGTGTGTCATATTTTAGATTCCACATATAAGTGACCATATGGTATTTGTCTTTCTCTGTCTGGTTTACTTCACTTAGTATGATCATCTCTAGGTCCATCCATGTTGCTGAAAATGGCATTATTTCATTCTTTTTTGGAGCTGAATAATATTCCATTGTGTACATGTAGCACATCTTCTTTATCCATTCATCCGTCCGTGTATATTCAGGTTGCTTCCATGTCTTAGCTATTGTGACAAAGGACACATTTCAATTACCTTTTCTAAGTGCCTCACTGTGTTGTCTACGGCCATCAAACGAAGGGCTCTTCCTCATTCACTGAGTCTCAGTACTTTTCTGTGCTGGGAAAACACCCAGCTGTTAGGTTGTATTTATCAGTGAAAGAAGGCAGATCCTTGCCGTTAAAGTCCTGTTTCTACTCTGGTGTTTTCCCACCATGTGAAGAAATGCACGATTCTAATTTCTTCATTCACACGGGCCTTGAGAAGATGAGATACTCAAGGACAGACGGATAGCCCAGAGCTGGGCAAGGAACAGGAAGTGAGATACCCCCATGGATATCTGTTCTATGTTAAACCTGCTCCTGGCTTTACTTTATTTAAGCCTAAAAGCAATTGTGTGACCTAACTACAGTAAGTCCCTGACATACTAATCTTCAAGTTGCAAAATTTCAAAGATTCTAATGTGCGTTCCATTAATGTCAGATGTGTGTGAAATTGCAGCTTGCCCTCCATCTCCTGTTGCTGACAGTCCTTCACCTCTACCATCTCCCACCCCCCTCCCTCCTCCAGGCAGTTGCTCTCTTGCCTGTTTTCTCGATGCCAGTCCCTAGTCCCTGTATGCCAGGTGTTGTACTGTACTACTGTGCTTTTCAAGATACTATCCTGTAACATTTAAAATGTTTTCTATGTTTTTTTTGTTTTTTATGTATTATTTATGAAGGGTATTAGAAATCTATTACAGTACTATATAGCTGATTGTGTGCGTGCCTTGGGTATCTAGGCTAACTTCGTTGGGCTTACAAACACACCGGACTTGCAAGCTCACACTCGGAATGGAACTCATTCGTGTGTAGGGGACTGACTGTACTAGCGTTCCCATTTCACCACTGAGGCAAACTCAGAAAGGTTAAGAAACTGTCTCAGAAAGGGACACTCAGGAAGGAATAGAGAGACAGGTCTTGAACCGAGTTTGTCTAATTTCACTGGCACAGAGGCTGAGGATGTTAGATGGAAATTCTCCTTCATCTTAACACAGGAGGGCCACCATTCAACAACGGAAAGAAGTGTTTGAGATTGACTCTCCGTTCTCTCTGTGTGTGTGTAATTATTGCTCCCCCAGTAAGACAAGGCCAGTGGTGAGAATCAGTGTGAGTCAAACAGACCTATTTTACATTCTTCCTTGTGTTCTTTCTTTGTTTTCCTCCTATTTCTAATGGAAAATTCTAGAGCCTCTCTGTCTAATACAGTAGCCATCAGCCCCACGTGGCTACTGAGCCCTTGAGACACCAGATTTCCAAGACTCAATATGAAAAAAGGAATACAAAATACCCCATTAATAATTTCTAGATTGATTTTATTGAAACGATCATAGTTTGGATATACTGGGGATAAATAAATTGGATTAACATTTATGTCATCTGTTTCTTTTTGCTTTTTCATGGGGCTAGTAGAAAATGTAACGTTACGTTATATGGCTTGTGTCTTATCTCTATTGGAGAGCACTGATCTGCTGCACTGCCTTTGTTAAGTCCTGATAAAAGACGGATGGCTTGTTAAAACTCTCCTTGGCCAGAGAAAATGCTTTTACCCCATTAATACTCACACTGAAACAAAATGAGGCTGATTGGGGATGAACACAGCTTGGGCCCCTGCCTCCCTGGCCCTCTGGGATATGCTCGGGGTACTGGCTGGGGCAGCCCATGCCTTGTTCCCTGAATCCACAGCTCTCGACATTCTGGAATGTTTCTGCCTTAAGCCTTTATCCTTTCTTCCCTGAACGAAGTGCTTTGTCATTCCTCTTCGGGAGGAAGGTAGATGATGAAACCATGACCCAGAAAAATGATCTGATCTCACCAAGGTCATTACTGAAGGTCATGACCAAGCCAAGACGAGCATGCGGTCCACTTTGGAGTTTGCCTCCCTGAGCAGCCTGCAGAGGCTTTTCTGGTTGATGATCTTAGTTGCAAGAAGGCAGGTTCAAAACCCAGGCGGTGGGAACAGGGATTACAGAGTCTGTGAGCCCTGACCCCTCCCCTGCTCCTGGCATTCAGCAGCCTCCGGGCTCAATGACTTTATTTTTCTCCTCTCAGAGATGGAAAGTGCTGTAGTATTCCCCTTTGATGATTTAAAAGTGTTATGTGCCTTTTCCTCTTTCCTCTTTATATCCAGCTCTCTCCTTTCTCTGGGCTGCTTTTACACTCGTTTCCATAGTAACCACCTCTATTGTATCCCTGACTGTGAAGAGAAATCTTGCAGATGTTAGTAGGGATCCAACACCTTCCAGGAGATATTTTGATGCACTGTCTCCTTATCTTCCCGCACTAATTTTCTTGCCTTTCTTCTTCTGACAGCTGCCCCTTCCTCCAAGTACCTACAAGCCCTTGGGGATGGCTCTCCTCTTCCATATGAGCCTGGGGGTGAGCAGGGAGAAGGGTGATGCTGGAAGAGAAGGCAGAAATCTCTGGGTCTTATTACAAATCTTAATTCTTCCCATGGCTTTGACACAACATGCCAAACCTAAAAGCCCTTGGGGGTGGAATCAAAAGCGCCGAGGCCTGAGAACAGCGGGGTTAGGCGCTCCAATGGCTGTTAGACAAGCATCCTTACCTAGAGATTGGCAGAATTCACAGAGGCTGTCTTGGCCATCTTGAATATAAACCCCACCCAGCCGTCTCTCCGGTTCCCATCACCTCCACCCCAGCCTCATGAAAATCTCATGACCGTCTCTATGCACTTGAATGTCTTCATTCTGTGCATTTCCCTTGGGTCTCCAAGTCTTCTTTCCTTATTAGTTTGGAAAGGAGGGCAGACGTGCAAATAGAACACACACACACACACACACACGAATCAGGGCTTTGAAAACCCGCAACAACATCATCACCCACCTCCTTCCCAGAGCCAGGCTCAGCTGGCCATCAGGGAAGGGAAGGAGCATGGGTCTCCAACACTGACCTCCCGAAATTGTTTGAAGATCCTTTGCCCACCATTCCTCCTTGGAACTGGACATTATTCTTTTGATTACACAAGCCTGACAGCCTGATCATAATAAACATGTAAGTGAAGAGAACCTATTCCTTTCCAGCGGCATTATTTATTCACCTAAAGCAAAGGCTGTGCTATATTTAGCATCTGATGTCAGTGGGTTGTTTGATTTCTTGGAAATTGGCAGGAAGCCACCTCTCACATGATATATGAAATCACTGATAAATGCTTCTTTTCACCAAAAGAAAAACAGCTTAATAGATGCAGCCCTTTTCTGCTTCCCTCCCCTCCTCCCTCCGTCTCCTCCACCGTCCTCCCCCCTGCCTTTCCTTTCCTCGTCTGGGATTCGTCTTTCTGTGGCACAGCTCAGCAGAGCCTGTGAAGTGGAAATGAGTTGTTCAGTATCACAGGGCAAAATGAGGCTGTTGGGATGCTCAGGATGGTTTTTTTTTCCTCTCCTAGATCCTGGAAGGCTGCCAGAGTGCCAGTGAATCAGACGCACACGCACAAAAAGGCAAATCTATACAGCCGTGGCTTTATGGGGCCCAGTATTTATGGTGAAGCACTAGCTCCGGGTTGCTGTTTTGCAGGCGAAGATGGGAAATAGATAGTGATTCAGGATTGCCATTAAGTGAGAAAACAGCCCCAGTACAGATTGTGTGTAATAAACCAAATGCAGGGAGAAGCTGGAAGAAGCTGTGGATTTGCCACATGAGATCAGCCTTGGGCCCCATCAAGTTCAAGCTCCTGATTTGTGTGGTGGTTAATACCTGGTGCTCGGAACAAATCTTTCTGCTTTCACTCTGTCTTCTCTGCCATACACTGGGTCTATCACATAAAGCTAGTGGAGGGGTTGGGCAGGGCTGTGCACGTGAAATTAAATTAATTCTCGCCCTCCTGTGGAGATCCATTTATATGGCTTGAAGTACAAGATTTAATTACCCTTATCTTAGATCTTATAAGAACCAGCATCACTATTGTTCATGAATTCACCCAGCCCCTTTCCACCATCAGCTGTGAGGTTTAACTCAGGACCCTCAGCGGAAGCCGGGTGGATAGTCTAACTGGCCGCGGGAAGTGAGGAAACAGCAGCTTCAGTGGTGATTTATTTACATTTCTTTGTCCTGGGCTCCATTCAGTGACACCCTATTGGAAAGTATTCTGAAGACAAGAGAAGGGCTTGTTTTCAGCCCTTCAGCATCTTAGGTTCCCCTTCATTAAGGTCCCCTCTATAGTATGTTCTGTCAAGCAATCCTGGCTGGGTGATATTGACCATGGGCGTATGAGGGACTTGGAGAGTTTCAAAAACCCCACAGCGACACCAGCAGTGACTGGTCTTTCTCCCACCCCCAACACATGTGCATGACACTCATCTTCATCCTAGGTGAGAGAAAAAAACAAGGAAAGAGGAAGAAGTGAGAGCAGCAAAATCTGCGCTCTTTGTGTAGCTGCCTGAAGGTCTTACTAGGAAGAGGAATTGATGGATGGAGGGACAATAGAGAGATGAACAGATGGGCAGATGAATGATGGACCCTCATCAATTCCTCCATCAGTAAGAAAGCCCACAAAATGAACACTGGCTATAGGTCGAAGTTGTTTTCCATTCAGTCCTCAAATTTAGCATTCACTGAGGGCTCCATCCTAGGAACCACAGTAAGTGACAGCCTTTGTTTTAATTGGGATTATTTTTTTGATTCTCAAAATGAGGGGTATGGGACCAGATGACCTGTTAGCTCCCTTCCAGGCTCTGAAATGTTAAAGTTCTGTAATTGTGTGATTCTGTGATATTATGAGTCACCCAGGTGAATTAATGCTTTTCTGAGAGGTAGCCAGCCTCGTCTCCCCCAGGGGAGGTGAATGAGCTCTGTCTCAGACACAGATGCTTCTGGGACACACCCTACCAGTGTGACTGCCACTTCTCTGGGCCCTGAAGGAACCAATAAAAAGCCTTACTCTGGGTGAACATTTGCTCACTGAGAAAACTGCTCACTTGGGCTCTTCACAGGGTCACAGTATGTTTATAACAATGATGATGATTTCTGCTTTGTGCAAGGAATTTTTCTTTTGGTTCGAGCTGCTTGAGAAGCTGGCTATGGTTTCTATCAGCCCCGGATCTCACATGGAATAGTACCATGGCCTGTAGCAGAATGACACACAATAGCTGCAGTAACCGCCTCACCCATCTCTGGAGACTGGGCACGGTTTTCTTAGCACTGGGCTGCAGCCACGGTCTATTTTATCATAGTACCTTAGATAGGGATCAGTAAGATAGACGCACATCAAGACTGAGAAAGTTTAAAGGTTTGATTATCCTACAGTCCTTGGGGAGAGCACAAGTCACCTTGCAGGGCCATAAGGGGAAGCACCAGGATCAGTCAAGAGGCTGAGGGAGCTAGGGGGACCTATAGGTAAGAATCTTTATGTTTTTCATGGGGAGGAATGGGTGAGGTAGGAGAGCCAAGTTTAGATTTGGCCAGCTATGTGTAAAAGTAGGAACCCGTGAAATTCATGTTTGCAGTGACTGGGAAGAATATAGTTTAAAGCTGTCTGAGGAGTCCTAATATTGATGGATGTATTAGTCAGTGTGCGCCAGAGAAACGGAAGCAGTAGAGAGTGTGTATGTGTGTGTGGACAGAGAGAGAAAGGAGGAGAGAGCAATTGATTTTTAAGGTATTGGTTCATGCAACTTTGGAGCCTGACAAGTCCAAATTCTGCACAGTAGGCCAGCAGGCTGGAGACCCAGGGAAGAGCCAATGCTGCAATCCAAGTCTGCAGGCAGTCTGCTGGAAGTTTCATTTCTTCAGTGGGGACCATCAGTCTTTTGTTCTATTTAGGCCTTTGACTGATTGGAAAAGTCCTGCCAACATTACAGAGGACAATCTGCTTTACTCAAAGTCCAATGATTTAAACATTCATCTCATCCATATACACCCTCACTGAAACATCCAGAATAATGTCTGGCCAAATATCTGGGAACTGTGGTCCAGGCAAGCTGACACATAGAATTGGCCACAATAACGAGGTTATAGTTTGCTGAGGGGTACATGATAGACCCTTGGATGGCTATTAAAGCATCACTTTCAGAAATGTGAAGTATTTAAAGTTAATTCATGGTCACTGACTCCATAGGGACAGGACATCTGAGGTGTCCTCACCTCCCTAAACTTTCACCCAGGTAACTACACAAGCACCTTGAGAAAACACCTAATAGCTTACAAAACACGTTCATCCCATCCTCTCCCTGATTCTAACAATGGCTGACGAGGTCATCATCTCTGTCTCCGTATGAGAGACCAAAGAACGTGAGTGGAGAAGTGAGGTGACCTTACTCACCCAGGTCAGACAGCTCACAAGTGAAGAAAGCCAGGCTAGGCTCCAGCTTCTGGTTCAAGGTGACAAGATCTGGCTTAGTCTAGCATAGTCTTAGCAACTACCACATGCCAGGCCCTACTCTGGATGCTTCCATGTATTAATTTGCTTAATATTCAGAACAGCTCAGTGAGAAAGCCATCGCTATTGGCCCAGGCAGGGAGGGTGGCGGGCTGGGGTCTGAAGCCAGGCTGCTGTTGAGGATCTTCCTCATCCCCTCCCTCTCTTCCTTGCCACCCAGAGCTTGTGGTGCCCTCTCTTCCTGGTCCCCCACTCAGCACACTGCTGCACTTGCCACCCCCAGTCTACCCCTGGGGATGATTAATAACTATCTTGTCAGGCAGGGTAACTGAAAGCTGTAAGAGAAGATTGCACAAAGTTTTGGAAAGGAAAATACAGAGAAACCCCTACAGTGAAAAAAGATATCAGAATGATCACTTCATAAACATCACTTTTCAAAACATCATATCCAGGATTGGTCCTGGGTGCCCCAGCGCATCAAAAGGGGCCCCAAGGCCTGGCTTCTCTCTGCAGCTTTCATGCTGTCCCACAGTGGGATCCCTTTTGCCTTGTTCTCGCATTACATATTGGGCCCTGGTCCCACCTTCCCCATGATTTGCCAAATGAGGGCAACACACTCCTTTGATAAATCTGTACTAGGTGCCAGGCACTGTGATGAGGACCAAGAGCTGAGGGGTGAGGAGGAACGTGGGTCTGCCCTCAAGGCACTCAGAGCCCAGCGGAAGAGGTAGGGCTGCCCAGCAGGCAGCATCAACTCGGTGGCAGTGTCGCTGGCCCAGACACTGCCTCAGGCCAAGCACCCTGGACCCCCAGAAGGAGGTGTCACCAGCTCTGCCCATCAGATGCTGGCGGCTCTGGTGGGAGGGGAGGGTTAGCCTGGAACTGAACGGACAAATCCACAGGTGGAAGAAGAAGGGAAGGACAGCCAGGTGGAGGGAACAGTGTGTGAAAAGGCCCAGAAGCCTGAGTGCTCAGTTCTGCTCAGCTGGCACGGAGAGCACACGGGGCCACAACCAGGAAGGCATAGGAGGAAGGCGGGAGAGAGTGTCCGCAGCCTGGTGGCCTGCCTAGAATGAGCGGGGGTTTGTTTCCCTCTGAATAGCCTGCCTGGGGACTTCCCTGGTGGTCCAGGGGTTAAGAATCTGCCTTCCAGTGCAGGGGATGAGAGTTTGATCCTTGACTGGGGAACTGAGATCCATGTGCTGTAACTAGAGAAGCCTGAGCACCACAACCAAGACCCAGTGCAGCCAGAAAAAAAAAAAAAAGAAGAAGAAATAGCCTGCTTGGCCCCTGTGCAGTCCCACCAGTGCTTCTGAAGCTTCCTAAGCCAAGTGGGAAGGGTTCTGACACACTCCACGTACTTACTGAGTCATGGTTGGTGCTCAACCCTGGGAAGGATCCTCAGGGCATGTTAGAAGGTTAGATACTGGCTCCTGACCCCAAAGCATATATAGGCCAGATGAAGAGCAAGAAACAAGAAACATTATGGACCCTCAGCAGGAAGAATAATTAAACACCAGGCAGGGTGACCTCCATTGTGAGCGTGATGAGCGATGGTGAAGGAACAAGAGAGATGCTTCCACAGGAGGGTTTTAAATGAGGAAAAGCCCTCCTTTCCTGATGCTAAACTGGGTACAACCCTGTCCACTGACCTTTCCACAGGCCTTTTCCTTAGAGGATTCTCCAAACACAGCCTCACCAACTCTCATCAGCATGAGGACTTCTTTCCGTTTGGGGCCTGTACCTGTCAGTTTACCCTTGTCTAAGCTGAATTTTCTATCCTCAGCTAGACCTCATTGGGCCCTCACTGTGTTTAGATCTGGGTTTCAGGTCTCTTACTTTACAGCTTCACCTAAAACCAGCCAGCTCCTCCACTTAATACAGCCCAGAGCATAAAGATATTTCAATATACGCTTGAATAGTGGAGATTTGCACATGAGGCACCAGTTACAAGGAACCCTACTTCTGCACAGGCTGATCATCTATTATGGAGACCTTTGAATGCACTTGTTTGTAGCTGGTAGAGAGTTCCTTGGCCTACTGATCACTGTTTCTGGGGTTGTTGCTCCAGAGCAAAGCAGTGCCTTTGTGTGTATTTATTACAAAGACACTAGGCTTCCCAGGCAGCACTAGTGGTAAAGAACCCACCTGCCAATGCAGGCGACTTAAGAGACGCAGGTTTGATCCCTGGGTTGGGAAGATCCCCTGGAGGAGGACATGGCAAACCACTCCAGTATCCTTGCCGGAAGAATCCCATGGACAGAGGAGCCTAGCGGGCTATAGTCCATAGGGTCACAAAGAGTCGGACGTGACTGAGGCGACTTAGCATGCACACACTCATTACAAAGACATAAACCACACACATGGCCCATCTTCTCCTTTACACAGCGGTGCAGCCAGGGGTGATTGGAAAATGACATTTTAAACCCCACAGCAAATTACAGCAAGGAATCAGTGTGAAATTACTATCCTCTCCTCGGAGTTCCTTTTTAAAAGTCAGGCAGCAGAGCCCAGGATAAAAGTTGGCCTGTCAGACAAGCCCATTCAAGCTTGCAATTCCGCTGTCATTTGCCCGACGGGCTTGTGATAAAGAGCAAGGATAAAAAATCTGCCAAAAATAGTGCCACCGAGAAACCGACACCCAGGCCAACTTGGGAGCCAGCACCGTGCCAGCTCTGCCCTCCCCAGTAGGGCAGTGGCTCTGAGGATCTGTTCTGACAGAGATGTCGTGTGACCTCCAATTTCAGCACCAAGGAGAGGAAGGGCCGAAAAGAGCTCCAGCTGTGACTCCCCGAAGAAAGGGGAGGGCGAACAAAGTTTACATTGAAAATCTTGGCTTTCCAAACAGCATGTTGAGACAGCCCCACAGCAGACAGGTTTGCTGCAGGCCTGGAACTTGCCTGGGGTGGCCGCAACCTGGAGATTCACCTAGAAAGATTGTTAACACTGAGCTTCCTTCTCTTTGTACTTTTGCTGGGACTTCGATCCCTGGAGTGGTACCCTAGGGGCCTGAAAGAAAGAGATACCCCTCCTTGTAGCCGCGAGCAATGGGAGCCCAGGCAAATGGGCCAACTGGTGAACTTTGGAAAAGCCCACAGCCATGTGGCAGCAGGCGCTCTGGATACCCCAGGCCAAACAGAACCTGCTCAGCCCAGGTTTTGTCACCAGTTCTCGGGGGCGGGGGGAGGTGGCAGGCTGATTTCCAGGCTGTGTGCCCTGCCATGAGGGGGTGAGGCAGAAGGACACCCACACCTGCCAAGTGACTAACGCCCTTAGAGGTAAGAGGTCACACCCATGGACAGAAGCAGATTTTACTGTTTCAGCTCATGTTTATTGTGCCCCTGGGAGTGAGGTGCCTCCTTGGGACTCCCTAACTGCCGTGACAGGCAGGTCTCAGTCCTAGTTTATAGGTGAGTCCACTGCATCTCAGAGACGTTCACTAACATGCCCCAGTTCATTCACACTGTTGTGAAATGGGTAAGCCAGGAGTCAGATCCCAGTCTTTGGGACCCAAGTCCAGTGGTTTCCATCAGAGGCATCCACAAAACCTGCATCAGAGGTGGCAGCTCCCACAGAAGTGGGGGACCATTGTGGGGTCTGTCTTCACCTGCAGGGTGCAGCATCTCCAAACCCTTTGTCCCCATCTTCTTGTCTTGATGTCCTGTCACCCACTTGTCATGTGGAACCACCGACCAGATTTTAAAGTAGCCACAAATATCTGGCAACATAGAACCTGACTTGTGTTTGGTTGATAAAGACCCTCAGAGGAAATAAACACAGGAACTGCGAGGAGTCCAGGGTGGTAATCTTTCCCCAGAAAGGACCCCTCCAGGGGCCAGGGTGTCAGGGCAATGTATTGTCTAATAGGCCCCAAAGAACAACAATCATCATGACGGTTATCATAGAAACCACCCTAGGTACTACTAGACTTCGCATCTGGAGGGTGGTCCTGATGGATGGCTCGTTAGAGAGTTCATGGGGGCCCAGCTGTCCTCACTCCTGCTGTCTCTCTTTCGTGTCACTCACAAGTGCCTCCTGCAAACAGAACATTCCCTGGGGAGCTTTCCCCGGGGACCCTGATCTCTGGCATCCTTAAACAGCTGTCACACTGTCCCAGTTGTTTTTCAAGAAGGAGGTCCCCAGGGCTTCACCGAGGCAGACTTGAACTCAACCCTGCAGTGTTGATCTATCCCTTTTCATGTCCCCCTGGGAGAGGGGTGCCAAAGCCTGGGTGCCCATGGTTAGATCCTGGCAGCCTCTCAGCTTCTGCAGCTCATCACCTGTTGTTTTCTACCCAGAATATGCGTTTGGACATGTCAAGATCTCAGCGGCTCCTACAAAGGCAAACTCCTCTGGAGGAACCTGAGATTTCTTCTGCACAGACCAGCCTCACACCCCGTGGGGCAGTCTGTCAGCAAAGCGTTCACACTGGGCACGGAAGTAACGCATTAGAGAGGGTAGGTGAGGGAAGCCTTCATTCAGCACTTGATCTTGAACTTTGTATTTGCCAAGGGCTTTTAAGTCATTTCCGTTAGCTGTTACTCTTGAACGTCCTTAGGAGGTGGGTAGAAACTGGTGTCCTCCTTTTAAGAAAAAGGACATGGGGAGGGACGTGTCCCCAGGGACACACATCCATGGAGTGGAAAGGGTCAGAGACCTTGCTGGGGAGGCGTTCCGCTCAACCTCCATCCACTCTCAGCCCCCTCTGCATACAGTAAGCCAACAGGGAGGATGTTTCTGGAGCCTGGCTTTCATCCAGGAATCGTCCTGCATGTTAGCCTGCTAGAAGCCAGGTTGAGGTCTTTGTGACTGTCATGTGGCAGGTGAGGGGAGCCTCAGAGGGGTATGTGCTGTGCAGCAAATCATAGGAGGGTGAACAACTGCTGGGCACACAGAAAGCTGGTGCTCACTCCCCAGCCACTCCTGAGCCAGCTTTGAAGCAAGATGTATTTTTAAACACAAGCCTTGTACAGAAAATGTTCCCTTGCATGTCCCCATAGCCTACTAATGGGGCAACGGTTGGCAACCAACACCACCAGCCCGTGCTCAGGGCTGTGTTCTCAATTTTTCTTTCTATTCTTGTCCCCTGGCATACGATAGGGGTTGCTGTCCCAGGAGACTACAGGCGACTGACGAAAAAGGTTGCAGTCGACTCTTGCCTGCTCTCAATTTCAAGACTCTTTGATTTCGTTCAGACACTGGGCCTGTGGGTCTGTGTCCGTTTACCGAGTGTGGAACCATTATTTTTTTAAATTCTTCCAGCAGATTCCATGAAACTGCCCGATGTTTCCCAGAAGGCTGTGGTCCCCCTGCATCACCCTGGACTGAGAAGGGACTACGTTAGAAAGCCAGCTACCCATCTGGGGCGCGAGAAAGCAGCCTCTGTGATCCTGATAAATTTCACAGCAGGATCAAGGGCCTCATGTCCTTTTTTTGAAAATGAAAATAGCCATTTGGGGTCAACTTTCCGTCTTCCCATTGCTCTGATTAGAATTTATCTCCTTGTGCTTGTATGTGCTAAGTCGCTTCCGTCGCGTCCGACTCTTTGTGACCCCACAGACTGTAGCCTGTCAGGCTCCCCTGTCCATGGGATTCTCCAGGCAAGAACACTGGAATGGCTTGCCACTCCCTCCTCCAGGGCATCTTCCTGACTCAGGGATCGAACCCCCATCTCATGTCTTCTGCATTGCCAGGTGGGTTCTTTATCATTAGCGCCACCTAGGATCCTCTTCATTTCCTTGGCAAGAGAAAAGAAAATCACCTTACAAGCCCAAATTATTGCTAGAATGATTCCTCTACTTAATTTATTTAGGATGTCCTCCTGAATTGCCCTGGTGTGTCCCTGAGTATTATTATTATCTGTTACTGCTGTTGTTGTTTTAAAGGAGCCATTTCTAACCAGGGGCTGGGGCAACACCCTTTGTCCTCTGGGCCCCGGGTCCTAGCCCTCACCAAGAGAACCATTCCTGCACTGCTGTGTTTTTTTGAGTTATGCAATATAAACAGCTTCAAGGAGATGAGCTCCTCCAGTTTTGTTTTTAAACCCTGACTTCACTTGCCCTCTGCAGAGCTTGGCATTTGGGTGGTTTCCTCCTGCCTTCTCTGTTTTCCTTGCTAGAAAACAAAACACCCTTCCCTTGACCCTCCTCCAGGACCAGCCCTTTCCTCCCCAGACTCAGCAATGGAATGAACCACTGCTGATGGAAGGAAATTCACCAGGAATTGGTGAAGAAGCTACTGAGGAAGTCTAACACACCCCTGCTTTGTCTCTGCTCAGTTTGGACTCCTCTTTTTCCTCTGGTGCAGGCTCATCAGCTTGGATGCAGAGTGGGCGCCCAAACTGAGCAGAGACAAAGCACTCCTAGGTGTTAGATTTTCTCTGTAACTTCTTTACCCATTCCTGGTTCCCCCAAGTCAGGAGTACCCCAGAACATCTGAAGCATAATTCTGCTCAGCATATGCATTCACACCTGACTTTCCAAGAACACAGCTGATATGTAAAACATGTGTGACTGGAGTTAGGAGAAAAGTTCAAAAGGTATTGCAAACGTCAGCTCCACATTATTTTGCTATTTGCATCCCCTTAAAACAAATATTTGCAAAGCGTTTCATCGCTCATTAGACCAGACTCATGGTTTATCCTCCTAATGACTCCACGCAGTGGAGAAACCCTGCAGTCTTCTCGATGAGTTTGGCTTGGCAAAACGGCATGTAAGGCACAGTTGGATTATAATACAATTTTAGTCACAGGTTTCCTAAAACAACCATCCTAGGCTGAGTCACAGATTCCTTTATTTACACAGTTGTCTTAATGCAGGCAACCAATATTTTTAGAATAGTTATTAACTCTCAAATTTCTTATGGTGGTGATCCTACTTCCATCCATAACATTTTATTTTACAATATTCTGTCTTTCTGATCACCTCTAATGACTCAGGCTTGCAATCTATCTGGTGGGGGTCAGCACCTTCAGGATGAGAAGGTGCTTTTCATCCTTCCAGAAGTGTGAGTTTGGGAGGGAGGGCTGAAAGGTGGAAGGCATAGAGGTTTGGAAAATCGGGTGCCCAGGGCATGGAAGTTGTGAAGAGGGAGCCCAGTGGTAGGAATGGCCTGGGATAGAGTGAGAGGAGCCAGGTACTTGGCCTTTCCCACTGGATTCCAGAAAAGTACAAGAGAGAAAGAAAGAAAGAAAGAAAAAAAAGGAGAGAAAGGAGGGATGAAGGAAGGAAGGGAGGGAAGAAGGGAGGGAGGGAGGGAGAGAGAGAAAGAAAGAAAGAAAAAGGAAAGAAAAGAAAGAAGGAAAGACAAAGAAAGGGAGGGAAGAAAAGAAGACAAGAGAGAAAGAAAGAGAGACCGGAGAAAGAAAGAGGGAAAGAGAAAGAAAAGAAGAGAAATTACAGCTGTGGTTGGGGCGGGGGGGGGGGGGGCGATGTTGGATAGGCCTGGATATTTTTGCATCAAGAAATGCTTCCAGTTCTACCAACTGAAGCTAAGCCAGGGCCTCTGACAAAGCCACACGGCATCCTCTCGTCTCTTCAAGCCTTTCAGAATTTCTCTACATTTTTCCAGCAGTAGGAGCAGCTGCTGCGAACCTCTCATTTGCCAGCTCGCAACCCTACCCACTCTTCTCCTTCTGTTTCTCTCCTTCAAGGTCAAATCCCAGTGCACCTCAACTTTTCAGTGAGAGCCTCAGCCCTCAGTGTCCCGGGGGTGGGGCGGGGGTGTGTGTGTGTGAAGGGGCGGGGATGAATCTGCTGGGGCCTTGACTTTCTCACCCATGTTTCAGATGTGCTGGGGTGTAATGGTAAACAGCGTCTCCCTTGCTGCCAGAACGGCCTCTCCACCCCAGTCCTGTTCCCATCACCCTAGGGGTTCCAGTAATAGGGCGTAAAGCAAACAAAGAGAAACAGTAATCTGGTGTTCCAATTGCATTTTTTGTTTTTAGAAAATGTTAATGATAGGTTATTTGATTACCCTAGGTTTGGCTCTGCCTGCTCGGCATTAAGCACATCTGGTATTTAGTAACAATATAAGTAGCAGGAGTTTTTTTGGCACTTGAAAATAAGCTCATCCAATGTTGCCATGCAGTTTGGAAACTCGTCAGAGAGGCCAGCCAAACTTGTGGAGATACAAGACTTTTTCTGTAGGCCGGGCAGCTGGCCAGGACAGCTAAAAAATGTGAATTGGCTAAGAACTGCTGCCACGCAAACACTTCTGGAAATTTCTGTGCTTGGGCCTGCCAAATCCATTATGCACAACATGAATTACAAGACTTTCTATCTCTCCAAGCAGTTGCTTTTTGAGCTTAATTCTCCTATGCACTTTATGAAACATACACACACAACCAAAATGAGAAAAACACCCTCCCCCAAATCCACTACCATTAAAAAAAAAATCTCTTTCCACTGGGGCTGCCAAGCTCACAACTTTTCCTGAATTAGGAGAAATAGCCTCAAACTTCGGGTTGAATTACATTAAATCTAACACGTGGGAGGCAACTGGGCTTCCTGGAAATTCTAGAAAGGAAAGATGTCTCGCATCATGGAGACAGCCTAATGTCTAGGTGGGAAACACAGAGTAACAGAAAAACTTGGAAGGAGAAAAACATATACACCCTTCACTTGGCCTGTCCGGTCACCAGGGCTTGGACTTTAATGGAATCAGACCAGGGAGCAAACCTTTTAAGCAGAATGTGTTTCTTCGGCATGGAGGCTGCGGCCCTGCCTGGAGATGTCTGGGTCCGCCTTGAGGTCTGGCAAGCCTGTCAATCATCTGGGCAGGATTTGAAGCAGAGGGTGGACCCTGGAGGACAAGCCACAGCTGGCCAGGGTGAAAGCAAGGAGGAGAGGTGCAGCCAGCACTTGTAGTCAGATCCTGGGTCTGCCCGGGCTTCCCTCCCTCCCAAGGCTTAAAAAGCTTTGCATCATTTCATTTCTGCTTCCAAACTGAGACTTGCCTCTTGCTTGTGATTCAGAGGTACTAGATTACTCAGACTCTGCCCGGGATTGCTGTCAAGGGCCTGGAGCTCCACTCCTATTCTCCAGAAGCGCTGGGATGACATTTTTCATAGGACACACATAATAGCTACTATGAGATAATCATATTAGCCCATAATGAGACAGAGAGTACAGCTAAATCCTTCCGACTCCCACTGGGGCTGACGCTTTCTCCATACACAGCCCTTTTCGTGAGAACTGTAAGGTCGCTGCAGGTGTTTTTTTTGTCTTAGACAATGGTGTCAATTTCACTAAGTCCCAACTCTAAGTGTTCAAAAAGCCCATGGTCCCCACGATGTCACTGACCCAGTGAATGAATAATTAGCTACTCCAGTGTGCCTCGGTTTCCCTCTCTGTGTGTGCTGTGGCCATTCTCCCAGGGCAGGAGAAAAGTCGTGTGATTGGATATCGGTCTCTACCTCGTATTTTTGTCACTCTGTTACCTACCTCCTTCGAGCTGCAATCTTTTAAGTCTCAGTGGGCATCCTCTCTTGTAAAATGGGGCCAGTACCAGCTTCCTCTTAGCGCTACAGTGAGGGACCAAGTGCGGTCGTAATTACACAACTTCTTTGTAAACTGTAGCACAGTATACAAATGTGAGTTGTTCATAGTATCTTTCAAGTCCTAATTGTAGAAATGTGATCACTTAAGTTACTGGGAAAGTAACACAGCAACTTGTAGCAGGATGAGGGTGGAGGATGGGATCCGAGCAGTCCACGCACATGAGCAATGGAACCCGGGTCTTTATCGGGGCTGTCAGTGAGAAGAGATGCTCGTTTTCTGCAGCTGTTACAGGACGACCTCTCTCAGTATAACTCTTCGTTAAAGTGTGTCCCCTCCTTCCTCTCCCTCTCCCTCCTGTCCTCTCTCTTTTCTTTTTCTTTTTTTTAGGAATCAATTGGTAGCAATCACTCTTAATGTCCCATTGGACTAGATTGACCTGAGATTGAAGGTGAGGCTGCCAGTTGCTAATTAGATTTCCTTTCCCATCGTGAACTGTATCCCAGAACCATCGCTCACACGAAGCAGTTAAACAGGTTTGGGCATTTGAAAAAAAGAAAGAGCCAGGGCCCCAAGAAAGCAGTCTTGGCCTCATTTCTATTTGGCTCACATTGTCTGTCCTGTTCTTGCTTAAATTTGGATTACAGGACACATTTTTCTCAGTTTCCTTTTCTCGTGTTCCTGGATCTTTGTTGTAGAATTGTAGGAAACATAGAGTCAGGGGAGTCAGCCAGAAAGGATCTCTTTCTTCCCGGGAAGGTCTGGGGCCCCGTCTCAGACACCACGTGTGTGCGGCGCCTGTCTCCCCTTGGCCCCGGCCTCCTCTGCCCCATGACGGTTGTTGTTTTCTTCACGATGGCCATCATTCAGGGCTTTTAAATTCTAATTAGTTCAAGGGCTTTTTCCTTTCTCAGTCTGAAGACAGTCCCCGCAGTCACCACCAACACACACACAAACACACACACACACACACACACATATACACACACACACATACACACACGCACACACACACACACACACACACACACACACACACTGCTTCCGCGGAAACCAGGCCAGCCTGGTCCCTGTATGCTGGGGCTGCCCAGCAAAGATCCAGAGCTTGTGAATCAGTCTGAGTTCAGTCAAAGCGGAAGTGTGGACAGAAAGGGGCACAGAAGGCCACTGTTCAGCCGCTGCAGAGGGAGAGGATGGAGGCTGGGGCTGGGGGAGGGGGCGGGGAGGAAGGCACAGCCACGCCAGCCGCTCCACCCCAGGCAAGGACAGTGACACCATGCAGGCACATATCTCATTATAGCACCAAGGTGGCTTTGCCCGCCCAGCACTCGAGGCCAGGTACCATCTCCCATTCTAACCAGCGGGCACCAATGTTGGTACGGTCACCAGGATGAGCATGGAGTTTTCTGAAGCCAGAGTCAGACTGTGAAGCATTCCCCTGACATTGTAACACCCAGCCAGTCACTCCTGTCATTTACCTTTGAGGTTCACCTCTGTGAATCATAATCATAAATATTCATGGAGCATCCCTCATCTCTCAGCCCGTCAATGTGAAGTAGCTTCATTCTCGTGGGAGCCCTATCACCACTTTGCAATGAGGTAGGCAACATAATTACCCCTCATTTTCAACTGAGGGGACCAAAGCTTGGGTGGGTGAAGTGGCCTGGCCAAGCTCTCAAACTGTAGTAAGTTGCGGGCGTGCTGTGTGGGGCAGCCTGGAAAGTCACCGTGCTGCCACTGCCTGGGGCTTGGCGCTGTTCACGTCTCACCCCTGTCCTGTTTCATTAAGACTGCTTTTGCACTGGATGTCAGAATGGTCTCCCTACAGGGACACATGCGGAGATGCATATCCTCATTCCTCTTACACGTGAGGTCAGCCGAGCGCTGGGTTGTGTCACCAGCCTTGTCTCCCAGGTGCGTGGTGACTTCTCAGAGTGGGTCTGAGACACCTTCTACCTGGCCAGGCTTCATCTCCCTCCCTCCCTCATTCCACTCACTAGGCATCATCACCACCACGAGAAAAGCTTGCTCTTCTCCTTATCAGGTTAACAGAAGAAAGGATCACTAAAATGTCACCTTTGGGGTCAGATCCATGGGTCAGTGTTGAATACACAAACCATTCCATCTGACTGGTTTTTTCATTTATTTTTTTCTTGAGGTAACAGTTGACCTACAGTGTTGTGTTAATTTCTGCTGTACAGCAAAGTGACTCAGTTATACATATATATACAATTCTTTTTCATATTCTTTTCCAAATTATGGTTTATCACAGGATATTGACTATTGTCCTCTGTGCTATAAGCAGGATCTTGTTGCTTATTCATTCTATAGGTGAAGGTTTGCATCTGCTAATCCCAGACTCCAATCTATCCCTCTCCCACCTCTCTCCCCCTTGGCAAGCACAAGTCGGCTCTCTATGCCATCTGACATGTTGAAAGTGAAGACTGTTTTCCAGAGTTGATGCCATTTTCGAGTATTCAATATTCGCTGGGTACCTACTGTGTGCTTACTATGTTAGTAATAGTCCAGGCACTGTTTCAGGCACTGCCTTGAAGTGTCTACAACGCTTAGAATAGGAATAAATACCCCTTGAAATCCTAGCGTTCCAGAGAAATCTTTTCCTGTGACTTGGCGCAGAATCCAACTCTTCCTCTCCAAGGTGATGGCTCTAACCATGACAGATATTTAAAATGCCTTCTTGTAATGGTTATCTGATGTTTCTAAATGTGATTGCTAATGGCATTAATCAGTCCTTCCTATAAGCAACTGGTTGAGCTACTGTGGGTATGAGAAAAGGACAGACAGAGGGAGACGATACAGCCGTCACTATTGTTTCTAGATGACAAGACTAATTGTATATTACCATGGTGTAATTATTGGCATTACATATCACCTCTATATCTTATTTACATCTTGCTGTTGTTGAGCCACTCGGTTGTGTCTGATTCTTTTCGACCCCATGGACTGCAGCATGCCAGGCTTCCCTGTCCTTCACTAGCTCCCAGAGTTTGCTCAAATTCATGTCCATTGAGTTGATGATACCATCCAACCATCTCATCCTCTGTTGCCCTCTTTTTCCTCCTGCCCTCAATCTTTTGCAGCATCAGGATCTTTTCCAATGAGTTGGCTCTTTTACTTATAACTTGGGTTTGTGAGACATTACAGAGAAACCCAAACAAACTTTTTGGCCTACCCAATAATACTCAAGAAGTTAATTTTTTTTTTTTTTACAAACCTTAGGTTTGACAGATACTAAATTCTGTTGCCTAGTAACCCTTTCCTAGATCATAAGTGTATTTGTCTTTTATTGCCCTGTAACAAATTAGTGCAAATCTAGCAGCTTAAAGACACACACATTTATGATCTCACAGCTGCCACAAGTGAGCTGTGTCCTCTGCCCAGGTTCTCAGGAGCCTGCCATCAGCCTGTCACCTGGAGCTGGGGTCTCAGCCAGGCTCAGGGTCCTCAGCCAAGTTCACAGTGCTGGTGGTTTAGTTGCTAAGTCGTGTCGACTCTTTGCGAGCCTATGGACTGTAGCCCGGCAGGCTCCTCTGTCCATGGGTTTTCCAGGCAAGGATACTGGAGTGGGTTGTCATTTCCTTCTCCAGGGGCTCTTCCTGACCCAGGGATCAAACTGCATCTCCTCCTTTGCAGGTGGATTCTTTACCACTGAGCCACCAGGGAAGCTCACCCAAGTTCACAGGGCAGAATTCATTCCCATGAAGCTGTAACTCTCCTGGCAGTTTACATCTTCAAAGCCAGCCAGGGAGATAGAGAGAGTAGGCTGCTTAGAGTCTCTGACCTCTAGACCTTCTTTTAAACGGCTTGTCTGATTAGGTCAGACCCACCCACCATAATCTGTCTTTCGATTAACTTACAGTAACTGATTAGAGATCTTAATTACATCTGCAAAAATCTGTTCACCTTTGCCACATAACGTAATGAAATCACAGCAGTGATATCCTATCACCTTTGCCAGATCCTATTGGCTAGAAGCAAATTAAGGTCCTTCTCACTCTCAAGAGGGAGAGATTATACAAGAGCAAGGGGTCTTAGAGGTCATCTTCGAATCTGCCTTCGACAATAAGCTACTGGAGTATAGGAAGGTTGTGATATGTTTTTTGATGTGTCATTACATTTAGCAGAGTGATAGGCACACAGTAATTCATGGACACTAAAAACTTAGCGACTGACAATAAATTCATATAGTAAATATATGAATATAATAAATTCATATTTTTTAAACTGGGGTATGGTTGCTTTACAGTGTTGTGTTAGTTTCTGCTGTACAATGAAATGAGTCAGCTATATGTATATATATATATCCCCTCCCTCCTGGACCTCCCTTCCAACACCCCCATCATCCCACCTCTCTAGATCATCAGAGAGCACCAGACTGAGCTCTCTGTGCTATACAGCAGCTTCCTACTAGCTGTCTATTTTACACATGGTAGCATATATTTGTTGTTATTCAGTCGCTAAGTCGTGTCCGACTCTGCAACACCATAGACTGTGCAGCACACCAGGCTTCCCTGTCCTTCACTATCTCCTGGAGTTTGCTGAAACTCATGTCCATTGATTTGGTGATGTCATCCAACCATCTCATCCTCTCTCATCCCCTTCTCCTCCTGTCCTCAGTCTTTCTCAGTATCAGGGTCTTTTCCTGTGAGTCAACTCTTCACTTCAGATGGCCAGATTATTGGAGCTTCAGCTTCAGCATCAGTCCTTCCAATGTATATTCGGGGTTGATTTCCTTTAGGATCAACAGGTTTGATCTCCTCGCTGTCCAAGGGACTCTCAAAAGTCTTCTCCAGCATCACAGTTTGTCAGTCCTAATCCCCCAATTTACCCACCCGCCAACCCCTTCCCCATGTCTACAAGTACCTAGAGCTGTGTCTCTATTCCTGCCCTGAAAATAGGTTCATATTTTTAAGACACGAACTTTCTTCCAGAGCACACTCTGGAAAAGGTCCTTTTTTCCCTCCATTGGTCTTCATGGGTTGGGATGGAGGGAAGTGTGACTAGTTACCGATCCAAAGTGTCTGTGGTTGAAAGGAAGGAAAAAGGAGCTGGGAAAGTGAGGCTTCATTCCATCTCCTCCTCTGAAAGCTGTGAGTGCTTCCTCAGCCTCGAAAGTGGAGGAAATAGTACCCGCCTTCCCTGGCAGGGTTGCTGAACAGGCAAAATGACGCTGGGCAGAGAGGGCTTTGAAAAAACAAGCTGTGGGTACAAAGGTTTTATTGTCCTGACGCAGATTGCTATGGAACTGGTGATTAATAATACACTGTTATCTCAAAAGGTGGATGTGTGATCACATAACCAAGAGAGGTTTTTTTTTTTTTTTTTAATGATAAGCAGGGAGGCACTCTCAAGAGACAGCCCAAGTGTCTCCCAGAAACTGGGGGATCCCCTTTCCAGGCACACGTTAGAACCCTTTCTGAACTTCCTTCAAAGTTTTACCCCAAAGCTGCTATATAGCACAGGGAGCTCTGTGATGAATAGAGGGATGGGATGGGGGTACAGAGTGAGGCTGAAGAGGAAAGGGATAACTATATGCATATAGCTGATTCCCTTTGATGTACAGCAGAAACTAACACAACATTGTAAATCAATTATACTCCAATTGAAAAAAACAAATAAAAAACAAGTTTTACCTCAAAGTTGAGCTCTAAATCAATAACCTCTTCTGCATGGATGGACCTAGAGATGATCATACTAAGTGAAGTAAATCAGACAGAGAAAGACAAATATCATATGATGTCATATAAGTGGAATCTAAAAAAAGAGATACAGAGGAACCTATCTACAAAACAGAAACAAAGCTACAGCCTTGGGAAACAAATTGATGGTTACCAAAGGGGAGAGTAGGGGAGGAGGGATAAATTAGGAGTTTGGGATTAACATACACACATTACTATGTATAAAATAGACAATCAACAAGAGCCTACTGTATAGCACAGGTAACTCTACTCAATATTTTATAATAACCTATATGGGGAAAGAATATGAAAAAGAATGGATATATGTATAACTGAATCTCATTGTTGGACACCTGAAACTAAGACAACATTGTAAATCAACTATATTCCCATATAAAATAAAAATTAAATTTAAAAACTCTCTTCCACAGCATCCACAGCCAGATTTCATGGTCCCCTGGTCCTCTGTGTATCTGGACCTGGCACACTAATGAAGGGAGACAGACACTGGAGAGTCAGAGGTCAGCCCAAGTGGTACAGCTACACAGAACCAATGCACATACAGTCCCGACTGGGAAGACAGCTTTGAAGAGCAAGGGCCCACTGGGCAGGCTTCCCTCCTGCAAGGAAAGAGTCGGCTACTGATGTGTTAAGATTCGATTAACACAGGAAATAAACATGTAATAAATAATAGCAGTGTAATAAGCATGGTTGTCATTGACATGGTTCTATCAGTTGAAAATATGAGATCTGGAGGATAGGTTTCTTAGGCTTATCCTGCCCTTATTTAAAAGAAACTGACATATGTAATTTATAAAATAGAAGATAATTTTAAAAGAGTTGGATACTGACTCGTTTTCTCAGTTTAACCACTGCCTTGTTCTTTTGACTGAAAAAGGATGTTTATTTTTAAGAACTGATATTTAGAGTCCAGGGCTTCCCAGGTGGCTCAGTGGTAAAGAATCCACCTGCCAGTGCAGGAAACATGGGCTCAAAATCTAGGTTAAGAAGATTCCCTGGAGGAAGAAGTGGCAATCCACTCCAGTATTCTTGCCTGGGAAATCCCATGGACAGAGGAGCCTGGCGGGCTACAGTCCATGGGGTTGCAGAGTCAGACGTGACTGAATGCGCATGCGCACGCATGCGCACGCACGCGCACACACACACACACACACACGCATTTAGAGTATTTTTCATGTCTTCCATCCCTAAGTTCCATCCCCCAAGTCAACATTACAGACACATAAAGCCATACCTGGGTCCTAAACTCTCTGGGAAGTGACATGACTTAACCTCCATCCAGGGCTGTGGTCAAGCCAAACAAAACAAGCATTTTTAATGGTCTGGAAGCCAGCTCAGTTTATGATTTGCACACCTCTGACCATTCAGTTCATGGAACCGTCCTACCAGCTTTATCTCAGGGTAATGTTGCTGACTCCTCAAAAAAAAAAGTGCGAGAACCCAGACTATTACTCCTCGTGTACTTGGAGCAAGTTAAACAGCATTCTAGGACATGAAGCAATTTGAGTAACTTTCCTCACTTCAGATATTTTTGTATCTGAGATGCTTAAAACAGAATTTCTACATGACACAGGGCCATATCTGAACATGGCAAAGTAAGAAACAGGAAGCTAAACTTCTTGAAATAACTGCCTGGTCTGGACTCTGGACTCTCTTAGCATTTTCAAATGAGGAGATCTTGTCGTCTTTGCAAGCCATGTTGACAAACTGATGCTATATTTTTAGCATGCCTTGAATGGAAAACATGAAAGATATGTGAACAATATATTTCCAAATATGTCACATATTTATAAAACATAGTAAATGCATGACAGATTGAGTAGGATATGTGGAAAAAATAACAGCTGTGGTACACCCAATTTCTTAGCAAATTCATACACAACAAATGACATTCATATCCCATGTTTTGTAAAAATCTATTTTTTAAGCATTTTAGGAAAGGATGTAGGGAATGAAAACAAAAGTTTGCAGGAGAAAAATCACAAGATGGATGTAAATTTAAATGACATGTCACATAATGATCATGTATAAAACTAGCTCTGAGTAGGTTACCCACTTTCCTCAGCATGCCATCTTTTGATGGAAATGATATTAAATAAAGCATTAAAAGTGATCTGCATTTTAAGGTGGCCTAAAATGTGAGACATGAAGGAAAGCCTATGAAAAGTTTCAGGATATGAAACAATTTGTGGGTCAATGTTGTTAAGATTTCCTTGGATGGAGTAAAATTGGCATCAGAAGTCGTAGTTGGTGGCACCAAAGACAAGATTGGGTTCTGAATTAAGAAAAGTCTGACCAGACACTTGGATTTGAATAACAGGCCAAAGGGATCCTGGTAAGTTCTAAAGCAGAGAATCAGCATGAGAAGCAGTATTTTTTAATATTTATTTATTTGGCTGCACCAGGTCTTAGTTACCACATGCAGGATATTTCGTTGTAGCATGTGGGATCCAGTTCCCTGACCAGGGATTGAACCCTGGCCCCCTGCATTGGGAGCATGGAGTGTTAGCACTTGACCACCAGTGAAGTCCCGAGAAGCAGTGTTTTTAAGGGAATAGTTTCAGCAGTTTTGAGTACAATCGTGACAAAGCAGCTTCTAAGGGTAATAGTATGAACTCCTTCTATAGATAATATAGACATTTGTGCTTTCCAAATGAGTTTTCCCATTTTCAAATCCATAATCTTATTTGAGCTGTGTAGCAAGTCTGGGAGGCCTGCAAGTAAGGTTTTATCATCTGCATTTTTCCTTCCAAAGAAACCAAGAGTTTGTGACTTCAAGGTCATGGTTAGAAAGAGGAGAAGCTAGTCCTAACAATGAGGATGTTTATTCTTTTAGGATCATACCTGGGAGAGATGAGGTTAAATATTTTTTTCCTTCCTCTTCTCTTTACTTTTGTTTTTCCCAAATTTCCTACAATGAACAAATATGATTTTAGAATGGTAAAATGACATTAAATGTTACACTTTTTAATATTTATATTAAAATCCCTACTCTCACGCCTTCCACTCCACTCTTTTTTCTTGCATTCCTACTTGAGGACTTTTTGTGCCATCCATGACTGACCCCTCCCCACAGGCAGGAAGAATTTGATTCAAAATGCAGGTCTTGATTGCTAGGCTGAGCTGGTGTAAGTCAATGTAGAACAGACCAGCCTGTGAGTATGGAGAGCTAAATTTGCATCCTATTTTCTACAATGCTGGGAAGTTCCCTCCTATCTGTGTGCCCTAGTTTCCTGTTCTGTATCCTTTCTGCCAGATAGGAAGTGTTTCAAGATTCCAAAGCAAACATCGCTTTATCAAAGAAAGGTGATGCTAAAATTACATTCTTATGTGAGACTGTTAAAATGTTGAAATTCTGCAGTTGAGTCTTCTGCTTAGCCTTGGCCTCACTGAAAGGAGACTTTGGGTAGCAGGTGGGGGCCCGAGAGGGCAGAGTAGGCAGGCATGGGAAAGGATGGGGGCCGGGGGTGTCAGTTGAGTTGAAATTGACCTCATCAGAAGGCATCCCAAGCTTCCTCTGGTCCTTCCCTTGTAAGCAGTGCTCTAAAGGAACATTCCTGACTAATGGACATGCCACAGAAACTCATACAAGGCGACCGTCTGATCTTAGTGTCCCTGATAATTATAGACCAGGCCACTTCATGACCTTGGGCAATCAACTTAGCCTCTAAATTTCCCACTTTCTTTACCTGTAAATAAATGATCTCCCTCGGAGCTAAAGGATAATTGAGATCAAATTCCTGAAGGATTTTTAACTCCTTAGAATTCATCAGTTTTCACACTGGAGGAGCTTTTGGACTTTTCTGAAAATCTGATGAAAGGTGGGAGACTTCCTCCCAGAAAAATACGTATACAGCCATAAACTTTTCATATAAATTCATGAGGCTTATTGACTCCCCAAAGCTTAAATTTCCTTTGGGTGGGAAAAAAAAAAAAAAAGCTCACTACCTTAGAAGGAAAGTGTTTTAAATAGGTCAAAGGTGAGTCATGTGCCATTGCTATCACGCCACTGCCATCCTAGTGGACTTGATTCCTGCATCTAATGTGCTGTACCATCATTATATTCATCTCATTATTATTAAAAAATAACTCTATCTCCATCGGTGTTCATCCTTCCCTTTCACTGCCCCCCTCCCATTTTATTATTATTTAGACTCTGAAAGTCTTGGAATGAGGGATGCTTTTGCTGTTGGTCGTCTGTGTAAGATCACATCAGTTCCTTCCATCTAAGTATGACCTAGAAAATAAAGAAGAATGTGCATAATTGAACTGAGCTTTTAAAAGGGGTTCTTCTTTATCACTCTTGGACAGTTAAAATTGCCGTGCCTGAGAAAGAGAAAATGCAAAAGTGGCCCCTTAGCCCATTATAGAGGACCCTTGACATAAGCATTCAATCCAAGGCTGATTAAAATTTGCATAATTCATCTTATTATTTATTCTAAAATAATTGAAAAGCAGTGGTCTTGAAGATAGAATTTTTCAAAAGCAGTATTTTACGCAGAGGTTTTAAAAGGAATCAGCCCATTTATTCGATAATGAAAAAAATCATTATTTTCACATTCCCACGTAATGTCTTCTGTTTTCTTCCATCTTCATTTAGCTCAGCTGGGAATTAGGCATATTCTTTAGTTATGCCTTAAAAAAACTAATAGTACGAAATAATAGTATCTTTTGTTGACAACGGGCCTTATTCTATGGAAAGACACCTGAATGCATTTTTAGGTGGTTCTTAGCTTTGTGTTGGTCCTGCCTTCCTTTGCCTCTCTCGTTTTTGACACAATGTATAGGTTTTCAGCACACCAGAATCTGGGGTTCTCTCTCACTCTCTGTATACATATTTTTTCTTTTACTATCTTCTATAAAAGGAGCTTGCTATTGATTGCAGCTGACTGAGCCGCTTGAGTTGATATCCAAGCAACGCTAACCCAGAGAGGGATTAGCATTACATCAGCCGCCAGGCGAGGGAGCCTGGCAGCCGGCCCGCCTGTAAAAACGGAACGCGTTTGCGTCACTGTTGCCTTGGTAATGTTTCTTGGAGCCTTGTCAGCTGTCCCCTGAGGTTGTTTCCTTAATATGTCAACAGACATTCCTGAATCTTTCATGCCGAATAGTTCTTTTCCTTTTCCAAAAACACTTAGATGACCCAGCAGCTGGTGCCTCTTGTTGCTGGGATCTTTCAAAACGTAATTTTTTTTTTTTTTAATGAAATAGGTGTTTTTGTTCCATTCCAAACATTCGAGGAGGATTTAGGAAGGTTTCGATTTCTGCTTCTCCACGTTAGAGAACCTATTTTTGAAGAAACAGGGCAGCCAGTTTAGGGCAGAGAGCTGTTTCTCTGCTTTTATCATCCTTGGGAAAAGCCTTTATTCCCTCACCAGCTTATCCAAACCCTCCAATTACCCTGTTACCTTGTGACCTTTCATAGAGCAAAATGGCTGGTTGAAAGACCCAGCTGAAATTTGCCTCCATTTATGATTTGCTCTCTGATCTTGCTTTAAGAAAGTCAGCCAGACCTTGTGGGCAGTGACCTTGAGCAGCCCCTGCATGCTGAGAGCCACAGATAAGAAAGATGTGTCAACCACTGCCCACGTGATACCTATTTCCTCATTTTCCCCACGTCATTATTTGCTGATCTGGTAATTTGATCTCCACTTTCATCTTGGAATATTTTACTTTGAAGAATACCATAGCCAAGACCCTGGTGCTGGGAAAGATTGAAGGCAGGAGGAAAACGGGGCAACAGAGGCTGAGATGGTTGGACGTCATCTCCGACTCAATGAACATGAGTTTGAGCAAGCTCCAGGAGCTAGTGAAGGACAGGGAAGCCTGGTATGTTGCAGTCCATGGGTTTGCGAAGAGTCAGACACAACTGAGCATCTGAACAACAACAACAAATAGCCAAGTGGATAAGAGAGCCTCCAGCTAATGCCCCTGCCTTCTCTCTTTCTGAAAAGTGAGCAAAGCATCAAGGAGCTTTCCCCTGCACAATAGCCCTCCAGATTGTTATGCAGTGGCTATAGCAGTTAATCACAGTCAATAGTTGGAACATTGTAAATTTGGAGAGAAGTCATTTGGTTGGTGGGGAGGGGGCATTGTTATTAAATTCACTTAATCATGGGTGACGATGATGGAGGATTTGGGGGAAAAGCCACTTCCGCCTGTGTGTGAGCATCAGTCTCCACTGTGGAGGGGCGCCTTTCATCACCAGCTCCCGAGGAGGTCGTAGGTCTCATCCTCTGGAAATGCACTGAGAGCCCTAAGAATTTTGTGGCTCTGAAATCTGCCTCTGAGCGGGGCTGTGGAGGATGCCACTTCCTCCTGCCAGCGGATGGAACAATCCCCCTTCTGTTCTGTAATCCCTGTGCCCTTGGTGCACAGCCTCCTGGGAACTCGGCCATCATCCCCACTGAAGAAGGTCCCCTGGTTCACAGGAGGAGAATGGAAATGGGGCTCCCAGGAGGGAAGACATTTAGAATCACTGGGTCTTAGCATTGAAAGGAATTTTTAGAGACTGAGTGAAACCCAAGCTCCTCATTCATTTTGAGAATGAGAAATAAGAAATCCAGAGAAGTTGAATGACTTTGCTGGTAAGGCCAAGTTGGTGTCAGGGCTAAGAACTGCTCTCGCTGCCCAGGTCTGTGTCTTTCTCAGCAGGGCTGCCTGCTCTCCTCTGGGGTCAGTCCAGGGGTCAGACCATGGTCCTCTCTGCCAAGTGCAGTGCCCTGTCCAGTGGAATGTGAAGCTCAAGGACCATTGAGGCTGCGGGCAGTGTGGATGTGAGCAGTAAGGAGGTGAGGTCGGGCTGGGGGTCAACGGAACCCACAGCCCTCTTCTCCTTGCTTCACTGGGTGCCCACAGAGGAGCTCTCTGGTTTACACTCGACTTGGACCAGCAGGCGCCCATGGTCTCCAGACTGCACTTGTCCCCTGGCAGGACTGGAGAGGCAGCAAGGGAGCCCAGCAGTCACCACAGGGCCAGAGGCAGAGAACCTGGGTGGTGCTGGGACAGCCTTGAACTAGACTCTCACTCTCTTTCCCTTGGGAGCCAAGCAGGAAAATAGCATACCTGTGTATAAGGCAGTGGAAAAAGGATGTGTTAACCTTCACCCAGAGCTTGTACATCCAGAATCAGTTTTCTCATCCTTTTCTTCCCTTTTGCCAAACTCCATACATCTCCCATGGGCTGAGATGCTGTGAAGCTGGCCAAGCCTGGTGGCTACGATTCAGAGCAAGGATTTTGGGGTCCAACCTCCTGAGTATCCACCTAGCCTCTGCCACTTGAGTGCTGTGTGATTTCGAGCAGGATTTTATTTTCTGGAAGCCTCGGTTTCCTCATCTGGAAAATGGACATCATGCCAGTTAGTTTAAGAAATACCCTGACTTAAATAAAAGGAAGTTTGCAGTGGGTTTGGCTAAGTGCCTGGCATGAAAGTGATGGATACACCTCAACTGCTGTTGCTGTTAGCACATAGAGAACTTCACCAGACAGAATTCATAAGAGAATTTACTTGAGTGTTTTTTAAAGGGTCTTCTTCTATGTGGACCATTTGTAAAGTCTTTATTGAATTTGTTGCAATGTTGTTTCTGTTTTTATGTTTTGTTTTCTTGGCCAAGAGGCATGTGGGATCTCAGCTCCCGGACTAGGAATTGAACCTGCCCCCACTGCAATGGGAGGTGAAATCTTAACCACTGGATCACCAGGGAAGTCCCAGGAGACCATTTAGAAGGACAAACCTTTGCAGTTAGCAAGTGAGACTGCATCAGTCATCAACATCTGGTCTTGCTGAAAAGGAAGGGCAGCTGCAGACAAGGAGACCGACTGGTGGAAACAACACAGATGACCTATACCTTGATGGGGCTATATATCAACATTGATCCCTTATAGAGGGTGGAGCCAGCCTGTCCTAGCTGGGGAACCCCAAATTCTGCTTTCAGTGACCTACAGCCCTGGCTGGGGGCACCTAGGTCTAGCAAGCAGTCCAACCACAGGACATGACTGCAGGGAAAAGAGAGAAGCAGCACAAAAGAATGGGGGACTTCCTTGATGATCCAATGGTTTGAATCCACCTTCCAGTGCAGGGGATGTGGATTCCATCCCTGGTGGAGGAACTAAGACTCCTCATGCCAGGTGGCAACTAAGCCCCGGAGCCACAACCCCTGAGCCCATGCTCCACAACAAGAGAACCTCAGGCGCTGCAACTAGAGAAAAGCCTGCATGCCGCAACAAAGACCCAGCAGAAGCAAAACAAAAAAAGGAATGGTGGCATTCTCATCGCTGCGGTGCAGAGAGGGTTTGACTGATCTCTGAGAAGAGGGCCTAGTGTTTTTCACTATCACTATATTCCAGATGCAAACATTCTCAGGCAGGAGAATGGGCCCTAAAGGATTGGTCTACCAACTGAAGAGTGAGAAACTGTTTAGAGTCACGCCTGGACTTCCTCGAACATTCCTCCTGCACACACAGACACAGACGTGCACACTGGGTGCCTGACCGAGGGGCAGGGGGACCCAGCTGGTGGCTCAGACGGTGAAGCATCTGTCTACAATGCAGGAGACCTGGGTTCGATCCCTGGGTCGGGAAGATCCCCTAGAGAAGGAAATGGCAATCCACTCCAGTACTACTGCCTGGAAGATCCCATGGACAGAGGAGCCAGGTAGGCTACAGTCCATGGGGCCGCAAAGAGTCGGACACGACTGAGCAACTTCACTTTCACTATACTGGCCAGAGCTCCCTGGGGTCCTTAGTACCTGGAGAAGTGACAGAAGAGGCGAGGGCTGGCCTCACTGCACCAAGGATCAGCTAAATGAACCTGGTACCCAGAGTCTTCCTTTCCCTGCAGAGGGACTGGGGCTGAGAGACTGGAACACAGGAAAAACTGGAATGTCCCCATTTTCCTTCCCCAGTGTCTCTCTGGCGGTCATGACAACAGAGAGGGGGCTGACGGGGGTGGATCAATCTTTCTCCGGCTCTGGAATGAGTCATTTGGCAAACAGCTTCATGTGGAAGTTACAAAACCTCTCGGGTCACCTATGGAAACCCCAGTCTTCAGAAACCACAGCAAGGTTTCTGTTTGTTTTTGGGTTTTTTTTGCTCTTGAGCTCACTTCCGCAGCGGCAGGGATACAGGCGAATCACAAACTGCACACCGACTGCGCCCAGGCATTCCACCTGCGGATGGATACGCTGCCTTCGGCCTGGAGGACCCCGGAAGTTCCCTTCCATCTGCCATTACAGTTTCTTTTCTGTGTTGCCTCTTGGGTCTGTGTTGTACTAATTTGCCCAGCCCACACCCAAGATGGGGGCGCTGCTACGGTCCTCTGAAGGACCTTTCCTGTGGGGCCAGGAGAAAGCTTTTACTATAGACATGTTTTAAGGGGGAATTTTCTTGCTTTGTGTTCCCTACACAGATTTTAGGGATTTCTTTTACCCCCTTGGGGATAAAAATTATTACAAGAAAAACCCACAAAACTTTTGATGCCTGTGGTGTTTCTGCTCTTTCGGCTGTTAGTCCACTGAAATTATTTTGGAAACGAAGTAGCTCTCGATTTTTCAATAGCCACCTTCTATCCCAGTGGCTGCCACGTATACAAATTCAGTCACTCAGGAAGCATTTTTGAGCATTGCCTATGATCCAGGCACTGTTCAGTTTGCTGAGTATATAGCTTTGAACAACACTGATACACTTCTTGGTTTCAGGAAGCTTACAGCACAGTAATAACTAAAAAAACTTCATAGATATGCTATGAACCGAAACCAGAATTAAGGCTGGATAAAGACCCACTTAAACTTAATGCCTGGAAAATCCCATGGACAGAGGAGCCTGGTAGGCTGCAGTCCATGGGGTCGCCAAGAGTCGGACACGACTGAGCGACTTCACTTTCACTTTTCACTTTCATACATTGGAGAAGGAAATGGCAGCCCACTCCAGTGTTCTTGCCTGGAGAATCCCAGGGACGGGGGGAGCCTGGTGGGCTGCTGTCTATGGGGTCGCACAGAGTCGGACACGACTGAAGTGACTTAGCAGTAGCAGTAGCAGTAAACTTAATGGCCTACCTTTATTAATATATATGCAACTATTGTTCTCAAGTCATTGTTAGTGTACACAAGGGGCTAACCTGGTGGCTCAGTTGGCAAACAGTCTGCCTGCAGTGCAAAAGACCAAGTTCCATACCTGGGTCGGGAAGATCCCCTGGAGAAAGAAATGGCAACCCACTTCAAGTATTCTTGCCTGGGAAATCCCATGGACAGGGGAGCCTGGTGGCATACAGCCCACGGGGTCAGGAAGAGTTGGACACGACTTAGGAACTAAGGGTACCTACCTACTAGTGTACATAGATATACAACAGGCATCCCCCCAATGTGGTGGGGGGGCGTTGGCTGTGTCCCTGAAAATTTTGGATTTTGTGAATTCTCCTACAGTGATGACAAAGGCTTAGATGCAAGGTTGAAAAGGGACCACCCAACCTGTGAAAAAAATTGGATTTTGCTGAAGCTTTATCTTGGAAAAGGACTTAGAAGTGAATATCATTTAAACAGTTCATTTTTCTTTAGAGACATAGAAAACAACTATTTAAATAGACTGCTGATTTTGTAAATCTGCTGATTTTAACTGGCAGCTCATCCATGTATTCATTTATGGTATACCAAGGCACTGTGCTTTATGACAGAAACACAAAGTTTAATAAGACATGGCCTCTGCCCTCCTGAAGCTTATAATCCTGTAAGAAAAGCAGACATGGAAACAATCTAGTAGGTGCTATGTTGAGGTGAGAGTGGGGATGGAGTCCACCCTGCATGAGCAAGGCAGTGGGAGGGTCATCAAAAGAAGACATCTGAACAGTGTCTTCAGCACAAGTTTAAAGATGCTTAACCCTCTTTTAAGAGCCGGTAGCTTTTCTGCATCCGTGTCTTTTTTTGTTTGTTTCTTTGCTGCATGGTATGTGATGTCTTAGTCTCCCAAACAGAGATTAAACCCATGCCCTCTCCACTGAAAGCACAGGGTCTTAACCGCTGGACCACCAGGGGAGTCCCACACTATCCTGTTCTCTGTGATGTTTGTCTATGGTAGCTGTAAGAATTTGGCTGCATTATCCATACACCAATAAACAACTCTACCAGCCCTTAGACAGAGTAAGCTGCTTAGTATTCTATTTTGTGCAATCAGAGATTAAATTCCAAATTCACTGGCACCCGGAGATGAAACAGCTAATTATATACAGTAATTGCATTTAAAATCCATGCCTTTGAATGACTGATGAAATCTTCTCTTTCAAATGCTCCTAAAACTCAGTGTGCCCAGCAACCAACTGGGAAGAAGTGGCAGTAAGTTTTTAGTCTTGTAATGCAGGTATGGTGCCATGCTCTTTCACCCCTGTGCTTTCCTTGAATTCACCCTGCACATTTAAAGAATACTTTTGTCCAAGAGGAAGAAGTAAAACTGTCTCTGTTTGCAGATGAAATGATATTGTATATAGAAAACCCTAAAGACTCTACCAAAAATTGTTAGAACCAATAAATAAATTCAGTAAAGTTGCAGGATATAAAATCAATATACAAAAATCAGTTCAATTTCTCTACAGCAACACTCTTTCAGAGAAATTAAGAAAACAATTACCTTGACAATAGCATCAGAAAACATAAAATACATAGCAATAAATTTAACCAAGGAAGTGAAAGAACTGTATACTGAAAACTATAAAACATTGATGAAAGAAATTAAGGGAGAAACAAATAAATGAATTGGAAGAATTAATATTGTTTAAACTTTATTCTACCCTAGCAATCTACAGATTCTGTATAATCCCTATCAAAATACTAATGGCATTTTTCACAGACTAGAACAAACAATCCAAAAATTTCTGTGGAACCACAAAAGATCCTGAATAGCCAAAGCAATCCTGAGAAAGAAGAACAAATCTGGAGGCACCATCCATCCTGATTTCAAACTACAGTTGACCTTGAACAACACACAAGGTGCCAGCCCTTTACACAGTTGCAAAGCTGCATGTCACTTTACAGTCAGCCATCCTCTTCATCCACAGTTCAGTAGCCTTGGATTCTACCAACCAGGGATCAGATTGCATTTTACTGCAATTCATATCTATTGAAAAACATCTGTGTTTCAGTTGACTCATGAAATTCAGACTCCTGTTGTTCAAGGGCCACCAGTATATTACAAAGCTATTATAATCAAAACAGCATGGTATTGGCATTAAGAACAGACACATAGATCAAAGAAACAGAATAGACAGCTCAGAAATAAACCTATGCTGTGCTGTGCTCAGTCACTCAGTCATATCTGACTCTTTGCGACCCCATGGACTGTAGTCTGCCAGGCTCCTCGTCCATGGAATTTTCAAGAATACTGAAATGAGTAACTGTTCCCTTCTCCAGGGGATCTTCCATGTCTCTGGAATTGCAGCCAGATTCTGTACCATTTGAGCCACCATGGAAGCCCAGGGAAAAGATAACCTCTTCAAAAAATGGTGCTCTTAAAACTAGATTTCTTCATGCGAAAGAATGTCACTGAACTCCTGCTGCTGCTGCTGCTAAGTCGCTTCAGTCGTGTCCAACTCTGTGCGACCCCATTGACGGCAGGCCACCAGGCTCCCCCCTCCCTGGGATTCTCCAGGCAAGAACACTGGAGTGGGTTGCCATTTCCTTCTCCAATGCAAGAAAGTGAAAAGTGAAAGGGAAGTCGCTCAGTCGTGTCTGACCCTCAGCGACCCCATGGAATGCAGCCTTCCAGACTCCTCTGTCCATGGGATTTTCCAGGCAAGAGTACTGGAGTGGGCTGCCATTGCCTTCTCCAATCTTAAATCATACACAAAAATCACCTCAAAATGGTTAAACACTGAAGTATCAGATGCAAAACCATAAAACTTATCGAATAAATTTTATAGAAAAAGCTGTTAACCTTTGTCTTGGGTATGATTTTTTTTTTACACCGAAAGTAAAGGCAACAAAAACAAAAATAAACAAGTGGGACTATATCCAACTAAAAAGCTCCTGCACAGCAAAGGAAACCACCAACAAAATGAAAAGTCATCTGTGGAATGGAAGAAAGTATTTGCAAACCATATATCCAATAACCATATATCCAAAAATAATAATTAACATCCAAATTATACAAAGAACTCACACAACTCAATAGCAAGAAGCCAAATAACCCAGTTTTTAAAATGGGAAAGGGACGTGATTAGACGTTTTTCCAGAGAAGATAGTCTTGTGGCCACCAGGTGCATGAAAAGATGCTCAAATCACTAATCGTCACAAATCAAAACCACAGTGAGCTATCACTTCATATTTGTTTTCTGTTATCAAAAAGATAGGTGATAACAAATGCTGGTGAGAATGTGGAGTAAAGGGGACCCTTATACACTGTTGGTCGAAACTGGTACAGCTGCTATCAAAAACAGTATGGAGATTTCTCAAGAAATTAAAAATAGATTTACCATCTGATCCATCAATCCCACCTCTGGATATACATCCAAAGAAAGCAAAATCATTATTTCAAAGAGATATCTGTACACCCATTTTCATAATAGCCAATAACATTATTCAGAATAGCCAAAAATATATAAACAACCTATGTGCTTGGATGAATGGATAAAGAAAATGTGATATACACACACACCATGGAATATTATTCAGCTTCAAAAAAGAAAATCTGCCATTTGAAACAGCATGGATGGATCTTGAGGGTGTTATGCTAAGTGAAATAAGTCAGACAGAGAGAGACAAAGGCTGCATAAGATCACTTATATACGGGATCTAAAGAGAAAAAAACAACAACACTGATTACATAGAAACAGAGTAGAATGGTGATTGTCAGGGCTGGGCGGAGGGAAATGGGGAGAGGTTAGTAACAGGGCACAACCTCTCAGGTGTAAATGAGTAAGGGGACTTCCCTGGTGGTCTAGTAGTTAAGACTGTGTGCATCCAGATCAGGGGGTGTGGATTCGATCCCCAGTCCGGAAACTAAGATCCCACGTGCCACGCAGCATGGTCACACAAAAAAAGAACAAAATAGTAAGATAACCTATATCTATAGTTAAGATAACATGTAATAGGTAATCTATAGAAGGCATAGATTGTAGTAAGATGACATGAATTTATAATAATTGTGTAATTTCATGATAGCATGATAGCTAATTTTTGTTAATATTTTAAGTTTCTTATGTAATAGTGGTTTACACTTCAAACATCTATAATTTATAGCATTTTAAATCTTTCAAATAAATACTTAAGACTCCGGGGTGTTCTTACTCATAACCTGAGTCACTGGTTATTAAAATGGATTCAGTCATGTATTAGAATGTATTTATAGAATCCATGCTTCACTATAAACACCACAGGAGGGGAAGGGACACAAAATACATCCAGGGCCTGCACTCAGGCCAGTGCTTCTGCTGGGGAGCTCAACTCAGGAAGTGGTGGTGTGTTTGGAAGACATTCAGTTTAGTTTTCTCCCAACTTGATGGTTAGTTGAAGCTTTTGGAATTGTTTCAGTTGGATGGAAAACGGAGGAAGTTATGTCAGACGAATAATTTCCCTGTGTGTTGCTTTACAGAATCACTTCCCCTGAATAATTAATAAAAAATTGACAGGAAGAATGTCCCCGGAATAACTAACAGGCAGTTTCAGCGGGGGAACTTTTATTTTTCTCAGTCAAACTGAGCACTTAGTTTTTGCCATTTGAGGAGTTTCGACAGACACGGAGGTAGCCGTAGAGCATTTTCAGAGCAGCTCCCAGTTAGAACAGGGCATGTGGATTCCTGGAGAAGCACTTTCATCCTTTTTCTCTGAAGACCCCTGGAAATCAGCCTTGACTTTGGGAAGAGCCCTGCCCCATTCTCTAGGAGACTCTCCAGCATCGCCTGTTCCACACACTGGTTTTGGCATCTTGTGGCCAAGTGACCAGCAACTTTACAATGAGATGAAGTTTCCAGTTTCTAAGCAAATAAGTCAAGCAGTGCAAATTCAAGAGGCATAAGGATTTTTTTGCTGTTTTTACATAAGACGGTGCCAAAAGTTTTCAAGGACTATACAGGAACCCTAAGTCCCATTTGGTCAAAAAACACTCAGAGCTCACACTATGTTGAATTGCCCAGAATCCTACAAACACATGTGGGGACAAGAAAAATATTTGCTTTCTGGGTTAGAATGCTCCCCCTCTTTTTCCTTCCTGTACTTCTCATGTTTTTGCTTTTGCACTAATTTTATTCTTTCTTGCCACTATACTCCCATATCTATATTACTTTAGGCAAAGAACACTGGCTGATTCAGCAGCCATGATGATATCCATTGCAACTTTATTAATAATCTTGATAATATTATTAATATGAAAAATATAGCTCTGGTACTAATTAGGTGGATGACCTCCCACAAGGCATTTAAACGCTTTGAACATCAGTTTCCAGATTAGGTTAGAATTTTTTTAGTTGTTTCAATGTCTACACGCTACGGTTCTGAAGGACCTGGCTGGGCTTGGGGCAGGACCATTCACAGACTGATGAGAATATAACCAAGGGCTCCCTGGACGTCATTCCAGACACTCTGCCTCTCTGTGCCTCCTGCCTCCCCTCTCTCCCTGAAACTAATCTGTCGTTCAGCCTATGCGTAAGGAGGAGAACAGTATGGGGGGTGCTCTGGGGGCACATGGGGTTTCTCAATTGCCCCCTGGGGCTGCCAGATGATAGATGTAGCTTTTCAGGTGCTCTGGACCATTCTTGGTGATTTAGACACATCCCTGCTTAGAGCAGATTGCTTCTCCTAGTCTGAGGGGGGGGCGCCCCCCAACCTTGCAGTGTTCATCAACTTTTTTCAATGTGGTTGAAAATTTTACTATTTTGAGTCCATAAAACTGTAACAGAGTATTTCACCATTTACCTGGTTAATTTCGCATACAGTGGATTGTTCTATCTCATCGCTGTCAGGATTTCATTTTTGCCTCTGGGAAGTAAGCGGCCCAGTCACCTCCTGCCAGACCACTGTGGGCTAAGGTCCTGGGGAGATGCTGCGTGTTTGCTCTCTGAGGGGACAAACCTCCACCGGGCATACCTCTGGGGCAGAAGCCAAGATGACTGCAGTAAGTCCCCCACACGTGAACCTTTACTTTGTGAACTTTCAAAGACGCGAACATGTGTTTCCCTGTCCAATCACATAAGTTAGTTCACGTGTCCGGTGTATATGTGCTTGCATTCTTTATAAGTGGTTGTGCTTTGGGGTACTGTCCAGTACTGCACAGAGTACAGTAGCGTAGTATCCTTATTTCAAGCCCAGGATGTCTGAATGCAGGCTTAAAAGCAGCGGCGATATAGCTGATAGTGCTAAAAAGCACCAGCTATTGTACTATACTACTGTACTTTTCAAGGTACTGGACTGTAAGATGAAAAATGTTCCCTTAATTTTTGTGTGCTTTTTTAAATGTATTTTTTGTGTGAAAAGTATTATAACTCTATTACGGTACACTACTATATAGTTGATTGTGTTAGTTGGGTACCTAGGCTAACTACGAACCAGTCCATATGTAGGGGACTTAATGTATTTCACACAAGAGCCGAGGTGCCTTAGCTAAACCCCATCACCCCATAGCTGCCCATCTACAACACGGTGCTAAAAGGGACCCATCTCTCCAGGGGCTGTGGATACCCTTGAACTGATTATCTGTGGCAGGACACGACTGCTAAGTATTATTATAGTAATAGAGAAAGAGCCAGCATTAGCATTTTTAGGCCCTGGGGACACTTGAAAATCAGATCCTCTCAGAGCTGCTGGTAATGGCTGCCTGAGAGCTGGGGAACCAGCTTCTTCACCATCCCCAAGCCGCCAGTATTTGACTCATGACAATGCAGAGCAATTTGGGTGACATCAGTTGGGAAGGGGGCTGGGGAGCTGGAAGGGGTGGTAATTAAAAAAAAAAAAAAATTCTTGTCTATGTGTTCATTTAATCAACAAATAACTGAATGTCAGGGGTTGCTCCTGGCAGGGGGTAGGCCCCCTGCAGCGCAGCAGGCAGCCTCCGGTAAGGGAGGGGCTATTCCGAGGGTGGGGGCTGTTCCCAAGCTGACAGAAAGCAGCAGGATCCCCGGGGCAGATAGATGGAACCAGTGCTGCGGACTCTCAGAGCCCTGGCACAGAGCCTGGCACCCTGTAGATGCCACAAAATATTTATGGATAAATGAATTTCAAAAATAAATAAATAAAAGAAGGAAGGTCCAAATGGAGTGGAGAGATAAATCCAGTCAAGTCAGAGGCGGCAAAGCCCAGGAGAAATGACCACATGCCAGGGTGTGGAGCCTCAAAGGGAGAGCCTGATGGTGGCCTGGGAGCACATGTTCGCATCTTTGAAAGTTCACAACAAGCAGGTTCACATGTAGGGGACTTACTGTAGTCATCTCGGCTCCTATCCTAGGTTCTAGGGGACAGACGGACAGGGAGACAGAAGTGCAGCCAGGCCCTGGGAAATGAATGGAGCCGAGGAGCTCCTCTGAGCAGCGGTGTTGAACTCTCGGGGCACCAGCCTAGGGAACTTGTTCTCTCTCTGTCCACATATGGGCCACACCCTGCAGCCCCCAGCTTCTCTCCTGAGGCAGGTGCTTCCCAGCATTGCCACCAGCAGTTTCTGACTCATCCTTTCATTTCTATCCTTGCTGTATGTTTTATAAACAAATTTTTATTTAATCCTTAAAGCCATGATTTGGTGGTTGTCATTGGCCCAGGTTTTCAGATGAGCAGCTGAGGCTCAGAGAGGTTAAGTCACTTTCCTGAAGTCACACATCCCGCACAGGTAGGAGCTAGGAGATTAACCCAGATCTGTCTGGCTTCAAAGCTAGGATTTGTTTTCCCCACCAAGGCATTTCACAGACTTATAGAATCTCCCACTTGTGAGGGCTTTGAAAGGTCATGTTGATGAACCCTCTGAAAAAAATGCGAGAATCCTTTTCTAACATTCTCCATAAGATGCTCATGCTCTCGCTTAGGAAAATAACAAACATAGACAAAGAGAAAGAAGATGGGAAGGAGGGAAGAAAGGATAAATGAAAAAGAGGCAGAGAGAAGACAAAAGTTTAGCTTCAATGAATGTATTCAGAGTTTAATTGGCAGGAAAATCTAGCAAGAAGCTACTTTAATTTCAGCATACCTGAACACCTTGAATTTTAGGTTTACTGTTCTTCTTCTTGCAGGTCTTAGGTCTGACATGCAGGGATGCAGCATGAGGGGTCTAGTTCACTGACCAGGAATCGAACCCCAGGCCCCCTGCATTGGGAGCGCAGAGTCTTAGCCACTGGACCACCAGGGAAGTCCCTAGTGTTGTCTTTTATGAAGTTACCTTTGGAGATGGGCCCACCTGCCTTCTCCAGTTGAAGGTCTCCAAAGCCCTGGTCTGCCAGGCTGTGTCCTGGCCTCTGCCTTCTAAGATGTGCTCTTTTTTTCCCAGGCGAGATTTTGCTTCCTCTTGTTGTTCAGCCACTCAGTCGTGTCTGATACTTTGTGATACCATGGACTGCAGCACACCAGGCTTTCCTGGCCTTCATCATCTCCCAGAGCTTGCTCTAACTCATGTCCATTGAGTCGGTGATGCCATCCAACCATCTGTCATCCCCTTCTCCTCCTGCCTTCAATCTTTCCCAGCACCAGGGTCTTTACTAAGGAGTTGACTCTTCACATCAGGTGGCCAAAGGATTGGAGCTTCAGCTTCAGCATCAGTCCTTCTAATGAATATTCAAGATTGATTTCCTTCAGGATTGACTGATTTGATCTCCTTGAAGTCCAAGGGGCTCTCAAGAGCCTTCCCCAACACCACAGCTCAAAAGCATCAATTCTTCCTCTTGTTAAATGTCCTAATTTGCTGTCCTCATAATGAAGCTTCTCCATCGCATGCCCCATTTAAACCATCGATATCAGTATCAGCCCAGGGGTGAGGCATCCATTTGACCTGCCCAGGCTTCCTGAGCAAGACTAAACTGGGCAAAGGGCAGAAAACATGCTTCAGGCACCCCCAACTGGCTTAGGGAAGGGCTGATGGATTCCCAGAACTCAGGAAGACAGAAATTCCAATAGACTGGAGTTGAAACGGGGCACACATATGTGACTTTGGTTACTTCTTGAGGTTATTTGGGGCGAGACAACTCTCAGAACTAGAAGAGTAACAACTCTGTCTAAATATCCTGGTTTCTACAACTATCCATAGGCAAAAAAAGACAGAAAAACAATTTTGCTCTAAACTTTATATCTTACACAAAAAATTAACTCAAACGTATTGCTGCTGTTTAGTCGCTAAGACATATCTGACTCCTTGCATCTCCATGGACTGCAGCCCAACAAGCTCCTCTGTCTTTAGGATTCCCCCAGGCAAGAATACTGGAGTGGGTTGCCACTTCCTTCTCCAGGGGATTTTTCCAACCCAGGGGTCAGACTCAGGGATCGAACCCTGGTCTCCTGCTTGGCAGGCAGTTTCTTTACCACTGAGTCACCTGGGAAACCCAACTCAAAAACAGATGGACTTAAATTTAAAGTGTAAACCTATGAAACATTTAGGAGAACTGTTAGCATGATCCATAAAAGGAAAAAGTCATTGTACTACTCTGTTTTTATGTATATTCACATTTTTCCCTAATAATTTTCATTGTTTGCTATATAGAAATATTCCTCTGTTCATCATGAGCCTCTCTGGAGTTCCAGGTGGATGGAGGGAGGGGCAGCCTGCAGATGGCACCCTGCTACCCCCCAAAGAGCTGGCAAGGATGGGACAGGTTCAGGGCCACTGCCCAGCAGTTCCTAACACTTGGAAGCATGCTAAACAACAGAGGGAATCTAAGAGACCAATAAGGCTGGCCTCCTGCCCTCAGGTTGCTTAGTGTCTAGACTCGGTCCAATCAGAAGAGAGTTTAGGGCTAAGGTATGTGAAAATAACTGTAAGGTTGCACGCATGTGTGCAAAGTCACTTCAGTCATGTCCAGCTCTTTGCGACCCCATGGACTGAAGCCCACCAGGCTCCTCTGTCCACGGGATTCTCTAGGCAAGAATACCAGAATGGTTTGCCTTTTCCTACTCCGGGAGATCTTCCTGACCCAAAAATCCAACCCATGTCTCAGGTCTCCTGCATTGGCATGCCGGTTCTTTACCACCAGCACCACCTCAGGGAAATATATTCAATACCCTGTGATAAACCATAATGGAAAATAATATGAAAAAGAATATATATATAAATATATATAGTAAACTGAATCACTGCAGATGGTGATTGCAGCCATGAAATTAAAAGACACTTACTCCTTGAAAGGAAAGTTATGACCAACCTAGACAGGATATTACGGAGAAGGCAATGGCACCCCTCTCCAGTACTCTTGCCTGGAAAATCCCATGGACGGAGGAGCCTGGTAGGCTGCAGTCCATGGGGTTGCGAAGAGTCAAACACTACTGAGCGACTTCACTGTCACTTTTCACTTTCATGCATTGGAGAGGGAAATGGCAACCCACTCCAGTGTTCTTGCCTGGAGAATCCCAGAGACAGAGGAGCCTGGTGGGCTGCTGTCTATGGGGTTGCACAGAGTTGGACACGACTGAAGCGACTTAGCAGCAGCAGCAGCAGCAGACAGCATATTAAAAAGCAGAGACATTCCTTTGTCAACAAAGTTCCATCTAGTCAAGGCTATGGTTTTTCCAGTAGTCATGTATGGATGTGAGAGTTGGACTATAAAGAAAGCTGAGTGCCGAAAAATTGATGCTTTTGAACTGTGGTGATGGAGAAGACTCTTGAGAGTCCCTTGGACTACAAGGAGATCCAACCAGTCCACCCTAAAGGAGATCAGTCCTGGGTGTTCATTGGAAGGACTGATGTTGAAGCTGAAACTCCAATACTTTGGCCACCTGATGGCGAAGAGCTGACTCATCTGAAAAGACCCTAATGCTGGGAAAGATAGAGGGCAGGAGGAGAAGGGGATGACAGAGAATGAGATGGTTGGATGGCATCACTGACTCAATGAACATGAGTTTGGGTAAACTCCGGGAGTAGGTGATGAACAGGGAGGCCTGGTGTGCTGCGGTTCATGGGGTCGCAAAGAGTTGGGCATGACTGAGCGACTGAACTGAACTGAAACTGAATCACTTTGCTGTACAGCATAAATTAGCACAACATTGCAACTCAACTACATTTTAACAAAATATATTTTAAAACAACTTTCCTGGCATACATAAGCATCTCATTTAATTATCACAGCAATCCTGCAAGATTAGTCTTATTATTCCCATTTCTTGGGCCACTTAGGTCTCAGAAAAGGATGAGGCTTAATGCGAAATGTGCCCCAAACCACCAACTAGTAAGTAACTGAACCTTGACTCAAGTTCAGAGTTGATTTCAAACTACGGTGTCTTCAACTGCTTCCCCATAGCACTCTCACCCATATTAGTCTGCAACGGTTGGCCTGGCAAAGTACCCCACCCTGGAGAGCTTAGACTACAGGAATAGCTTGTCTCGTGGGTCTAAAAAATCAAAGTCTGAGATCAAGATCAGGCAAGGCTTATGGAGAACTCTTGTCTGCTTCGTCTAGGTTCTGGTGGGGCAGTCTTCACCTTGTAGCTGCAACGTTTCATCCCTCTCTGTCATCACGTGGCCTTCAGTCACTCTGTCTGTCTTGGTGGCTGTTTCTTTTGCCCTTATGGGGACACCAGTCACACTGGATCAAGGGCACACCTACAACCTCATGATCTCATCTTACCTTGACCACATCTGCTCAGACCCTATCTCCAAAGAAGTTCACATTCATAGGGGGTTGGTACTGAACCGTATCTTTCAGCGGGGGACACGATGTAACCCCGAGAATGAAATCTAACTGATCCGGGAACCGAAGGCAGGAGACGCAGGGATGTACCCAGGCTACCAAGCCCTCTGGCGGGAAAAGGGCTCTCTCTTTTTTCACATTATGAATGGATTGGGTAAACCTACCCTGTAGACACAGGAGAAATCACATAGACAGTAATGAAATTTGGGAGGGATTGGCGAAAACCTGATATTGATTCTTTGACACGTTTGCTAAAATAGAGCATAAAGCAGTCAGTAGGGGCCAGGGGTGAGGGAGGAAAAAGGAGCCAGCAATCAAATCACTGCAAGTCATCTGGGTGATTGTTCATTTATTCCATTATTAAACACATGCACATGTGCAGTCAGTACAGCGAAGGGTCACTCACCTGGTAAATTTCCACTGAGTGGCCACCATTGTGAGTGTGAGTTTATATGTCCAGTTGGCATCCTTGTCTCCTGTCTTCTGTCATATGTCTTTGGATAATCCTGAAAGATAATTTTGCTGAACAGTCTTTAGGAAACCAAGATTTGACCTGTTTCTTTGGAACATTGGTCATCGATTTTTCAGATTAACATCCTTTGGGAAGAACCAGGAAGTCATCAAGGGAAGGAAAAATGTAACTAATTGTACTAAACATAATATGATAATTCAAGTCACCTCTGGAAATTCCTAGCAAGTAGTCATGTCCAAATTATGCTTCACATTCTAACCAACGGGCCTTGGTTACATCTCCATCACTTTCAAGCTTTCCAATGTCACTTTGCTGTGCTGGTCTGCGCTTAGTTGCTCAGTCCTGTCTCTGAGTCATGTCCGACTCTTTGCAACCCTATGGACTGCAGCCTGCCAGGCTCCTCTGTCCATGGGGATTCTCCAGGCAAGAATACTGGAGTGCGTTGCCATGCCCTCCTCCAGGGGATCTTCCGGGATCAAACCCAGGTCTCCCACATTGCAGGCTGATTCTTTATAGATTCTTTACAGAGCCACCAGAGAAGCCCAAGAATACCAGAGTGGGTAGCCTATTCCTTCTCCAGGGGATCTCTCCAACTCAGGAATAGAACCAGGGTCTCCTGCCTTAGTCCCAAGGAAACAATAGGACAACCAGGAAATGGCAGAGGAAAGCCCATGAGAACATGGACTAAATCATCTGGGTGTAGGAGACCTATATTTGTAGACGACAGAATCCAGGGGCCCCAGAAAATAGAAGGTGTACTGCGGTATCACTCTGAACTGAGCATGAATCTAGGAAGTAGTTGTTTAAAACAAAATAACTTCCCAGTTCCCCAACTTTCTCTCTCTTTACAGCTCATCACCTCAGTCATCCTTCCTAACACCTTGACATAAATGCCTTTATCCTCTCAGTCATCCTCTCTAACAGCCCAGGGCTGCATGGTGCCCTCATGGACCCCAGACCCCCTCCCCAGCTTACATCAAGCATGTTCAAAGCTCCCACCCTCCACCCTGACGGATGACGACATAAGAGCTGAGGGCAGTCATGGCTGGTACATTAGCATGTCACACTTTCAGACGTGTGATGAAACGGTTATTAGTTTAGATTATTTTCACTTCATATTTTGAGAACAATGAGTATCATCTTGAGTCAACTGAGCATGTTGGCATTCACCAAGGGTTGAATGGGCAAGTCGATAGGGCGCTAGCCTGCTCACTGAGTTCCGATTCTTGGACTCCTTCCCCTCTCTCCCATGACCTTAGTTCTAGGTTTGCCTCAGGATCTAGCAAAACCACCTCCTCCTTCCACTGAACATTCATCAGACTGTCACAGCCTCCAAAAGAAGTCCCTCTCCAGTCTTGCACTATGAGGTTTGTTCAGAGATGCTGGCAAGAGATACATACCCCAAAGATGGGATGGGAAGAGTCACACTGACCCCTCCTTCACTTAACAAAGGTGCACTGGAATAAAACCAGTCCTGGGAAGTCCCTGTCCTCAGCTTACAAACATATATACCTGCAAGCCTGCTCGTATTGCCGCAAGAATTGAAGGAGCATTTTAAAACCCTGAAAGGGGACAAACCTGTGACAAGATGGGGTTTTCAGTATTTCCTATAAGCAAGCTTCACCTTGAATATTCAAAAGGTACTGCTTGACTCACGATAGGGTCACGCCCTTTTAAACCCATCGGAAATTGAAAATACTCTAAGTAGAAACTGTATTTACACACCTAACCTGCCAAACATCATATCCTAGCCCAGCCCACCTCTAGGGTGCTCAGAACACTTACATGAGCCTGCAGTTGAACACAATCATCTAACACAAAACCTATTTCATGATAAAGTGTTGAATAGCTCATGCAATTGGTTGAATACTGTACTGAGAGCGGAAAACAAAATAGTTATCTGGGGACGCAATGGTTATAAATGTATTAACTGTGAACACGCATGACAACGAGGCTGATCGGGAGCTGCCGCTCGTAGCCCAGCATCACCAGCGAAGATGCAGGGTCGTGACCCAAATCACTAGCCTGGGGAGAGATCACAATTCAGAATCTGAACTTCTTTTTCTCCTGAATGCCTGTTGGTTTTCTGTTTGGTTTGGTTTGGTTTTTGCTGTACTGCTCAGTTTTCAGGATCTTATTTCCCCGAGCAGGTATTGAACCCATGCTCCCTGCAATAGAACTGTGGAGTCTTAACCACTGCACCACCAGGGAAGTCCTGCATCTTGCTTTTGAACTGTCATGAGGTTGGAAAATCATTAAGTTAAACCAGCATAAGTAGGGACTGTTTCTTCCACTCTTAGTCCTGGAAATGAATATTTATTTAGACTTCCACCATTAAGGGAAAGGAGAAAAATAAGAACACCTCAGTCCAGTTTTCTGAAAGAGATCTAACTCATTACAGAGCACACATGTGTTCTCACAAGCGAACCTCTCTCTACATATAATTTATATTGAGATAAATTATATACACAAATTTAGAACACATATCATATATCTCACAATATGTAATTAAAACATAATTATAATATATAAAGTGTATGTCATATGTATTTATATATATTTGATAATATATTTAATATTTTGGAGAATATTTAGAGAATACTTTCCTTTATTCCCCATCCCCAGCCTCGTGGATATTCAGGCCACCATTGCCAGCCAGCAAGGGAAGAGAACCATTTCTGTCTTCCATAGTCATTTGAATTTGAATTCTTGCAAGGTCTTTGGATGGTCTTGGAACCTGGTTTCTTCAGAGTTCTCCTAATTCCCTCAATTAAGCTGGATAATTTCAAGCTGGTTGTATGGAGGGTCTTCGTGATTTAAACCAAAACAAGACGTTCCCTACTTGGCCATGTCACTTGAAGGACATCTTTTTGACCTTCCTTCCCTGGCCTGGGACAGGAGTATGTGGAACTAATCTAGGCCTTATGTACAGATAGACCATCCCTGGGATCTGCCAATATAGGCTGGCCCAGTGGCCTGCCTCACAAGGGTGTTTTGAGGAGTTACTAGTTAGTGGATATAAAATATTATATGAGTATAATATACCCCAGGTAGTGAGATCACACTTGCACCCCAGTGTTCACTGCAGCATTATTTACAATAACCAGGACATGGAAACATCCTAAATATCCATCAACGGAGGAAGGGATAAAGAAGATATGGTACAAATAAACAATGAAATATTATTCAGCCATAAAAAGGAATGAAATTGGGTCATTTGTAGTGACACAGAGGGGCCTAGAGACTGTCATACAAAGTGAAGAAGTCAGAAAGAGAAAAACAAATACTGCATATTAATATATATATGTGGAATCTGTAAAAATGATATAGATGATCTTATTTACAAAGCAGAAATAGAGACACAGACATAGAAAACAAACATGGATACCAAGGGGCAAGAGGTAGGGTGGGATGCATTAGGAGATCGGGATTGACATATATTACACAGTTGATAGTACGTGTAAGATAGATGGGTTTCCCTGGTGGCTCAGTGGTAAAGAAGCCGCCTGCAGTGCAGGAGATCCGAGTTTGATATCTGGATGAGGAAGATCCCCTGGAGAGGGGAATGGCTACCCCTTTCAGTATTCTTGCCTGGAGAATCCCACGGACAGAGGAGCCTGGCAGGATAGAGTCCATGCGGTCTCAAAGAGTTGAACACGACTGAGGGACTAAGCCTGCATGCATAAAATAGATAGCTAATGAGCATCTACTGTATAGCACAGGGAACTCTACTCAATGCTCTGTGATGACCTAAATGGGAAGGAAGTCCAAAAGAGAGGGGATATATACACATGTATGGGTAACTCACTGTGCTGTAGAGCAGAAGCTAACACAACGTTGTAAAGCAACGTTCAATAATTTTTTTTTTTTAAGTACTATAGAAACCCAAATTGTTTCTGGAAATGCTAAACAATAAGACATTTCTCAAAAGAGCCTCAGTCCCTCCAGTATTTTCCAGGAATCCAACTCAAGCAGCTTTACACAGCCATTATCACTTAATTACCAATATAAATCTCACTAGCAACTTCCATAACTTTGTTTGCAAATGAATATGCACACCTCCTAAATCATTCCCTCCTTTTCTCTCTCTCCACAGCTGGAGTGGAGAGAAACTGTAGCAGCTGTGATTTGCAGAGGCTCCTGGCCTGCAGTGTCACCCCAAGCCGCCCGTACCTGGGACACGGCACTGCTGAGGCTATGGAATTGTACCTGGTTCCCGCTCAGCCCCATAAATCCCCTCCTGGCATCGGCGGGGGCAGGCGCATGGCAGAAACCTGGCTCCATCTGTTTGAAAGGTTCACAAACCACAGTGAACTTTTTAGTGATCTCAGGCCAAGTTTCCGGTGTGTAATGAAAACCGAAACCCAGTGTTGGGTTTCCTTACCAAATTCACACAGACCTGGTCATGACAAGGGACTAAGTGTGAGGTGGCAGGGCACAGCTAGGACACGCAGCCGTCAGTTCTATTTCTAGCTTGGCCACCGACTTGCTGTGTGGCCTGAGGCCAGTCCCCTACCCTCACGCCTGCAGTTACCTGTCTCCAGTACAGAGGGGGAGCTTTTTACCAGAACGTTATCTTTCTGGTTCAGAAAGGTGTTTTGAGATAGTAGCATTCCTCTGCATCATTTTTAGTTATAACACAGAGGCACTTGAGAATATCACAACCATCCCACTTGTATGTATTATCCATTTTTTAAAATGTTTAAATAAGACTGAAACAAAATCTATTCCATTTATTTAGGCCCTCTGTCTGCATTCTGAAGTCTTGCTCTTATTTCTTTCTAAGCTTCAGCTTTTGATTCCAGGCACATTTATATTTACAATTTATGAAGAATGGTGGGGAAGGGATTATTACATTTAGAGGGTTTATCTAAATGACCTCCCAGACCTCTCCCAACTCAAAGGTTCTGTGAGTCTATGAAATGCCTTGACGAAGGAGAACAAACCCAGGCCTTCAAGTCAAAAATACCTGTGTCTATTTTCTAGCTCTCACATTTACTGGCTGTGTGACTTCTGGTGAGCTACTTAACCTCTCTGAGCCTAGATTTCTCATCTGAAAACCTGAGGCAATGCCAAATACTAAGTCGTTGTCAGGAAGATGAAATAATAAAGTACTTTTCAGACATGGGACAGGGTGCCAAAGAGTAAGTGCCAAGGTTTTGCTTGTCTTGATTCTCACAAGTTTCTGATTGGGTCAAAAATGTAGGTCATATTTGAATATTGCCTTTGTCTTCCCTTCCAGGGCCCTACTTCAGAAAGAGAAAGAAAGAAGGAAATAAAAAGTGACTTGCTGAGGCCCTTCTGAAAGCATCACCCATGTATTGAAATATTCCTTCCAGTCAAAAACTAGGTTATTAATTATACATTGCTATTGGAACAGAAAATAAGACGAGGCCTCACTGCTTATGACCCAGAACTTGACCATTGTTTGATTTCTATTATTTCCTGGTATCTGCGTAATGTATCCCAAATGTGAGATTTGCAGTGTTGAGAGTGCAACCAACTGTAGCCTGAATGACTGTCCGTAATATTTAGTAAATGCCCTGGAATGACTGTTCATTTCCACTCCAGGCAGCGCATTTCTGGGGGATTATTTCACTGCATGGGTGGCCCGAGTCCCTTGGCCTTCAGCCTCACAGCTCATTCCACAGCTCTGGGCAAGCAGCAACCACCCAAAAATGCGAGTCTTTCTTCGCGGCCCCAGTGGCATGAGTAACATCATTAACTCTTAGGGGCTGAGGTCTGGGGTGACGTCAAAATCTTCCACCCCACTGTGTTAGCTGACAGAATACCAGAGTAACAAAGTTTTGGCAGTTTGTTTTCATGCCAGCAACGTGCCTGCCCTCATAAACAATCTTGGGATATTTTTTTCCTCTTCTTTTGCAGCAGGATTGCGGGTTTCAAAATGGAAGCGAAGTCCTCCCCGCGTCTAGCTCCAGTTCTGAGAAAAAATGGGCAAGAAGGCTCCGAAATTCTACAGACAACGGGGAAATGCTGCTGACGTGTCCCCGCGAGGGACAGGACAGGAAGAGCACAGCTGTGCCGTGTGCGTTTCACATGCTCCTCTGCCGATGAGCTTTCTAAAGTGTAAAAACGTTGCAGGGCGCTCCCTAAGAGGAGACACACAAACACATTTCCTCTGGGCCCCGGGCCAGCGCTGGGGCACGCAGAGGCCGCGCAAGTGCACTGTGGATGCCGCGCGCCATCTGGTGGCCAGGAGGTGACATTGCGGGCACCATCCGGGCTTTTACACCACTGATCTGCAGGCATTTCACGGAAGGAGCAATTTTGTTGTTCAGTTGCTCGGTCGTGTCCAACTATTTGCGACCCCTTGGACTGCAGCAAGCCAGGCTTCCCTGTTCTTTACCATCTCCCAGAGCTTCCTCAAATTCATGTCCATTGAGTCGGTGATACCATCCAACCATCTCGTACTCTGTTGTCCCCTTCTCCTTCTGCCTTCAATCTTTTCCACCATCAGGATCTTTTCTAACGAGGTGGCCAAAGTATTGGAGCTTCAGCTTCAACATCAGTCCTTCCAATGAATATTCAGGGTTGGTTTCCTTTAGGATTGACTGATTTGATCTCCTTGCAGTTCGAGGGATTCTCAAGCGTCTTCTCCAGCACCACAATTCAAAAGCATTGTTTCTTTGACACTCAGCCTTCTTTATAGTCCAACTCTCATATCCATACATGACTACTGGAAAAACCATAGCTTTGAATAAAGGACCCTTTGTTGGCAAAGTAATGTCTCTGCTTTTGAATATGCTGTCTGGGTTGGTCAGAGCTTTTCTTCCAAGGAGCAAGTGTCTTTTAATTTCATGGCTGCAGTCACCATCTGCAGTGATTTTGGAGCCAAAGAAAATAAAGTCTCTCACTGTTTCCATTATTTCCTCATCTATTTGCCATGAAGTGTTGGGACGGGACTCCATGATCTTTGTCTTCTTAATGTTGAGTTTTAAGCCAACTTTTTCACTCTCCTCTTTCACTTTCATCAAGAGGCTCTTTAGTTCTTTTTTCTGCCATAAGTGTGGTGTCATCTGCATGTCTGAGGTTATTGATATTTCTCCTGGCAATCTTGATTCCAGCTTGTGCTTCCTACAGCCCAGCATTTCTCATAATGTACTCTGCATATAAGTTAAATAAGCAGGGTGACAGTATACAGCCTTGACATACTCCTTTCCCAATTTTGAACCAGTCTGTTTTTCCATGTCCAGTTCTAACTGTTGCTTCTTGACCTGCATACAGGTTTCTCAGGAGGCAGGTAAGGTGGTCTGGTATTCCCATTAAACGAGTATATTGTGGGCTTTTAAATTCTGTTGGGAGTGATCATAGGGGATCCCGAAGGAAGATACCAAGGGCCAGGTGTTCTAAATTCCGTTCGTTCCTCTACAACTGGATGCTTGATGTCTCAGATTCTCCTAGAAACAGAGATAACGATCCTTGGGAAGCACTCAGCTCTGGGCCATCCAGCATCTCATGTCCTCGGGTCCTCCTGTCCCTGTCATGATCGCACAGACCTGGGCACAAGAGTCTCCTTCTTTCCACTGCCTGGGGCATGCTTAGGTTCTCTTCTCCAGCCTTCGGAATCCAACATTTCCCAAGGCTTGCTTCACGGCATCTCTACATTCTCAGAGTATCTGCTTCATTTTTTGCCCACTCTAGTGTTTGCGAAGCCTGTTCCAAGAATACTGGTTTTATTATTCAGAACTGTATCTTCTCATAAACAGTGTAGGAGGGTTCCCTTTTCTCCACACTGCTCCAGCATTTATTGTTTGTAGACTTTTTGATGCTGGCCATTCTGAAGAGTGTGAGGTGGTACCTCATTGTAATTTTGATTTGTATTTCTCTAATAATTAGCAGTGTTGAACATCTTTTCATGTGCTTTATGGCCATCTGTATGTCTTTTTTGGAGAAATGTCTATTTAGATCATTAAAAAACTAAACATCTGGCAATCCCACTCCTGGGCATATATCTGGAAAGAACCCTAATTTGCAAAGATATATGCACCCCAATATTCATTGCAGCACTATTTACAATAGCCAATACATGGAAGCAACCTAAATGTCCATCAAGGGAGAAATGGATAAACATGTGGTACATATTAATGTATTCAATGGAATACTATGCACCTATTAAACAAGAATGAAATAGTACCATTTGCAACAGTACGGGTGAATGTAGAGATTATCATACTAAGTGAAGGAAGTCAGTCAGAGACAAATATCATATGGTATCACTTATATGTGAAACCTAATAAAAATAATACAAATGAACTTATTTACAAAACAAGAGAACTATATATATTTTTTAAAAAAAAAGGCATTCCATGTTTGAGAAACTCTGGAATTAAAATAAGAATTATTGTAGGACATCTAAAGAACGTTGACATATTGACGTTGTAGGGAGTATTTAAGAAAGAACTATGATTTTTTTAGTTTCTAAACTTGACATCGAAACTTTCCCCCCATCTCCACCTTCAACTGTATCTTGAAAATAATCCATTTGATAAAGCAAATTTAGCAGGAAATTGGTCTAGCCTATTCCTTTGACTCATGATTAGATAGGCTTATTTTAAAGGTGATTCATTTCTGGTAGTCTGTTGTGGCTGTATAACAAAGTACTGCAAACTGGGTGGCTCAAACTGCAGAAATTTATTCTCTTGAAATTTCTTTTGAAGCTTCTCCTTAACTTGTAGACGGCCATCCTCTCCCTGTATTTTCACATGGTCTTCCCTCTGAATGTGTCTATGTCCTAGTCTCCTTTCTTACAAGGATACCAGTCATATTGGACTAGGGCCCACCCTAATGACCTCATTTTAATTACCTCTTTAAAGATTCTATCTCCAAATACAGTCCCATTCTGAGAGATTAGGGGTGGAGGAGGAGTTAGGATTTCAGCGTATGAATGTTAAGGGGGACACAGTTCAACTGAGAAGACCATCTTATTTTTGTATCTGTTGGAGATAACTTGTGCTTCAGTGGAAAACAGCATTCTTTAGAGCAGGGTCAGCAAACTATAGTCAGTGGGCCAGATATGGCCTGCCACCTGGGTCTATAAATAAAGTTTTATTGACACAAAGCAACACTCATTCCTTTATGGATTATCTATGGTTACTTTTTGTTTAACAGTAGAGTTGAGTAGTTGTAACAAAGGCCACATGGCTTGCGAAAGTGAAAATATTTACTACCTGACCATTTATAGAACACGTTTCCCAGGTGAGTATATACCTCGAGGTTATCTAATTCTGACTCTGTAAGGACTCTGCATCTTTCATTGCCTTTGAGCTATTTTACAGCTTATTAGGTTGTAGAAAATGAAGAGCAATGTAAAATAATCCTTCCCTTAGACACAACGAGGGGCTTCCCAGATTTAAGAGACACTGGTTCGATCTCTTCCCTGGGTTGGGAAGATTCTCTGGAGGAGGAAATGGCAACCCACTCCAGTATTCTTGCCTGGAAAATCCCATGGACCAAGGAGCCTGGCGGGCTACAATCCATAGGGTTGCAAAGAGTTGGATGCGGCTGAGCATGCACACACATTAGACACAAGGAAGCCAGCTTTGCCTCCACTTGCTCATTCCTTTCAACCTTCCTCATCCACAAACATGCCTGCTCTTTAGAACTCGTTGTGACATCCTAACAGTTCCCTCACTGATCATGACTTCAATAAAATCTTTAACACATGTTGATTCTATATTGGGATAAGAGTCATCATTTTCCTTCTTTGAAAACTTTCCCTTAATGTATTGATGTCATTATTCTTGGGTGTGCTCATAACAATGGGATTATAAAGGACAATGTTTTTTGTTCTTAAAAGATACACAATGAAGTATTTAGGGTGGAGTGTCATGCTTATAGTTTACTCATGCTTACTTTTAAATGGCTTGGCATGTGTGTGTGCACAAATCTCACACATACTATATATATATATGGAAAAAGAAAGAAAAGAGAAAGCATATATAGTAAAATAATAACAACCAGTGAATCTAAGTGAAAGCCGTATGATGTCTTTGAATGGTGTACTACTCACTCAACTTTTCCATAGGTTTGACACTTTTCAAAATTAAAAAAAAAAATTGGAAGAGTAAATTTGTGTCCTGCTCCCAGCTAAGCATGTAGCTGGCCTGTGTCCTGTACTTCTGGATGTCCTTTACTTCAGAGAGCAGCCAATTACAGACACTTGTTAGCTACCTGACTCTTGGCAGTGGGTTCCACAAATAAGAATAAGTAAATGAAACATTGATGTTTCTATTGTCATAGGCCTCCATCTTTTCAGATTTTTTTTTTTTTTTGACACTGCGGACCATGTGGGATCTTAATTCCCCGACCACAGATCGAACCCACAGTCCCCGCGGTGGAATTGCAGAACAATAACCTCTGGACCACCATGGAAATCCTCCATTTAAAACAAAAAAAGCTAATAGCACCATGTGAGCAGGATAATGTAGAATTTTTAAAACTAGATTCCTCATACTCCCCAAGAGTATTTTTAAAGGAAATGAATCTTTTAGGATGAACCCAGAATCTGAGGACCACTTGGAGCATGTTCATGTACAAGCTTGGGGTACTACTTTCTCGAAGTGGGTGGGCACTGAGGTTCATACCTCTCAACTGCTCTGCAATTATTGCCCTCCCTCCCCTCAGCTTGACATCATGGTCGTAATATGGTTAAGGACCTCATGAATTGCAATTATCTGCTGCTTGAGTTGGGACTGTAAGATTCGGAGCTTTTAACATCCTTCAAGGCATGATGGCAAGGTAACAAAGAAGGAAGAAAGCCAGCTGAATGCTCAAACGCTGTGTCATTTAGTGTGAAGGCTTGGGATTGAAATTTTCTGCCTGAAGGAAGCAGAAAAAAATGAGTTTTTACAGAAAGCTGCTGTTTCTAAATCTAAAAGGTGCACTAAAAATAGCTGAAGGGACTGAGCTACCCAGAGGCTTCTTGAGTTGCCCCGTGGGAGTTCCTGCTTGGAGAATCTGTCCTTCAAAGATGCTGCTCCAAATAGCCCCGATAGCTGGTGTGTTAGGGGCTCTCTCCGGGGCTGTCGTTCATCCAGCCACAAGGAAACAGGGGCTGGAGTGGACAGAGATGCTTCTTAACTGAAGGAGACCCTGGAGGAAGACTTTCTCCCTCTGACAGAGGCTGATGGTTCTGAGAGAGAAGCACTATGTGGGCAGAGACCAGACCGTTCTGAAATCAACCAGGAGCACATGAGTTTTGGCCATGACTAACTTCCCCGTTGGCTCAGATAGTGAGAATCTGCCTGCCATGCGGGGGACCCAAGTTTGATCCCTGGGGTCAGGAAGATACCCCAGAGGAAGAAATGGCACCCCACTCCAGTATTCTTGCCAGAAAAATCCATGGACAGAGGAGCCTGGTGGACTACAGTCCATGGTGTCGCAAAGAGTCAGACACGACTGAGCAACTAACACACACACATTAACACAGACTCTAAAGGAAAATGTCTTTATTCATCCCCACTGATAGCATGCTCATTAAAGCCCTGATTTCTTTTCTTACCTGGGCCATCTGCCACGGCCTCTGATAGGGGCACTCTATCTCCAATTTAGGCCACTCCAATTCATTCTACTTATGAACTCCAAAACCATGTTTCTGTATCCCAAATCAGTTCAGGTTTTTCTGTCTATTTTTAGTTTAACTTGAAACAAATCAAACAACCAATAAGCTAAGCAAACAACAACAGAAACCCCCAAATTCTTCAAAGATCACTACCTTTTCTTGAATTAACCTAACACCCTTACCCAGCCCTGTCTTTCTAACTACATCAGCCACTTCTTCTTTATCTGCTTCACCAAATGCCTCCTCTCTCCACCAAAATCTGCAGAGAGAAAGAGGAGGCATTTTCCTGTCTACACTGGGCTGACAAGACCTGTGTGTGTCATATTCATTTTTCTAAGCCCCCATAGAGTTTAGTGTAGTGCCATTCCTATAAAAGGTATTCAAGAAATAGCCTTGCAGTATATATTCAAAAACGGGCTTCCCTAGTGGTTCAGAGGTTAAAGCGTCTACCTCCAATGAGGGAGACCTGGGTTCGATCCCTGGGTCAGGAAGATCCCCTGGAGAAGGAAATGGCAACCCACTCCAGTATTCTTGCCTGGAGAATCCCATGGATGGAGGAGCCTGGTAGGCTACAGTCCACGAGGTCGCAAAGAGTCGGACACGACTGAGCGACTTCACCTTATTATATACTCGAACTGAAAGTAGAGATTCAAAAAATGCTACAAATGAACCTATTTACAAAACAGAAGTAGAGTCACAAATGCAGAAAACAAACTTACGGTTACCAAAGGGGAAAGGGAAGTGGGGGAGGGGTAAATTGGAAGATTGGGATTGACATGCGCACCGCTATATATAAAACAGACGATCAACAAAGACGGACTGTATAACACAGGAAACTCTACTTGACACTCTGTAGTGACCTACCTAGATGGCAACAGAATCTGAAAAGAGATTCTATTCTACGTATATGCATACCTGAATCACTTTACACCTGAAACTAACACAGCATTGTAAATCAACTATACCCTAATAAAAAATTAATTAAAAGAAAAAGAAAAAAGAGACTCAAAGAGACATTTGTACATCCACGTCCACAGCGGCATTATTCACAAAAGCCAATAGATGAATGGATACACCACTTGCGTTAAATCCATACAAAGGAATATTCCTCAGCCTTAAGAGGGAGGAAATTCTGACGCATGTTACAGCATGGATGAAGCTGGAGGACACTGCGGTGAAATAAGCCAATCAGAAATGACAAGCACTGCGTGATTCCACTTAGATGGGATCGTGAGAAAAGCCACAGGCATGGATACACATGCACAATGCCGGTTTGGGGCAGGTTGGGGTCGGGGGGAAAGGAGAGGCAGTTGTTTAGCAGGGACAGAGTTCCGGTTTTGCAAGATGATTGCACAGCAGTGTGAATGTACTTGACGCCCCTCATCTGTCCACTTAAGGATGATGGAGCTGGCACATTTCATGTTACGTATATTTTGCGTGTGTGCATGCTAAGTTGCTTCAGTCGTGTCTGACTCTTTGTGACCCTTTGGAACCATAGCTCACCGGATTCCTCTGCCCATGGGATTCTCCAGGCAAGGATACTGGAGTGGGTTACCATGCCCTCCTCCAGGGGATCTTCCCAACCCAGGGTTTGAACCCGAGTCTGTCTCCTGCATCGGCAGGCGGGTTTTCCTTATCACTAGTGCCACCGGTGAAGCCCATGTGTATTTTACCCCAATTTTAAAAGAGAAAGAAATAGGCTTGGAATGCCGAGTTAAGGAGTTTTTGGATGATTTCACCTGTACTTTTGTAGTGCTGCTCTTTCAACAGAATGGCTAGACTTTTAAAACACGCAAATCACAGCCTCCAACATTCCCTTCTCCCCTCAAAAAGCCCTACAGTGATTTTCCATCAAGAATCAAGACCGAAACTCTTAATCTAGTTTGTTGGCCTACCAGGCCAGTCTCATCTCTCCCCCACGTTCTGCCATCCTTTTGTCTTTCACAGGCCTTATTTCTGCTCCCTCTCATCTCAGGGTTTCCCCCAGCAGAACTGGTCAATCCTCCTCATTCTTTAGATATCAGCAGACGTACCTGTTATGAGGAAGTCAGGCCTAGCCCAGACCAGACTGGGACCTCTGGTTGCAGGCTCTCAGCATGCTCTTGCTTCTCTTACATAGTGCTTGTCATAACAGTTATTAATTATTTTAAAAAAATTTAGATTGTAAGCTCCCAGAGGACAGGACTACTCACTGACCGTCACATAATGCAGGTACTCAAGTATTTGCTGGGTGAACAAGTCCGATTTCAAGTTGTCCTTATTGATGTGGACTCTTTCTGCCAGTCCCATCTGCAGGGGTGTGAGAAGTGCTAAGACCCCAGAAAATGTAAATACATTTGCATACATCTAAGGTCCACTTTATTTTGGGGGGCTCCAAAATCACTGCAGATGGTGACTGCAGCCATGAAGAAAAGTTACGACCAACCTAGACAGCTTGTTAAAAAGCAGAGACATTACTTTGCCAACAAAGGTCCATCTAGTCAAAGCTATGGTTTTTCCAGTAGTCATGTATAGATGTGAGAGTTGGATATATAGAAAGTTGAGCACTGAAGAATTGATGCTTTTGAACTGTGGTGTTGGAGAAGACTCTTGAGAGTCCCTTGGACAGCAAGGAGATCCATCCAGTCCATCCTAAAGGAAATCAGTCCTGAATATTCACTGGAAGCTGAAGCTGAAACTCCAATACTTTGGCCACCTGATGCGGAGAACCTACTCATTTGAAAAGACCCTGATGCTGGGAAAGAATGAAGGTGTGAGGAGAAGGGGATGACAGAGGATGAGATGGTTGGATGACATTAATGACTCAATGGACATGAGTTTGAGTGAACTCCAGGAGTTGGTGATAGACAGGGAGGCCTGGCGTGCTGCAGTCCATGGGGTCACAAAGAGTCGGACACGACTGAGCGACTGAACTGAACTAAAGGTTCACTAATGTAAGCAACACCAAGCTCTGCCATAGTCCCTAACCAATGGGAACCTGTATTCACAGAGAACTGTGATCATGTGTTAAAATCATGGCCCTGCCTATTCATAGGGACATTAAGTTTCCATCATGTCAGTTATAGATAGAAAAAGAAGTTGCCCAGGGACTTCCCTGGGGATCCAGAGATTAAGAATCTTCCTTGCAATGCAGAGGACGTGGGTTTCATCCCTGGTTGGGGAACTTAAATCTCACATGCCTCAGACCAACTAAGCCAACACACTGAAACTACTGAAACCCAGGTGTCACAGCTAGAAAGTCTGTGAATCAGCCATGAAAGATCCCACGTACACAATGAAGACCTCATGTGCTGTAACTAAGACCCCACGGAGCCTAATCAATTAATTATTTAATTATTAATTATTTACAAAGTTGCTCAAGTACTAGATTTAATGCTAGTTTACCAATACCTAGATTTTCAAATTGAATGCAAACAAGATCAAGGATTATTTGTCTCCTCTGCAGGCAACCTTTGCAGTTGCAAAAGGAATTGGGTGGGAGTGGGTCGGAATGCGGGCAGGGCTTCCCAGGTGGCTCCAGTGGTAAAGAACACGCCTGCCAAAGCAGGAGACACAAGATCCCTGGGTCAGGAAGATCCCCTGGAGGAGGCCATGGCAACCCACTCCAGTATTCATGCCTGAAGAATCCCATGGACAGAGGAGCCTGGCGGGCTGCAGTCCATGGGGTCACAGTCTGACAAGACTGAAGTGACTTAGCGTGCACGCAGGTGGGGGCACATTTGGCAAAGCCTGACAGTTGTCATCTTTCCACTGTTTCTTTGTCCTTTTAAACATTTTGACTCATACCTCTCCTCTCTCCAACCCCTGTCCACCTGCCTGCCAAAGTCCTCCTCTTGGATCTGACCTCCTGAAGTTAGATTCAGATTCTGCTCTCACCATCTGCTGCTGGGTATGGGGTGGAAGCCGTGTGTGTGTGTGTGTGTGTGTGTGTGTGTGTAGGAGAGAGCAAGGTCTTTTTCAGTCTGTTCGTCTGTTCTCTGGGTAGAGGACCTTAAAGAACAATGTACCCTGCACAGTGAAAAGATCAGCCTCCTCCTGGCCTGTCTCCTGTAGGTCCACAGGCTGAGTGGCTGTCTGCCTCCTCCCACCCCCCTTTTTTTTATCTTAACCTGGGGAGCAAGATGTGTGTGCATGTTCAGACACTCGGTCTTTGTGGGCCCACAGACTGTAGCCCACCAGGCTTCTCTGTCCATGGAATTTTCCAGGCAAGAACACTGGAGTGGGTTGCCATGTCCTCCTCCAGAGCATCTTCCCAATGCAGGGATCGAACCCACGTCTCTTGCATTGCCTGCATTGGCAGGTGGATTCTTTACCACTGCACCACTTGGGAAGCCTGGGCAGTGCCTTGTTATGCTGATTTTTATAAACTATGCAGTTTAGGGAGCATATAGTAGATGAATACTAAATAAATTCATCTTGATTGATTGATTAGTTGATTGTGAAGAATTAAATAAAGAGCACCTATTTCCTACAGACTCAGAAACATTGAAATGATTATTAGCCAATGAGAAAACACTGAACTTAAATAAAAGTGCCCATCATTAGAAAGATATGAGATTATCAACTTAAAATCACAACAATCTTTGAAAATGAACTTGAAACACTCAGCAAATACATCTTTTCCTTCTTACTTTATAAACATTGCATTTAATAAACAATGTTCTCAGACATACTTACATGTTTGGGAATTTGTTTGTATTGGTCATGATGCTCCAGAGAAACAGTCCAATAGGATATGAGAATATAGAGAGAAAGAGATTTATTTTAAGGAACTGGCTCACACAATTATGGAGGCTGACAAGTTCAAGTCTGCCGTGAGGGCTGGTGGTGGGAGACCCAAGAAAGCCAATGGTGCAGATGAAGTCTGAAGGCTTCAGTTGCAGTGTTGCCTCTTACTTAGGGGTCTGAAGTTTTGCGGTTGTTTGTCTATTCAGCCATCACCCGATTGGGCGTGGCCCACCCACATTAGAGAAGGCAATCTGCTTTACTCAAAAGTGTGTGTATGTGCATGCGTGCATGTGTGTGTTGCTTCAGTCATGTCGGACTCTTTGCGACCCTATGGACTGGAACCTGCCAGGTTCCTCTGTCCACGGGATTCTCCAGGTAGGAAGACTGGAGTGGGGTGCCATGCCCTCCTCTAGGGGGGCAAACCCCCATCTCCTTCATTAGCAGGTGGGTTCTTCACAACTAGCACCATGTGGGAAGCCCACTCAAATTTATACCAATGTACTATTAGTCTCAACCACAGATACCTAATTTGACATATAAAGTTAATCATCACACTTCATATGTACACATTCACAAAGAAAGAGAACCCAATAGAGAACCCACTTAAGTGAGGAAAAAAATGTAGTGCCACCCTGCCCGAGATCCAGAACCAAGCCTGAAAACCACTTGCAGAGGTGAGTGATACTGATGGCACCTGCTCTGTGCTGTATGAACCAGTCCTGCCTTAACAAAGCAGGAAAAACAACAACCATATGATACCAATGCACGCAACCTTGAAAACTGTCTCCAGACCTCACCTTTGGAGCCTTGTCACAGCCCCACATGAGGAATCAGCAATATCTACTTACTGTTTTCTGGCTCTAAACCCAGGATAAATATTTAAATCTATGTGCCAAAGCCTCTGTTAGGCCTCCTACTCACCCAGCAGGGAAAGGAAATTCCCAGTATTCCAGGAAAAGCTCTTTGAGTCACTGTTATTATTGGTGAGAATTTGATTGGCCTAATAGGACCATGTCTGGCTGAAAGAAGCAGGTAAAGGGCTTTCTGTAGTGTTCAATTGCTTATCAGTGGGCTAGAAAAATAAAGACAGCCAGTAATGGATTTTACCTCCTTTTTTATTGCAGATGTAGCTGTTCAAGGCCCCTCCAGGGCTCTTCCACTGGCGACAATTCCCTGGGCTTTAACCTCTCCTGCAGTGATGAGCTGCTCGATACAGAATCACAATTCATCATTTAACAGGAATCCTCGTGTGCCTGAATATATTGCCACTGCCTCCCTAAGCCAGACACAGCAGAGTGAGATTCTGCCAGTGACAGAAAGCCTGAGAATTCTGATTCTGCCTCACAAATAGAGTAGATGAGCAGGCTTTGTCCTGCACTCCCTGGCTGCCAAACTCAGGGATCTGATGGGAACCGTGATACTCAAGGCCCATGGATTGAAGCATCCCCTGGGTAATTCTACCATCACTGCATTAGGGAAGCACACCCATGCAGGACCACTTTGTTTGCAGAAAAACCAAAAAGGGAAGAAAAGATGGGAGGAAGGGTGATTCTTAGATTATTTTTAAAAGATATGCTGGTGGAAAGTTTGATGGATTTCAAGGCAGTTTCCTCGGGATCCCAGGTGAGATACAGATATATTTTGCCCAGGATGGGCATGTCCTGCCTGGGGACCTCAGTCATATCCCATCATTTTCATAGTTAGGTTGGTAAATTGCCCAGCACCCCACACCTCTCCTTCTGTGCATCTCCAAGTGAGTGAGGCCATCTCGAGTGGAGGTGAGACAGTATCTATCTATAGCAGGGTGGTTTTCTGAGTGTTGAAAGGATGGCTTGTCCTGAAAGTTGTTATCCTCTCTCTCCCCTAATTCCTGTGAACATCTATAATGAGTAAGTAGGTGCTAGAGCAAAGCCAGCATTTCTCAACCCTCTTGTGGAGCTTTTAAAAAAAATTCATATGGGACTTCCCTGGTGGTCCAGTGATTAAGGCTCTACATTTCCACTGTAGAGGACACAGGTTCAAGCCCTGGTCTGGGAACTAAGATTCCACATGCCACATCGCACAGTTTAAAAAAAATTTTTTTTGGATGCTTGCACCTTGCACTTGAAATTTCTGGTTTCCCTGGTCTGGGATGAGGCCCAGACATTCTGTGTGAACATGCTGCTCCCAGGGATTAAAGATTCCTGATGATTCTACTGGGTACTGAAATGAGAATCTCTGAGTTAGGCCAACACAAGTAACAATCTTTTTTTTTCCTAGAAAGGCAGAGCTAACATGTACATATTCAACAGATGCTAGTGACAGTCCTTACAAACTTTACCTTCATCAGTCCCTTGAGTAAGAGTTGAGGAAAAGGAAAAAGGCCAGTGGATGCCCAGAACCAATTGTGTAGCCTCCTCCTTCTTTGTTGGACCAAAAAGGACCCACAGGGCTTGGTCCAGCCAGTGTGCATTTCAAGGCAGGAATGATGGTGCTGATTTGTCAGAAAGAGGTTCCTCTGTGAGGAAAGAATAAGATGTTCAAAATGAACTGAGCTAATAATACTAAATAATACACAACTGGGTAGGAATTTTTACCACGGAGGAATGCTTGGCCGCACTTACAGAAAAAACCAACAAAAGAAGCTTAAGCAAATAGGGGCCAATATTTCTCCTAGAACAGTAAGTCCAGAAGTGGATACTTGCTAGCACGGGTTGAGCACCTCCAAGGAACCCAGGCCCCTTCTCAGTCTCCTTCCTTGCACCTTTCATGCAGAGTTTGCCCTTTGCTCCTTGTTCTCTTGTGGCTTGGAGATGACTACTGGAGATGCAGAGAACACACTGCTTTCAGGCAGATGGGAGTAGAGGAGGGACGAGGCAGCGATGGTCTCTTTTATCAGAAAACAAAAGCTTTCCCAGATGGGGATGTTCCTGATGGTCCAGTGGCTAAGACTCTGCTCTCCCACTGCAGGGAGCCTGGGGTTCAATCCCTGGTTAGGGACCCAGATCCCACATGCTGCAACTAAGAGTTCACATGTAGAAACTAAAGGTCCCAAGTGTCACAGCTAAAAGCTGGAGTGCATACATGCTAAGTCACTTCAGTGGTATCCAACTCTTTGCAACCCATGAATGTAGCCCTCCAGGCTCCTCTGTCCATGAGATTCTCCAGGCAAGAACACTGGAGTGGGTTGCCATGCCCTCCTCCAGAGGATCTTCTCATTCCAGGGATTGAACCCACATCTCTTACATCTCCTGGGTTGGCAGGTAGGCTCTTTACCACTAGCGCCACCTGACCTGGCATAGCCATATAAATAAATATTTTTTAAAATTAAAAAAAAAAGTGTCATCTCTTTAAAAACAAAAACAAAACAAAAAAAACATTCCCAGACTACACAAGCCAACTTCCACTTCAGTCTCATTGTCCAAGACTGGGACTCAGAGCTAGCCCTCGCCTCTAACTGTGAGGACAGCTGGGTCTTGTGAGCATGAGGCCTTGCCCCAGGGGTTAGCATATTGTCATCTCGAAAGAAACTGGAATTTTGTGAGCACGGGAGAAGAAGGTATGAATACTGGGTTAATAACTGATGGTGTCTGACACTGAGCTCCACAGGGAATTTGAGTTTTCTAGACATTGCCCTTCACACAAACCTATTACTGAGACTGTGTTGGCAATTTTCTCCTTGGAGATTCTCTGAAGGGTTTTCGCGGGAGACATCACAAAGCAAGAATCAGGACTCTATCAAGCAGCTTGCTCCCATTCTTTGATCCTCAGAGGTTCACTGAAGACTCCAGCTGAATCTTGCTCTGCAATTGCTGTTTTCTTTCTTTCTGCAGCTGTCTTCCACTTCGCAGCCGTGACACTAAATGGAAAGGATGGCAAAAGCACGCTGCGTTGACGATAGCACCATCTTCTGTCCAGAGAAATGTCCGCTTCTCGACGGATCAGAGTTTTGGGGCTGTGCCCGTTCATTCCAGAGCAGACATACATGCGAGACACACGAGTGGGCTCTTGAGCCCTGTGTACCGATCTTTTTCAAGATATTTATTCTATTGAAGTACAGTTCATTTACAATGTTGTACTGATTTCTGCTGGACAGCAAAGTGACTCAGCTATACATATGTACACTCTTTTTCGTATTCTCCTCCATTATAATTTATCACAGAATATTGAATATAGTTCCCTGTGCTATAAAGTAGGATCTTGTCGTTTATCCTCTCTATAATAATAGTTCGCACCTGCTAACTTCAAACTCTCAAGCTATCCCTCCTCTACCCCCGCCCGCCTTGGCCGCCACACGTCTGTTCTCGATGTCTGTGAGTCTGTTTCTCTATCACAGATGCATTCATTTCGTTCTATTTCAGATTCACATATAAGTGATATCATATGCTATTTGGCTTTCTATTTCTGAATCACTTAGTATAATAATCTCTAGGTCCCATCCATGTTGCTGTAAATGGCATTATTTCATTCTTTTTAGAGTTGAGTGGTATTGCATTGCATACATGGAATCACAGTAGATCATGGCATCCAGTCCTATCAGTTCGTGGCAGATAGATGAGGAAAATGTGAAAATAGTGTCAGATTTCATTTTTTTGGGCTCCAAAATCAATGTAGGTGGTGACTGCAGCCACAAAATTAAAAGATGCTTGCCTCTTGGAAAAATAGCTATGACAAACCCAGACAGTGTATTAAAAAGCAGAGACATCACTTTGCTGAAAAAGATCCATTTAGTCAAAGCTATGGTTTTTCCAGTAGTCATGTATGGATGTGAGAGCCGGACTTTATAGAAAGCTGAGTGCTGAAGAACTGATGCTTTTGAACTACAGTGTTGGAGAAGGCTCTTGAGAGTCCCTTGGACTGCAAGGAGATCCAAACAGTCCATCCTAAAGGAAACTAACCATGAATATTCATTGGAAGGACTGATGCTGAAGCTGAAGCTCCAGTACTTTGGCCACTTGATGCAAAGAGCTGACTCACTGGAAAAGACCCCGATGCTGGAAAGATTGAGGGCAGGAGGAGACGGGGTGAAAGAGAATGAGATGGTTGGATGGTATCATTGACTCAATGGACATGAATTTGAGCAAAGTCAGGGAGACAGTGAAGGAGAGGGAAGCTTAGGGTATTGCAGTTCATGGGGTCGCAAAGAGTCGGACACAACCTAGTGACTAAACGACAAGCATTCCATTGTGCTTATATACCACACCTTCTTTACTCATTCATCTGTTGATGGCCTTTTAGGTGGTTTCCATGTCATGGCTATTGTAAACAGTGCTGCTGTGAATATAGGGGTGTATGCATATATTTGAATTACAGTTTTTCTTTTCCTGGATATGTGCTCAGGAGTGGGGTCACTGAATCAAATGGCAACTCTATTTTTAGGTTTTTGAGGAAACGCCATACAGTTCTTTGTGCCTCTACCAGACTAGTTGCTATTTCAACATCAAAAACAGCTGCCAGCGTGGACACGTGTTAGAGTCACCCCTGCCTCCTCCTGAGCTGCTTTACTCTCGCTCATGTAGTCATGGATTCATTCCCCACTCTCTCCAGCACCCCATGGACCCAAAGCCTGCCCCATGCTGTTTCCTCTGCAATACATGTATGTGCTTCTGAGGGAGAAACTCCACCTGTGCTTTGCCCTTGGGACATGAGTGTCTGGCAGTGGTCTCTGAGGACCATTTCCTGGGATGTGCTCCATCCTCTACCTCTGGCTCTCACAGCTGACAGGCCATCTCTCCTACTGTATAGCACAGGGAACTTTACTCAATGCTTTACAATAACCTAAAAGGTAAAAGAATCTGAAAAAAAAAATACATACATGTATGCATCACTGAATCACTTTGCTGTATACCTGAAATTAACATAACATTGTAAGTCAACAATATTTCAGTTAAAAAAAAAAAACTAGTCATAAACCCTAATTCACTTATGGACAAAACAGGAAACTCTCAAGGAGTTGGGGAACCAAACTCAAACACCTTTCACACCCGACTTCCAATGCAACCCCACGTCTTCATGGGAACGAACAGGGGTAACTGGCTGTTTCTCACACAGGTCTCCTATGTCTATCGAAGCAGCGTATTGTTGCACGTTGAACTAGGCAACAAGGACTTCAGCTCTCAAATGCTCATGTTTGAGGAGTAAGACGGGGAGAGCACCTCCCCCACCACTCCCTGCAACAAATACATCCGAGGTTCATCAGCATGTGGAACGGTTTCTAACAGAGCACCTTCTGAGCGCTGAGGGAAGACCTCAGACTTCCAAAAAGGCAAGCCAATCTCGCAGTGAGCTAGGGCAAAATGCTCCACACCTGAAACTAACTAGTTGTAAACTAGTGTCCCTGGAAACTTTCCGACTGATCAATTTATAACTCTCTCACTATAAAATACTGAATTCGTATTCACTCTGTTCCAAACGCTTTTTGAGTATCTACCATGCTTCTGGTACTACATTTGGTGTGTAGGCTACACAATAAATTAAAACTGAAATCCTCATTTGAAAAGGAGATCATGAGCTATGGCAGAAGCACACAAATTCATTCATTCATTCCTACCACATTCCTAGACCTTGGGAGTGCAGATTATGTAACTAGTGAATCTAATTGCAATCGCAGATTTTGCGTTCTTGATGTTTTAGAGGTAATGTAGCAGAGTGCACAGCTTTGAGTCAGTTCTGCTGCTTTTTCATCGTGTGACACCGAGGCAAGGTACTTACTCTCTTCCCCGCTCAGTTTCCTCATCTGTAAAATGAGAAAAATAACAGCACTTCATTTCTGAGTTGTTTTGAGAATTCAGTACAGTATTATAGGTAAAGATATTACCATATCTTCTTCTTAAGTATGATAAGTAACTGTTGCTGCTGCTGCTGCTAAGTCGCTTCAGTCGTGTCCAACTCTGAGACCCCATAGACAGCAGCCCACCAGGCTTCCCCGTCCCTGGGATTCCCTAGGCAGGAACACTGTTAGCTATTGTTATTACCACAGTTGAAAGCTTGGAGAAGATAGAAGTACCATTAAGACATTGTGAAGGGCTTCTTACAAATGCCCTATAGTTTGGGTCTTCACTGAGGAGTAGCGGATAAACGTTTCTTGAGCATGATACAACCAGAAGTGCAGATGCTGGGATTAGTGTAATAAAAGATATAGCCTGTGATATGATGTGATACAATATAATATAAATGAGTGCTCAGTTATTTCTGGCTCTTGAGACCCCATGGACTGTAGCCCGCCAGGGATTTCCCAGGCAGGAATACTACAGTGGGTTGCCATTTCCTGCTCCAGGGGATCTTCCCCACCCAGAGATCCAACCTGAGTCTCCTGTGTGTCTCCTGCATTGCAGGCAGATTCTTTACTGCTCAGCCAGCAGAGAAGCCCATAGCCCCTCATAGCCGCCCATAGCCCCTGATAAGCCCTCAAATTGCTTACAGGGGGAGGAGACAGAGAAGTAAACCTGTGGTCACAACAGTGTGGCAAAGGCTGTGTAAGAGATCTGCTAGGAGAATCCCAGGGACGGGGGAGCCTGGTGGGCTTCCGTTTATGGGGTCACACAGAGTTGGACACGACTGAAGTCGCTTAGCAGCAGCAGCAGCAGCAGGATGTTTGGGGAGTTTGGAAGAGGGGGACACCACCTAGGTGGAATGGGTGTTGGTAGTGGGAGTGAGGTTTAAGGAATGACTTTCTGGGATTTCCCTGGCATTCCAGTGGTTGGGATTCCATGTTCCAAATGCATGGGGCACAGGTTCGATCCCTGGTCAGGGAACTAAGGTCCTGTATGTCACATGGCACACCCCAAAGTAGAAAAACAAAAAGAAATGACTTTCTGGAGAAATGACAATGTGAACTGTGTCTTGAAAGGAAAAGAACTAGTCAAATAGAGTAAGAGTCTTCCAGAAGAGGGAAAGCCTTTGGAAAGACAAAGTGAAAGCACATGGCATGTTTTGGGGACTTCAAAATCTAGACGTACATGGGGGCATGAGGACAAGGAGGCTGGAGAAATAGGCAGGGCCACCTCAAGAGGCATCTGGGATGTCATGCTAAGAAATTCAGCCATAATTCTGGGGGCCGTGGGTAGCTGTGGCTTAATTTTAGGAAGGTCATCCTGGTAGCAAGGTGGCATGTGCTCTTGGGTGGAGAGTGAATCAGGCAGGAAGTTATTATTGTCATCTTAATAAGAAATGAGCAGAGTCTAAAACTAAGGTATTGGTGGGGGACAGAGAGGTGGGGACACTAAGAGATTTAGAGAGTTTCATGGATAGATTTGAGGAGCAATTATATGTAGGAATCAAAGAAGAGAGAAGGAAATCTATTTGTAAACAAACAAGACTCTATGGGGCCTTCCAGGCAGAAATCACAGCCCACCACTATGTCCTCTGCCTGCCTCTTGCTTGTAAAAAAAAAAAAAAACCTTTAGGCTGCCAGGCCTTCTCTGAGTTATAAAGAGTACTTTTAATCAGAGAAATGAGTAAATGCATAAAAAAAGGAAAACAGTCAAGCAAAACAAAATAATAATAATTTAGGGACTTCTCTGGTGATCCAGTGCATAACACTACACTTTCACTGAAGGGGGCATGGGTTCCATCCCTGGTTGGGGAACTAAGATCCTGCATGCTGCCTCATGCAACCAAAATTATATTAATCATAACAATAGTTTGGGCACTTGAAAAAGTCAAGGACCTTTAGTTCCATCTCATGGGCTATAGGTAATATCCGAGGCCATGTTCTTTAAGCTGTTTTGCAGATACTGCAACCTCCACCAGGTGGAAGAAGTTAATGGCATGCTGCCCACAAGCACATAACCGCAGACCAGAAGGAACCAGAAGGTTGAAGAAGGTTGATGATGTTGACTCCTGATTACCTCACTACCAACCAATCAGAAAAATGTCCACAAGCTGATCATACACTCCACAATCCCTCTTCCTTACCCTGTCTTTAAAAACCTTTCCCTGGAAGCCTTCAGTGAGTTCAGGCCTCTTGAGCACTAGCTGCCTGGACTCCTTGCTTGGCATCTGCAGTAAACTTCACTGCCACCTGGTGTCAGTAGATTGGCTTAACTGCACATCCAGGCAAGTGGACCAAAATTTGGCTTGATAACATTTTGGCTCCCAGGTTTTTTGACTTGGGCAACTGAATGAGTTATGGCCACTCCCCTAAATAGGAAATATACAGGAAGAAGTACATTGGTGGGGATAGTGATAATGGGGAAAGGGATGAAAGAATTAAGATAATAAGGTGAACTTCTTAAAAGTGGAGATTGAGAGTGATGCCTTGAGGGACATTCAGTTTCGTAGGCAGGAAGTAGATAGGTTTGGAGTTCGAGGGAGAGATTTGGTGCTAGACATCTAGAGTTTTTCCATCATTAGCAATGTAAATCACAGTAGAATCTGTAGTTTTAATGAAGCTATTCAGGGAAATTTTAGAGAGTGAGAAGAACAGGAATCTAGAGATGTTAAGTCTGGAAATATCCATATGAGCAAGTCAGGAATAGAAAGAGGAGTCCTTCCCAAAAGGATGGAGAAGAAACAGCTGGGGAAATAAGAAAAAGAAAAAAACAGAACAAAGGTATATGGTGAAAACTAGAGGAAGACAGGGTTTCAAGAAGAGGAAACCCTTGAGTCCTTTGGCAGTTTCAGTCTTTAAAATTTTAGTCATTCAGATGGGTGTGAAGTAGTATCTCTTTGAGGCTTGAATTTGCATGTCTGTGAGGAATAATGATTCTCCATACCTTCCCATCTGCTTACATTAGCCTATCTTTATTTGCTGAACGTCTGCTCAAGACTTTTGTCCATTTTTGATAGATATATAAAGACCATATGTTGAAGGAAACTGATGTTTATTTATTTGGCCTCGCTGCAGTGCATGAAGGATCTTAGTTGCCAAGCAAGAGATGGAACTCATGTGCCCCCTGCAGTGAAAGCACAGAATTTTAACCACTGGACCACCAGGGAAGCCCCCGAACTGATGTTTTTAAAATGCTGAGGGCAACTGATATTTACTGACACAATCTACATTGTTGTCATTGTCGTTTAGTCATGTCTGACTCTTTTGCAACTCGGTGGACTACAGCCTGCCAGGCTCCTCTCTCCATGAGATTTCCCAGGCAAGAATACTGGAGTGGGTTGTCATTTCCTTCTCCAGGGGATCTTCCCAAACTTGTCTCCTGCACTGGCAGGCATATTCTTTACCACTGAGCCACCAGGGAAGCCTTACAATAAAAACCTTTATGCACGCAGTCAATGGAAAACCGAATGACTCTGAAACATGAAAAAAAAGCCTGCATATATGATGTTGGATAACTTTATATAAATTATATAAAACATAAAATATAAAAATCAAATAAGTTTAAATTGCATAAAATACACTTAAACTTAAGTAACTTTAAATTACACTTTATCCATTATGTTTATTACACATAAAGCTCTTTAAAGGGGCAAACAGTGACTTCTCCATGGACTAAGGGAGAGACCTTTATGGTTTGGTTGTAAGGCAAAGAAAACCCACCTCACTGATTGTTTGCCTAGGATTGAGCCATAAACCAAACCAGTATGGTGCATGCTTAGGTGAGATTTTTCTGTTTCTGTATTTAGCAGTACACGCTGTCAGAAATACAGAAAATATAGACAAAAGAACTATTTGGGGTCTGCATGTGGAAGCACAAGCATTGTGTGGGAAGAACTGCGTGCTAGAGTCAGCTTGGGCATTTGACTGCCAGTGCTGGTGTGGGCATCTCGTTTTCAGCTCTCTCCCTAGCTCATTCCTACAGTACTTTGCACAGCTCCTGAATTATTCTTGTTTTCAGTATTTATTTCTTCATGCAGCTGTTGGGAGTCCACTGCATACCCACTGTCTTTGTGGGTGGTTCCAGACTGCTCCTTTTTAAAAACTACCTAGGTGATGGTAAGCGTACCTTCCAAATGTACCTCTGGACCATTTTCATGGCACTCTGAAATGATTTAGAGCCCCTGGACAGGCCAATCTCTAATTAAGAATCGATGGAGTTGGTGTAGATATTACATTAACGTTTCACGAGAGAGCCTCTTTTCTTCTTTAAAAAGTTACCCAGGCCTTTCTGGTAGGACCTGCCCAAGGAGCCGCGACCTGCCCCAGGGCGGGGCTGCAAGCCCCCTACCTGCGGGCGGGTGCTCGGGACAGCCGCGCACGCGCACGCACTCGCGCACGCCGGCGCCTTCCTTTGGGCGCCCGGGGTCGGCGGCGCGCGGGGCAAATGGAGCGGGTGCTGGCGGATGCGCTGCTCTCGCAGAGCCGGGACCCCCGGGTCCTGCTTGGGGCGCTGTGCCGCGGGGAGGTATCTGCGGAGCGCGTGGAGACCCTGTGTTTTCTTCTGCAGCGACTGGAAGATGAGGAAGCGCGCGGCGGCGGCGCGGGCGCGCTCCCGGAGGCGGCGCGCGAGGTCGCCGCCGGGTATCTGGTGCCGCTGCTGCGGGGCCTGCGCGGGTGCCCCGCGGGCGGCGCGGAGGACCCTGGTCCCGCGGCCCGCCAGCGCCGGCGTGTGCTGAGGGCGGCAGGCGCTGCCCTGCGCTCGTGCGCCCGCCTAGCCGGGGGCCCGCAGCTGGCGGCCGCGCTGGCCGAGGAGGCGCTGTGCGACCTGCTCAACGCGGGGCCCGCGCCGGGCCTCGAAGGGGCCGCCGAGGCGGCCGTGGAGGTGCTGGCGGCCGTGGGGCCCTGCCTGCGGCCTCGCGAGGACGCGCCCCTGCTGGAGCGAGTGGCGCGGGCAGCTCTCGCGCTGGCGCTGGGTGGGGACAAGGCGGGGCCGTCCCCGGACGCTGCGGCGCTGGTTGCCGGGCGGCTGCTGCCGGCTCTGGGCCGGTGCGGCGGGGCGGCGCTGCGGGCTGTGTGGGACGAGCTGGTTGCACCCGGGGTGTCTGAGGGGCCGGGCCGCGTCGGGTCGCAGCTGCTGATTCTGAGCGCCCTCGCCGAGAAGCTACTGCCAGAGCCCGGCGCAGACAGCGTGCCTGCCGCGCGCGAGGCGGGCCTGGACGCCCGGCGCTGCTGGCGCTTCTGGAGCGCGGTGCAGGCCGGGCTGGCCTGGTCTGAGGACGCCCTGACGCGCAAGCGGGCGCGCTACCTGCTGCAGCGGGCTGTGGAGGTGTCGGCGGAACTGGGGACCGACTGCGCCTGCGCCCCCGGCGAAGGAACCGGTACTTGCTTCTTTGCTCCCTGGCCCATCCCTGCTTGACTTTCTGCGAGCGCAGCCATTCTGCTTCCGGGGCCGTCTCCGCGATTCGTACAGAATTTGGTTATTCTCGTGTACCGCACAGAGCCTGAAAAACTTGGGAACCTCATCTCTAGGGTGTTCTCTGAACTGTAACAAATCACTGCAACACTGTTAGAAGAGTCCGCATTTAGGATAAATTCTCTGACCTAGAGCGGGTGGAATACTGCATTCGTGGAATAATTTAGGAACTAGTCCAGCAGGATATTAACAGACCAAAATTGCACTAAATCGTGGGCTCGTTCAAATAGAAAAGAAGGGATACCACCCATCAAATTGAAAGGAAAAGTATTTACATGTACTGACCTACGAATTGAGCCTTGAGTATTAGAATTTTGTCATGGGAAACCCATCACAGTCCTTCGGTAGTTCTCTTAGGAGAATTTATTAATATTAGTTAAGTATAATGGCCTTAAGTCGACCTTTGGCGGAGGGTATTTTTGCAATTGATTTAATAGAATGAGGTATTAATTAATTATTAATTTTACATTTTGAACCTGTGCGTCCTACCAGTTTTTTACAGGATAAAAGTAGACAAAATAGCAAGGCCTCCCTTTAGTTTGGTTTGTTACTATTGATCAGTTTGTTCACTGAAATGTGTGAAAAATACACTTCAGTCATTTAAATTTATTTTGATCTATCGAAGTCTAAAATGGATTGAGTCAAAACTGCCTCAGTGGATGGAAAATTTCTATCCTTTCAACTGTGGCTGCCTACTTATTTATACTAGTAAGAGTTTTGTTCTGCTGAAGTTGTGAGTAGATTTTTATACACATTTAAAACATCAGATAGTAGATATTTTAATAGCCTGTAAGTTGATGATCATCCAGTGAGAGCTCTCGCTGGAAAACATTTTAATTGCCAAAGTTAAGCATTTATTTTAAAGCATCAATCATTCTGCAGTTATAAAGATAAGCAATAGTCTTATGCTTGCCTCCCATCTATATTTCCTTCATTTCAAAGAGCAGCCACTTATCTCTTAGCTGATTATTTTGGTGTCTATCCCTATATCTTGACATATTCTAGTAATATCATAAAACCCATTATCCTACTTGCAATTTTGATTAAATGTGAGTTCAACAAAATTATGACTATGCAAGTACTGTTCACCAATGATCTATGTAGTAATCTATGATTTATTTTTTCCTTCCTGCAAGTTTTCCCTATATCTGTCATTTAGTTTGGTTGCCTCCATACTTACCACTAATTCAGCCCCAGATTCTTAGTTAGTTGTTTAAATCTTTCCTGTACAAAGTGAGATCATCAGTCATAAATTTTCCTGAAGAAGTCTCTTCTAAAGTCCCATTCCAAGCTCAGCCTTGTACTACCACTGACATTCTTAGATCTGCCTTCACTTTCACCTGGGAGACTCCCTTCACCTGATCCTGTGTTGAAGCTATTTTCCTGGAGTTCTTATCTTCAAGACCTTGAGTATCTGATAATTTAATCAAAGGATCCTTTGTGTCTTTTCTGTCAATTCACCTGACACTTTTTTAGTTTTTGTCTCCTGGAAATCCCCATCTGTTTGTGGCTGTTTTCTACCTTTTCCATTAGATCCTTTAACATACTAATCATAGGTATATGTAAGTTCTATTTTTGGACCATCTTTGAGTCTGGTTTTGTTTTCTGTTTTATCTCTTGGCAATGAGATTACTTTTTTTTCAGAAGCAACTGCATTATTTATGCCTTAGAGATAGCTACTCTGTTAGATTGCTGGGCTTGAGTCACTCTGGTTGAGCTGGCTTTGGATTTTGTTATTGCTGTAGTTGGCAGATTGTTGTCTCCTTATGTTTAGAAACAAAATTTTCTATTTAGGAACTTAAATCTAGAAACTGATTTTCTTTTTTAAACCATATCAGGCCCAAGTCTGTTTTGGTGGTCTGAGAAGAAAAAAGATGAGCTTCTAAAGTTTTGGGAAAACTATATTTTAATTATGGAAACTCTTGAAGGAAATCAGGTAAGTGTTTTCATATTTTATCAAATCATGTATAGGTGCAGTTTCTTTTTTTCCCCCAAACATTTTATAGAACCAGTACAAAAAGTTCTACTTGGATATAGCACAATGGAATACAAGTGTACTTTGTTTTCCAGTGTGAGTGAGTGAGTGAAGTCACTCAGTTGTGTCTGACTCTCTACGACCCTATGAGCTATAGCCTGCCAAGCTCCTCTGTCCGTGGGATTTTTCAGGCAAGAATATTGGAGTGGGTTGCCATTTCCTTCTCCAGGGGATCTTCCAGACCCAGGAGTCGAACTCAGATCTCCCACATTACAGGCAGACTCTTTACCATCTAAGCTACCAGGGAATCCCTTTTTCTTTTCCAGCATAGATTAAATTTAAGGTTAAATGTAAACTCAGGAAGGAGGAGAGTGAAAAAGCCTTGTAAAACTATTTAAAAGAAAAAACTAAGATCATGGCATCCAGCCCCATTACTTCATGGCAAATAGAAAGGGAAAAGGTCGAAGCAGTGACCGATTTCCTCTTTGGGCTCTAAAATCGCTACGGATGGTGACTGCAGCCATGAAATCAGAAGACAGTTGCTTCTCAGTGGGAAAGCGATGACACACCTAGACAGTGTGTTGAAAGGCAGAGATATCACTCTGCCAATAAATGTTTCTGTAGTCAAGGCTATGGTCTTCCCAGGGGTCACATACAGTTGTAAGAGCTGGACCATAAAGAAGGCAGAGAGCCAAAGAATTGATGCCTTCAAACTGGAGAAGACTCCTGAGTCCCTTGGACAGCAAGGAGATCAAACCAGTCAATCTTAAGGGAAATCAACCCTGAATACTCATTCAAAGGACTGACACTGAAACTGAAGCTCCAACTTTTTGGTCACCTGATGTGAATAGCTGACTCTCATGTAAAGTCCCTGATGCCTGGAAAGATTGAAGGCAGAAGGAGAAAAAGGTGTCAAGAGGATTAGATGGCTGGATGACATCACTATGCAATGGACATGAACTTGGGCAAACTTGGAAAGATGGGGAGGGACAGGGAGGCCTGGCATGCTGCAGTCCATGGGGTTGCAAAGAAATGGACACAACTGAACTGAACACCACCACAATGTAAACTCAGGAAATTAAAGAATACTTCAATTGACTTAATTTATCATTCAAAGGATTTGGTCTTATTTGATCTTCCCTTGACATTTACTTCTACAGTGTTTGTTAGTTTTTAGTTTCTCTATGTTATAAATAATCTCCAAAGAAATACACAATGAGGAAAATGTTACTTAAAGTCTGAGGTCAATTGTTATTAAATAATAATGACCCTTTGATTTTGTAGGCTTTCTTTCTTTTCTTCCTTTCAGTTCTTACATCTTTGCATTCTTTGGTTCTGAGACTTGAAACCTGAAAAATCATTTTCAGTTGACTTTGAATTAATCTTCGTAAGAACATGGAATTTTTAAGTTAGGAATCTCTTTAGAGATTAACATTTAGATTGACATCCATTAGAATCATCCTGGTGCCTTATTAAAGTATTAGTTGCTGGATCTGGTCTGCAGAGTTTCTGATTCATTAGGTCTGTGGTGTGGCCTGAGAATTCAGATATTTTACGTATTCCCAGGAGACACATATGCTGCCATTCTAGGGACCACACTTGGAGACCTGTTATAGGGGTTCCCAGTCTGTAAGCTGCAGATCGCTGTGGGACCAGCCATCATGGAGTCACTGTGAGGTGTCAGTCCAAATGCATTGTTTGTTGACTAAAAGAAAGAAGTACTCATATGTGCTAAATGTATGTAGGTGTGGGGATGAGGACTAAACGAAAAACATTTCTAAATTTATATAAACTATGGTTTTCCTTAATCAGTGCATCCATAACACCCTCACTGTTTAGAAACTCTTTAGTTGCCTTTAGTTTCTAGGATATGTACATTAGACGCTGGTATCTGCAAGAGTCTAAGAAAAAAGAGCATTGAACCCTCAGCTGGCTCTGTGTCTAAATGTGTGGCCTTGAACAACTTGAGTGACTAGAGAAAGCATTTCAGTATTTTTTCATCTTTGTAATATTGGTGTTATCAGCTGCCTGCTTCCCAGGACAGTTAAGGATTACATGACATAATTTATGATACTCTATAAATGTAATGTTACTGTAACTATGTTCTAGGTTATATTTATTAGCTTTGCCATACTCGGTCTTGAATTTGTATGATTTAAAAAATGGAAAAATCAGGCACCTTCTGCATATTTTTTTACATGGGTGTGGTGGAGTCAGGGAGGGTGGAGGTTGTGGAGGGAGGAACAGAAGAGTGACTTACATAAATATATAACAATACTTTGGTTTTTAAAGGTGAATTTTCATTTCCTATGGCTTTTTGCTTTTGTTTCAGATACATGTTATAAAGCCAGTTTTACCAAAGCTAAACAGTCTGTTTGAATATGCAGTGTCAGAGGAAAATGGTAATGGTTGCTTTTATTTTGATTTTTTATGACACATCATGTTCCCCCTTATTTTATAACTAATTCTTGTTCATTGTGGAGAATGTTATATGAATATATAAATTTGCTGCTACCAGGAGACAGCTGCTAATATTCCAGATATATACCTTGTGGATTGATTGTTCATAATGCTTTTTTCTGACTCAGCAGTATATCCAAGTGCACTTACCTATGTCCTTAAATAGTCTTTGAGAATTTAATTTTAAATGGCTGCAGAGTTTTCTAAAATTTAGAGGCATGGTAATTTTATAAACTTATGATTATGGAGAATTTCAAACATTTACAGAAGGAGAGAAGTTTGTATGATGAACCCTATCACCTAGCTTCTGCAGTGATCAACTTGTGGCCAGTTCCTGTCTTACATTGCATGTGGCCTCACTTGCTCACTCTCCATCAAATGATTTTGAAGCATATTCCTAGCATTATCATTTCATCTCTAATTATTTCAGTATATATCCTTAAAAGATAAGGACTCTTTGGTAATGTTTTATGTATGGTGTATTATTCATTTTTTAATAAGCATTGTTTGATATTATATATTCTAACTGCTTTCCAGCTTCGTTCTCTTAATATATCTGTTTCATTGTTAAAGTTGCTTTCTTAGCATTTCAGCCATTGTTCTGTAGGTTGGACTTCTGGGGATGGGAAAATTCTAAGATACTATTTTAAATATAGTTTTTAAGTCCTTAATCAGTACTATATTATGAGGGCTTTTCAGGAGAAATAAAATGAAAATGGAGCTTCCTAAAATTATCTTACGAAATTAAGTTTAGGTAAATGAGACAGCTAAATGCAGGCTAACTGTTTTGTATTCATATGAATGATGAAATGCTGCACTATTGTGTTTACACATGAGAGTTAACCTAGGTAAATGGGTTTCAGTGCCTGCTTTAGATAATGACAACTTTAATAGTGTGACCCCTTAGGAATTGAGCTTTATTCAGCTGATTGCTATGGTTGTTTTCTGATACACTGGAGTTTTTCACAGACCATAAGAATCTATAGTCCCACCTGGGGCTAGAATTTAATTAAATCCTGTTGTGACTTCACTTACGCGTTTACTGTTAAAATGATTCTCTTATTACCACATTTTGCCCACAGCTCTTGGCAAAACAAATCAAATAGCAGTGACAGATTTTGAAAAATTACCACTGCCAAAGAATTGAACAAGCATCTTGATGTAAATAACACACAAAAAGGGACTGATTTATTTATAGAATGCCATGAGTTTAAAATGCTGAATTTTTTTCCTAAAAATATTAAGGATAGTTGAAAAGAGTTGAAGTATCTCTAAGGTACATAATTATTTCATTTTTTGTTTATCACTCATTCATATATTTACTTAATAGATGCATACTTAGTGTCCAGTACATACTGAGCAGTGGGGTAAAGTGGTGAGACAGAACTATTTTTCACTTGAGTTTTGGTCTGTTTTCCAGGAAAAAATGGTTTTGATTATAAAGTTCTAGACAGACAACAAAAAAATGACAGGAATGGAATACTAGTAAGGTCATACCTTGGTGAGGCGAGCCAGCCAAGGCTTGCCTTAGCACTGACTCAGAGTGGAGCAGAGAGTTCTGGGTGCAGAAGCCCTGAGATGGGAGCGGCCCCATGGGGTAGAGCGCCCGCCTAGTGAGGCACAGCTTAGTGGTGCGGGAGGGGTGGCCTGAGGCTGGAGTAGTTGTCAGGGGCAGTTTCATGCCTGGTTTGGATTTTATTCTGAGTTTTGAGAAGCCACTCAAGGGTTTTAAACAGAGGAGGGACAGTTTCAGATGAAAAATGGATTGAAGTAAGGTGAGAGAATTGGTTGAAATCACCCCAAATCTGAAGTTCCAACCTGTGTGTCTGGAGTCATATTTAATTGTGTACACTGTAGTTACCGTGACATCCACTTGCCATCTTTCTAAATGAAACTGAAAATGGAAAATTGAATACTGAAGTGATTTTGGTTATTCAGTAGTTAAACACCTTTGAACGTGATTGTTGTAATGAAGTTAATGTGTTTGTGTGTGTGTTTATTTATGAATATATAGTCTATGTGGAGCCATATGTGAGAATCAAAGTCAACTTTGGGTGTTTATTTTCACAGGATGCTGGCTCTTTCACCCATCCTGGCATCTGTGCATTTATAAAAGAATGTTTGAAAGTGAAAATAAAATCCTGACTAAAGAAGGTGTTACCCATTTTTTGGAACTGTATGAAACAAGGATTCTTCCATTTTCACCAGAAATTTCTGAGGTAATGGCACCCTCTCCCTTCCCTTGTTCCCTCTGTCAGAAGATAAGAGGCGAAGGCATTTGTTGTATCTTATGTGATCTTCAAAAGTATATCCTGGGGCTTGAAAATTGGAAATAAAACTTCAGAGATTTGCTGAAAACAAACCCTATATCTCTTAAACTAGGCTCTCATACTTGGGCTTTGTCGACAGGCTGCCTGCATCATCACCGTGATGAAAAGTAGTCCTTTGTTATCTGTATCCTGAGCAGAAGTCAGCAGCATGAACCCTGGATTAGAAGTGTGTTAGTGATACTCTCTCCATGGTTCTGAAGCACTGAATTATTGCTCTTTGTCTAGTGATGCTGCTCCTCCGATTCTGAGCCAGTGAATCACTATCGTGCTGTACTGAGCAGGGGTTGCCTTTTGAGCTATGTTATTAGAATGTGTACTTCTACTTGTCAGAAATCACACAAAGTGAGATTTCTGTGAGAGTTACAGCTGTGATTTTTAGTCCTGTTATGATGAGGTGAGTTGAATGATCACAACTTAGGAACAGTAATTTACCTCTCATTTAGAGGTAACCTAAACGTCCCTAATTATCCAAGTACACGTACAGTGTTTTAGTAGGCATCCTTTTTCTGTATTCTCCTAGCCTTCTTGCACTTCCGAAAAGCACGCTTTTGTCGACTAATGTTTTCGAAGATATGCTTTTCCCCATTTATCGTCCAGGCATAGGGGCTTAAATTTTCTCTTGGGTATCTTTCTATTTTTCACCAGTCACTGCCTTTATTTTCTACCATGTGTCCCTTCTTTGGATTCCTTTCTTCCTTCTCAGCATAGCACGTGCTCTCTTAGTATTCCATACGTTTTTATCAGGTTGGAAAGTTTGGTTTGACACCTGGGATTAAGGTATCCTCCAAGGCTATCATAAATCAGCCTGCAGCATAAGAGATTGCTTATAACAGCTCTTCAGTAGCCCTGCATAGGATGTAGAGTTAGGGCAAGTTGACTTTTCAAAATTACAGTTACAGGTTAACGTCAGATTTTTTTTCCTTTTTTTTTTAGTTTATCATTGGACCATTAATGGATGCACTTTCAGAGAGCTCTCTATACAGCAGGTAAACATGCATTTTATTTAGCAGCAATGCAGTAATATGTATTTGATTATAAATTTAACTTGATTATGAAATATGACCAGATTGTTAAAAATGCATTTGGTGGATAAATATATGTTGCCCCATAGACATTCAGCTTTTTCTTACCATGTTGTCCCTTCTGGGTTTCTGATTCTTCTTGTCCTTCTAGTAGTTGTATCTGGTGTTTCTCTTTTTCTTTTCTTTCCTACTCTGAACCCATCCTTTCTTGGGTTTTAGGGAAGGACACCTCGCACAGGGACTTTGTGACTTCTGCCCTCTTGGAATTTATGGTGGCTTTGGCTAACCAACACTTGACACTTTTTTCCCTTTCTTTTAACTTTCAGTTTTATAGAAAAGTTGTGAGAATAATACAGAGAATTCTGACTTACCTTTTACCCACATTACCTAAACGATGATGTTTTACCGGATTTGTTTAATTGTCATCTTTATGTATTTCTATGTGTCTTTGCGTCTCTTTGTATATCTGTTTCTTAGCTCTGTCTGTCGAGCAGACTCACCCATCTGTATTTCAGTATCTTTCCATCCATCCATATTAAAAGCCATCCGTTCACATCAATATGCCCACTACCACAAGGTTCATTCTAACTTTTTCCCTTTCCATATCAGATGGTGGAGGCCATTCTCTACTACATGTTGCTTATTTAACACCTTTACGTTTCATCAAGCTTGATACTGGAGAAGAGTGTCATTATTATGCCTTTCCTCATTTTTTGAGCTTGATCTGTACTCTTGAATTGTATCTTCAGAAATTTCCCTTGCTTTTGAAATTATGTTGTATTAATATTTCTAATTCTGATAACTTAAGTTTATACTTGCTAGTCTTTTGTTTGATATATCTCTTAATAGAGCAAGCCACCCTGGTGGCTGGCTCAGTGGTAAAGGATCTGCCTGCAGTGCAGGAGACCCAGGTTCAATCCCTGGCTCGGGACGATCTCCTGGAGAAGGAAATGGCAACCCAGTCCAGTATTCTTGCCTGGGAAAAACCATGGACAGAGAAACCTGGAGGGCTTCAGTCCATGGGGTCACAAAAGAGTTGGACACGACTCAGTAACTAACACTTTCACTTTTGCTTTTCTGATAGAAAGTACTCTGACAGTCAACTTCTTTAAAAATTTTAAATCAACCTGTGCTAAGTTATATTAATATTCAGTCCTGTTTAATATCAAAAAAGCATATCAATGCTTGATTTGTCAGCTATTTTTATTTTTCAAATAACTCATTACTGTTGAATAGTTTTCTGAAGCAGACAGCTGGAGAGCAATAAAACCAACTTGGTAGTTTCTGAGAGTTGACAAACACATTTATTATGAAATGCCTTCAGTTTCCTCCCACACTAGTGTGTTCAGTTAACAGATAATGTTCCTGGCAGAAGCAAAATAAACAAAAATAAAAGTGTCTTTAGTAGATGTTAGCAATCAAATGCTTTTGCAAAAGTGGTTTATTACTAACATGTCTTTTACTTAATACTTAAAGGTATTAAATCATTGGAGTATGTGTTAGAAATAATAAAATATAATTTAAAATTACCATTTCTAGACTTTTCTTAAAATGATACTATTTGGCAAGGTTGATGCATATGTGTCAGAAAAAGGAGATCTATGCCTGCTTAGTATAACCCATTACTAACTCACGTCAGTTTTTCAGTAATATCCTGATGTTTTTGTAATTGGAGGGATTCTCAAGATTTTACTGAAAAATAAAATGCAGGTTCAGAAGAAGATGGTTTTATTGTTGAAAGACATTTGAGCCATATTGCACTTAGTTTCATTATGCTTAATTGTCAGTAGATTTTTATATATTTGTTTTTTAACCCCCTTTGTTTATAGGTCCCCAGGCCAGCTGATAGGAAGTGTTTCTCCGCTGGGACTGAAATTACAGAAGTTTTTAGTCACTTATATTTCTTTTCTTCCAGAAGAAATAAAGAGTATGTATCAGTAAGGAATTTCTTTTTAACTTATTAGCTTAAATTTAAAAAAATTTTTAGAATGTTGATTATCAGCACCATCCTTCTAGGAGAGTTGTGCTGTTGCTGCTGCTAAGTCACTTCAGTCGTGTACGACTCTGTGCGACCCCACAGACGGCAGCCCACCAGGCTTCTCTGCCCCTGGGATTCTCCAGGCAGGAATACTGGAGTGGATTGCCGTTTCCTTCTGCAGTGCGTGAAAGTGAAAAGTGAAAGTAAAGTCTCAGTCATGCCTGACTCTTAGCAACCCCATGGACTGCAGCCTACCAGGCTGGGAAAAGATGGCCATCTGTATATCTGTATTTCTTAAAAGTGACTTCTTAAAAGATTTCTACAATGATGATCTGAGGAAACAGACATTTTCATTGACTATGTGACTTAAAAGACCCTTAAGACATCACATATTAGCAGAGAAAGTGGGATAGAGCACCATCCTTGTGTATCTCAAAATAGTTAAAGTAATTGTAGTGTAGGTAAGAAATAGCCTGTGAGAAAGAGCTAATATTACTGTTTGCAGATTCCAGAGGCCAGACACCAATAGTATTTTTCTTTAACGTCTCCAACAAAAGAATGGTTTCCAACGGTAAAAAAATTTATCTTTCACCTTAACTTAAAAAAAAAAAAAATATATATATATATATATATATAAAACCCTTGTTATCAGAGTATGTACAGTATACTAGAATACTCATCTTACTAAAAGGGAATGAATTTGAAATAACATTGTTTTTTCTTTTCATCAGCTTTATTGAGATATAATTCACACACCATAAAATTTACCCTTTTAAATTGTTCAGTTCAGTGGTTTTTAGTATATTCACAAGTTTGTACAACCATCACCACTAATTTCAGAATATTTTCATTATCCCCAAAAGAAACTCCATGCCCATAAGTAATCGTCTCATTTTCCATCTCCCCCAGCTTCTGTCAGACACTAGTTTATTTTCTGTCTCTAGATTTGCTTATTCTAAACATTTCATATAAAAAGAATCATATAATATATGGTCTTTTATTTTATGTCTGGTTTCTTTTTGCTTAGTGTAATGTTTTAAGATTCACCTATATTATAACATGTATCATTCCTTTCTGTAGCTGAATAATAATGTAATAGTAATATTATAGATACTTCACATTCTGTTTATCCATTCATCAGTAGATATTTGGATTGTTTCTACTTTTAACTACTAATATGAATTACTCCTGTGACTATTCATATACAAGTGTTTATATGAATATAATCTTTCACTTCTCTTAATTATATACCTACGAGTGGAATTATTGGGCATTCTGGTGACTCCATTTTTAATTTTCAGAGGAGCTACTAAACTGTTTTCCACACTGACTGCACCATTTTACATTCTCACCGGGAATCTCTGAGACTTCAGTGCCTCCACATCCTGTGAACACTTGTTACCGTCTGTCCTTCTGATTAGAGCCATCCTAGCGGGTGTGACGCTGTATCTCATTACGGTTTTCTTTGCATTTCCCTATGTAGTGTCTGATGATTTGAGCACCTTCTCACGTGCTTGTTAGCAACAATGATGTCTTAAAACTTTTTCTCTCAGGTAGTTTCCTGTTAAAATTTATTCAGAAGATGACAAGCAGACATTGGTGTGCTGTTCCCATTTTGTTTCTATCTAAGGCTTTGGCAAACGTCCCAAGGTGTAAAGCCCTGGGTATAGAAGGACTTCTTGCCCTCAGGTAGTTTACTCTTGTGTATATTCATATGTGGTTATTTGTCATAACTTTCCTTAGTAAATTAAGTTTTCTCTTCTGCTTTAATTCATGGTGAGTGGTTTTAGTTAATATTGGCATCCTGATTTTTCACTCTTAATTTTATAGAAGCAAAAAGCTTAAAAAAAAAAAAAAATCTATTCATGGGGATTTCCCTGATGGTCCAATGGTTAAGACTCCACACTTAGACTGCAGGGGGCACAGGTTCAGTCCCTGGGTGGAGAACTGAGGTCCCACATGCTGCTGCACTTAACTTTGTTTTATGAATTACTAATTTAAATGTTAATAAATGCCATAATATATACTGTTGGATTTTGACCACTTTAAAAATAAGGCCAATGTTTTTATTAAATATCAACATTGATTACCAGTTATTTCCAAAAATGTGCCTTGAAAGTGTCTTGTTAGTTTTTAAAGATTCTTTATCATATTAAAATTGCACTCTACTAGCGAGGCCTTACTTATTTAATAGCTTTGCAGCTCTCCTGACAGGGACTTTCTGCATCAGAAAGTGTAGATATTATAGATCAGTTGTCAGGACTACAGCTGACCAGTGTTCTCTGAGCCCATGGGAGTGCGTGTGTTTTTCTCCACCGTCAGGGATGTGCTGCAGTGCACCATGATCACACATCAGATCCTGCTGAGAGGGGCGGCGCAGTGCTATCTCCTCCAGACCGCCATGAATCTGGTAGACGTGGTAAGCTGATCTTTCTTACTCACGTTAACTTCAGTTCTAGAGTCTTTCTCAGTGAGCGGGAGTTCGTTAAAGAGTCTACACAGCAGGCCTGTGATGCTGTCTTTAGAAAGCCCTGTTCATAAGACTGGCCCTTGGCTGGCATCTGGAACCTGGATTTCGGGAGGGCTCCCACCATCCCAGTACCGTACCTGCAGGGCTCATGGAAACAGTGTGATCTTCACTGAACAACTGCTTTCCTTCCGGAGCTCTGAAGTTGTAGGTGCCGTGCGCGGGGCGTCTGTGTGACCAGCTCCCCAGTGAAAACACTGGGCACTGAATCTCTGAGGAGCCCTTCTGGTAGGCATTTTACCTGTTGGTAGGGAAGCTCGCGACCATACTGAGAGACCATTCTTGGAAACTTTCGCCTGGTTTCCTCTGTATTTTTTCTGCACATCTTCCAGGAACTTGACTTTCAAAGAACATCCTTATTCTGTTTTTCACGGTGCTCCAGTAACACACTATTGTTGAGAACAGGGGTCAGCAGACGTTTTTGTGAAGGGCTGGCTTGGTATATTTTAGGTTTTTTGAGTCATACAGTTTCTATTCAGTTCAGTTCAGTTTAGTAGCTCAGTCGTGTCCGACTCTTTGCGACCCCATGAGCCGCAGCACGCCAGGCCTCCTTGTCCATCACCAACTCCCAGAGTTCACTCAGACTTATGTCCATCGAGTCAATGATGCCATCCAGCCATCTCATCCTCTGTTGTCCCCTTCTCCTCCTGCCCCCAATCTTTCCCAGCATCAGGGTCTTTACAAATGAGTCAGCTTTTCACATCAGGTGGCCAGAGTATTGGAGTTTCAGCCTCAACATCAGTCCTTCCAGTGAACACCCAGAACCTGATCTCCTTTAGGATGGACTGGTTGGATCTCCTTGCAGTCCAAGGGACTCTCAAGAGTCTTCTCCAACACCACAGTTCAAAAGCATCAATTCTTCAGTGCTGAGCTTTCTTTATAGTTCAGCTCTCACATCCATACATGACCACTGGAAAAACCATGGCCTTGACTAGATGACCTTTTGTTGGCAAAGTAATGTCTCTACTTTTTAATATGCTATCTAGGTTGTAACTCTTCTTCCAAGGAGTAAGTGTCTTTTAATTTCATGGCTGCAATCACCATCTGCAGTGATTTTGGAGCCCAGAAAAATAGAGTCAGCCACTGTTTCCACTGTTTCCCCATCTATCTGCCCTGAAGTGATGGGGTCAGATGCCTTGATCTTAGTTTTCTGAATGTTGAGCTTTAAGCCAACTTTTTCACTCTCCTCTTTCACTAAGAGGTTCTTTAGTTCTTCTTCACTTTCTGCCATAAGGGTGGTATCATCTGCATATCTGAGGTGATTGATATTTCTCCCGGAAATCTTGATTCCAGCTTGTGCTTCCTCCAGCCCAGCATTTCTCATGATGTACTCTGCATATAAGTTAAATAAGCAGGGTGACAATATACAGCCTTGGTGTACTCCTTTTCCGATTTGGAACCAGTCTGTTGTTCCATGTCCAGTTCTAACTGTTGCTTCCTGACCTGCATACAGATTTCTCAAGAGGCAGGTCAGGTGGTCTGGTATTCCCATCTCTTTCAGAATTTTCCACAGTTTCTTGTGATCCATATAGTCAAAGGCTTTAGCATAGTCAATAAAGCAGAAATAGATGTTTTTTTGGAACTCTCTTGCTTTTTTGATGATCCAGCAGATGTTGGCAATTTGATCTCTATTACAGCTACTCAAAAGCAACCGTAGACCATTTACAAATAAGGGGGCATGACTGTGTCCTAGTAAAACTTTACTCACAAAAGAGGCTGTCAGTGACTTTGCCAACCCCAGACTTAGAGCTGCTGCTGCTGCTAAATCGCTTCAGTCATGTCCGACTCTGCACGACCCCATAGACGGCAGCCCACCAGGCTCCCCCATCCCTGGGATTCTCCAGGCAAGAATACTGGAGTGGGTTGCCATTTCCTTGTCCAATGCATGACAGTGAAAAGTCAAAGTGAAGTCGCTCAGTTGTGTCCAACTCTTAGCGACCCCATGGACTGCAGCCTACCAGGCTCCTCCATCCATGGGATTTTCCAGGCAAGAGTACTGGAGTGGGGTGCCGTTGCCTTCTCCTAGACTTAGAGCAGGGTGTCTTAATTGGAGATGTGTGACCTTAAGGAAATAAAAAGATTTGGGTGGTTTTCTGAAGGCCGAGGTAGTTTTTGTGGGTTTGAAAAACAAAGATTCACTTTTGATGTAAATAATGAGTAATTTCTTATAGGATGTTTCTGGTTTTTGCTTTTAGATTATACTACCTTATCTCAGAGATAGTAATCTCGATTTTAAGGAAAATAGATTTGTAAAGTAATCTTTCATTTTATATAACGGTTAGCTGTTTATAATCAAACTCTTCATTTTGAAAGTTGAATATTTCCTTTTTAAAAATATAGCTCTTGATTTAACTAATAGTATTCTACTTTAAATAATATGCTAGATTAGTTTTACAGTGATGTTCATTTAGTTAAACATTTTTCAATGAGTAATTTTTTAAAACTGCCCTGCCCACAGGAGAAAGTGTCACTCTCTGACATCTCAACTTTTCTCATGTCAGTGAGACAAGAGGAGTCATTAGGAAGAGGAACTTCACTGTGGATGGAGGTGAGACTGAAAATAATGATAAGGTTTTAGAAAACTTTGTAAAAAATGGTTTCTTGTCCAATTCACTACTGGCTTTTCTTGTTATCTGTCAACAGAGGTTTTTAAAAAAAGTTTATTTGCTTTGAGTGGACCTAACCAATAATGCTGTTAGAATTCCTTTGGAGAAGGGGGAGACAAAGTGAAACAGAGATGGAACTATTCTAGAGAAGATAGTGTTAGTGGGCAGATCTCGATTCCAGATGAGAGTACTGAAAGTACTGATGATGTTAGACTCAAGAACAGTGACACAAACATCTACTTGGGTTTGCAACCCTGACATTTCGGTGATCTGTAATTCTTCTGACTTCTTGCATCTCGCTTGTCATGAAACCCTAAGTGTCTTGCAGTGGATGGAGAAAAGTCCTGGTGATTATGAGTAAAGTTGGTGTAAACATTTGCATACAGATTTTTGTGTCACCATAACTTTTTAACTCATTTGCGTCGGTTTCAAGGAACATGGTTTCTAGATTGTGCAATGAGCGTATGTTTAGTTTTTTAAGAAACTGCCTTCCATATCCACGATTCCACCATGTCAGGACCCATACAGCCATGGAGCATGAAATGCCGTAGTATTTACTATTGAAAAAAATCCACGTGTAAGTGGACCTGCAGTGTAAACCCACGTTGTTCAAGGATCAGCTATATTTTAAAATGCACATATGATAGAAAATAAACTTGCAAGGAGGGTAGGAGCTTTCCTTATAACTTATATTTCAAATTCTACATTCTCTCAAAAATAAATCCTTGTTGTATATGAAGATGAAATGAATTTTAAGGTTGTAATTTGTTTTACATAAGGTTATTATTCATAGAGATGTTCTTTACAACACTTTATCAAAATGTACATTTTATACTAGATGCTTTAAAAATTCTTGCCTGTTAATGAAGTTTATAAGTTCTTTGAGGAGTTTAGAAAACACTCGCACACATATGTGAATATACTCACATGCATACATGCATACACACACTTTTTTCTGTATGAACTGTGCGTGAAGCTCAATCATGACAAGAAACATTCTGTTACTCTGTTGTGTTCAGTTATCTAAATTCAGTTTATTGTGGAAGAAAGAAAATTAATTAGGGAAATTAGAAGCCCTTTGTTCAGTTAGGCTTTCAAAATAAGTGATAGCTGTTTTCTTTTTCAGCTCTGTGATTGGTTGCGTATTAATGAAAGCTATTTCAAGCAATCCTCAACTTGTAGCTCCATTGGACTTCACGAGACTTCTTCTTTAAATGCTTATGTCAGGAACCTAGTGCAAGAGTATATTAGGTCACCTGCCTGGGAAGGTAAGTCTGAGATCATTTTTATGGACTAATGTCACCAAAACATTTTCTAAGAACTTTCTACTGGTTTTTCAAATTGAAAATATATGCCAAATATATGCTGATTTACAGATGTCAAACTTATATTTCAGCCTAGTAATGTGAATAAGTGTTATGTAAAAATACTGTTTCCTAACTTGCACTTTATCTCTTCTAGAACTTGAGATTTTAAACCATCTTAAATGTTCTGAGAAACTAGTAAGTTGTCTGAGAAGGAATTGATCACAAATAAATTTATTAATTTATTCTACAATTACTGAGTCTTTGTCAGCTAGCTTTTGCAGATGTGTTTGGAGCCTCTGTAGTGGAAATATTTGTAGATAAATCTGTTTATCTTTTGTTTGTTTTCAAAGCATTACATTTAGTGTCAGCTGATTATGAAAAGTAGTTTTAGAGAAAAATTGGATTTGAAAGAATGGTTTTGTTAGTTTCTTTTTTTTACCAGATACTTAGCAAAAGATCAAACGCACTGAGTGAGTGGAAGAACTATGAGTAGATTCATTAATTAGGATTCTTTCTACATTTCTAACGCATCCTCATCATTAAAGTCATTAGTGATAATTTGAGTAAATTGTGTCTTTGAATTTAACATGTCTTCAATTTCCTAGCTTTGTCTCAGACCAAGTCATTTTTATCTCCTGACTTCTCTAATCTGATTATGGAATAGGTCTTAAATGATCAGATAATTATCCTTCCAAAATACATGAGTTTATCTGTTTGTCCTTTTTGGAACATTTTGCTTTTGTGTTTTATTGTCTCTATTGTCTAGTAAATTTACTGTTACTTGGAAGGTTCTGTTGTTAGGCCTATAAAAGTAAATAAATTTTAGTCCCTATTAGAGGGAGCATAGATTAAACTCCCTGAAATATCTATATAACTTGTCTTAAAACTCAGTCTATAACAGCATCAGATCTGATTAAATCATTCAAAATTGGATAAAATAAGATTTTTTAGAGTTTCTTCCTTAACATTTCTGGGACTTAAACTGTTTAATATAAGTTTTTAAAAAACTGATCTCAAGTGCAAAGGAGGCATGTGTGTGTATGTGTAATATTTTGTTTGACTCTTAATGCCCTTGGCTAAGTGTCTTTATAAAATTTTAGTTTGATTAACAATTACTGGGCAGTTTTCAGAACAAGGCAATAAATTCCGAAGCAAACATGATTTAGCTTGAATTTTTGAGCATAAAATGCATATAACACTCAGATTTGTTTTTATAAAAAAATCATCAGCTCAAACATTTTTTAATCAAATTCTACACCTAAAGTAGTTTTTTTCTTTGGGTTTCATATGCTCACTACAGATAGATTTTACACTGATTATTCAGGAACTGTGTGTCAAGTGTTTTCGAAGTGCCAGACACTGGAGTTACAGATATGTCCTCTACCCTCAGAGAACATAGGCCAACAAGGGAATTGATAAGTAAACAGCTAATCTTAACACAATGCCTTGAAAGCCATGAGCACTGGGATGGGGCCCCAGGGTCGGGGCTACTGATTAGAACTTGTAGACCTGTGGGGGATCAGGAGAGGTCATTGGATGAGGTGAACAGAAATTAAGGTGGAAAGGGAGGAGTATCCTGCAAGGCTTGGATGAACTTACATCCAGGAAGCTTGAAAGCAGGTAGACCTCCACCAGTGTCTGTCTGTAGTATGGAGCCCAGGTTGGAATGGTTAAGAGAGGATGGATATATATTCAGTAGCTATATATGTACCATATCATATATATGATATGTAACAAAACAATGCAGCAACAACTAAAAGCACAGAAAACCAGCATCATCAACAGGCAAAAATGTTGGAGCACTTTCAGAGCAGGGTTTCTGAATCAGAGAAAGTGAGACAGTTTGCAAACAGCCATAACAATGTGTCAGAGCTTGGAATTGTTGAAATCAACCAAAGAGTGAACTATATTGAAGAAATTTATACTTACACAGTTCATCAGAAAGGGTGCCTACTTAAAATATAACCAAGATACCTGAGGAAAGATCCCAAAATAGTATATACTACAGCTGTACAACCAGTTTTAGAAACAGCTTTATTGACATGTAATTGACATACATTAAATTGCACATATTTAAACTTTATATGGTGTGATGGGTCTGACCTCTGTGTATCGCTTATGAAGCCATTAGCATAGCAAGATAATGAACAGAGCCGTCACTCGCCAGCGTCTTCATGCCCCTGTGTCGCCCGTGGCTCCTGCTTCTGCCTGTTCCCCTGCATCCGCAGACCACCTTGGCATGCTTTTTGACACTAGTTTGCATTCTCTAGAATTACAGTCAGTTTTTTGAATTCGTAGTAGCAAAATTTGACTGATAATTCAGGGTTAACCTGCATTAAGATGACTGAAGATAGCCAGTGACCTTTTGTTTCTTTAAAACCATTCTTGCCTATACTTTTCCAGCCTCAGTGAGAGAAGGGGGAGAAGGTGTAAAGAATTCTTTGCCATTGGTTCTCAGAGCATGATTTCCAGACCAGCAATATCAACATCACCTGGAAACTGTTTAGAACTGCAAATTCTCAAACTCTATCCCACACCTGCTGAAACAAACTCTGGGTGTGGGGTTTACCCTCTGTATTTTAAGAGGCTCTCAGGGGGAATTCTAAACCACATGCTGAGGTTTGAGACCCGTTGTTCTGTAGCCTGGATTTCTCTTAATATGGCAGTAGAGGACTCAGGAAGCAGCCCTACAGCAAAAATCTCTGCTAGAGTGTCCTCCACTGGAGTAGTCAGGCACTCTGTTGTTATTGACCTAATCCTGTGACTCTCCTTAAAATCAGGAATCTTTAAAAATCCACTAAACTTCTGATTCCCTTTCGGTTATCCCTTTCACTTATCCAAAGTGAAACTTATTCCTTCCCTTTCACTTATCCAAAGTGAAAAATTGTTTAGGACTTCAAAAAGTGCCACTGTGATTGGAAACATTCTCAAAAAGCACCCCTATGCCACTCCCACCTCGTAGAAGGTCAAAAGGTATCTCATTATATGATTGCTAGAAAATGTAAGGAACTGAATAGCGTATTGGTGTTTCAGTTTAGTCTTTGTTAACAATGAGTTTTTCTATGTACATGTGGGATATAAAGCACTTAATGTGAGTAAAAAGGGTTTATCATTCTTATGATAGAATGATAGAGAGCAAGTTTCAATAATTCACTCTTATAAAAAGCACATAAATTTAACCTACTAAATTATTTTGGAAAGCACCAACATTTAGACTGTCTAAAAATACACATTGCTTCAGTTCAGTTCAGTTGCTCAGTCCTGTCCGTCTCTTTGAGACCCCATGAACCGCAGCACGCCAGGCCTCCCTGTCCATCACCAACTCCTGGAGTCCACCCAAACCCATGTCCATCGAGTCGGTGATGCCATCCAACCATCTCATCCTCTGTCGTCCCCTTCTCCTCCTGCCCTCAATCTTTCCCAGCATCAAGGTCTTCTCAAATCAGTCAGCTCTTCACATCAGGTAGCCAAAGTATTGGAGTTTTAGCCTCAACATCAGTCCTTCCAATGAACACCCAGGACTGATCTCCTTTAGGATGGACTGGTTGGATCTCCTTGCAGTCCAAGGGACTCTCAAGAGTCTTCTCCAACACCACAGTTCAAAAGCATCAATTCTTCAGTGCTGAGCTTTCTTTATAGTCCAGCTCTCACATCCATACATGACCACTGGAAAAACCATGGCCTTGACTAGACGGACCTTTGTTGGCAAAGTAATGTCTCTGCTTTTTAATATGCTGTCTAGGTTGGTCATAACTCTTCTTCCAAGGAGTAAGCGTCTTTTAATTTCATGGGTGCAATCGCCATCTGCAGTGATTTTGGAGCCCAGAAAAATAAAGTCAGCTACTGTTTCCACTGTTTCCCCATCTATCTGGCATGAAGTGATGGGACCGAATGCCATGATCTTAGTTTTCTGAATGTTGAGCTTTAAGGCAACTTTTTCACTCTCCTCTTTCACTTTCATCAAGAGGCTCTTTAGTTCTTCTTCACTTTCTGCCATAAAGGTGGTGTCATTTGCATACTTGAGGTTATTGATATTTCTCCCGGCAATCTTGATTCCAGCTTGTGCTTCCTCCAGCCCAGCATTTCTCATGATGTACTCTGCATATAAGTTAAAAAAATAAGCAGGGTGACAATATATAGCTTTGATGTATTCCTTTTCCTATTTGAAACCAGTCTGTTGTTCCATGTCCAGTTCTAACTGTTGCTTCCTGACCTGCATACAGGTTTCTCAAGAGGCAGGTCAGGTGGTCTGGTATTCCCATCTCTTTCAGAATTTTCCACAGTTTATTGTGATCAACACAGTCAAAGGCTTTGGCCACTAAATGGTATTTATAACATTTTAAAGAATAATATACAATAAAGTTTATTCTTTTGTTATGTTTTTAAACTAAGTTATCCTCCATGCAAGTGTGTTTTTAGTATTGTCTTCCGTATTAGTATAGCAAATTTGTATCAAAATAAATTACTCCCAATATGTATTAGAATATTTGAAAATATGTTTTAAGTGTTTGAACCACTGGTCTGGAAAACTAGATTAACTCAATCTTTCTTGGAAGTTGAGGCAAAGAGTATGATCTTATTATAGAATGAAAAGGAGCTCTAGCTATGATTTATTTTACTTTACCTGGCTTTCAGGAATAGGAAAATACTGATTTTTATCATTTAACCACGTTCTTCCAAAAGTTGTTCTAGAAACTTTGCATATATTACTTAATTTTTATAATAAACCCAAGAAAAGTCACAGGTTTATTTAGTTTGATTTTATAGAAGATGACCTAAGCTTTCTGAGAGGACAGTCGGCTGTCCCAGGCTCCCATAGCTAACAAGCAGTGTACCTGAGGTTCAGACAGGAGTCTGAGATGTCAAAGCCTTTGTATCTGTATCCACTCCATCCCCTTTCCAGTTCCATTTTAGGGAACTCTCACCTCTCATCCAAGATGCCAGAATTGCCTCTTTGCCAGTTACCTTGCATCTAGCTTCCTCTACAATCTCTTTTCCACCTTATACCTAGAAAAATCTGTTTAATATAGAAACTTTGATCTTACAGAATTCTCCTCCTCGTCTTTGCATCCATTCACTTTGACCTCTAGTGGCTTCCTTTTGCTTTTGGGGTGAAGACAGAAACCCTTTACAAGCCCGTACAGTCCCTGGTCTCTCCTACCTGTTCCTGTAAGGTCATCTTTGGTGCTCCCTCCCACTTTATACCCCAGTCCTTTATATGGAATATGGCATGCTCTCTGCTGCTTCAGAGCCTTGACATGCTCTTTCTTCCGCCCAGAAGGGTCGTGTCTCCCTTCCCCTAACTCATTCCTTCCTAGCTTTTGTACCCAGCCCAATCGTCATTTCTTCAGGGTGACTTTGTCTTACTCTCTAGTTGCACGATTTGGAACACTCACTGCTGTTGTCACTGTACGCTTCTCTGTAAGTCTCTGATGATGCTCTTCTCTTCCGCACTATGAATTCCACGAGTATAGGAGCCACTGGGTCTGAGGCCAGTGCATGGCACGCACTCGGCATGCGGAGATGTCTGTGTTCACACTTAAGTGTATAAAAATGAACCATGCTGTGGGGCGTTCTACTGTATTTCTTCTCAGCTGTATTTGTCTCATGTAATACTGATAAAACATATTCATTTAACTGTTTTATTTTTGAAACATCATCTTTGAAGGATTTTGTTAATGCTTTGCAAACCTTAACTATTGTTATTTAAGGAGGAGAAAACAGCTGTATGCCTGATTGGTTTGAAGCTAAGCTTGTTGCTATGATGGTGTTGCTGGCCACAGATGTAGAAAGAATGAAGAGTCAATATAGGTAAGTGTTTCTAAACTTGAAAAAAAAGCTTTTTTAAAAAAAAAGGCTAATCCTGTTTATAGTCCATATTCAGACTTTTCAGTGATTGGTATGGAATTGATTACAGCTTATTAAAGGAGGAAATTAGAATATGGCATCATACTTAAAGAAATGTTTAAAATTAATAATAAATTAATAGTGCCAGAGTTTTAAACTTCAGAAGTTAAAAACACAACTATGTATTCACAAATCGCTGGTTTTGTGTAAGAATATTAGAAGGATGGGTTGTAAGGTCCTAGCATAAGATTAAGTAAAGACAGTTACTAGATTTTACCCCTTTATAAAATATATAAATTTAAAAAAATAAAGTAATAATGATAAAACAGTCCCATTTATATTTTGAGAAATATGAGCAGATTGTCACCAGATTATAATTATTGCAAAAAGCAGCTTCCTTAGGTAGTGTCTTTGCATATAATGTAAATCTCTTTTCTAGACAAAGTTTCAGTACTAAAGTTGGTTATAACAGTTTTTCACAAATCTTTAGTTCTTTATATTTTTTTGTTAACATGTCTCATTTCCTTGACTAGTATATATTTGTTTTGTTTTTTCTGAAATATGGAAGCAAGTTTTAATTTGCAAGCATTTTAATTTGCTGATAATTTGGATCTAGGATTTTGCTCATACTTCTGCCCAAAACCAAGGACATGTATTGTTCCTTGTGCTTTCTTCTCCAGTGAAGTACTGCACTCACTGAGAAAGCATGAGTGGAAAGGCCTGTCCTAACAGGTCGTCCTTAAGAGTAATTCCATCTGGTGGAATCTTTAACTAACCAAAACTGTAGCTGGAAGACAGTTTCTTTATCCTTTTGAAATGCTTGATTTGGGCGTGTCTTTTAATGTCTAGTGAAAAGCGGAGGACACAGAATGTATTAAGGATATTCTTAGATCCTCTCCTGGATGCCCTTGTGAAGTTTGGTACAAATGCCTACATGCCCTTGCTGAAAACTGACAGATGCCTGCAGTTGCTGTTGAAGTTACTGCACACTTGCTTGTTGAAAGGTTCCGGTACCCGAGATGGTGAGGATCAATAGTTTCTGTCGGTGTTTTGCCAGGTATATCATGGGTACTCAGAATGAGAAGAAATTCCTGACCTTTTTCTTTAGCTTCATACATTCAGCAAATATTTACTGAGTTGGTGCTGGGGAGGCAGCGACAAAGGAGCAGACTGCCCATCCGGAGCTGACATTTTAGTATTTGCATTCATTGTGCACTATTGATTCCATATTGATGGAATATTATTTCATTTGCTTTTACTTGTTTTGTTTGTTTCTATAGGTTGTCATTGATTTCCAGACTATTGAAAATGATCACTATTTCATATATTTTCTAAGCCAAGATCCATTTCTTATAGACACTTTGTAACATGTTACAGAAAGTCAACTAAAGCATGAGAATAGCAATAATTTTATAATTACTTGTGCACAGAGGAGCATGGAGGGCTACAGTCACTGGGGTCGCAGAGAGACAGAGACGACTGAGTGACTGAGCACGCAGGCACACACATGTCCCTAAGCAACCTCTATGTAGAAAATGCTTCATCCAGGAAGTACATTGTTGGTAGATGGAAGCACTGAGCACTTTCTTCCTTAAACTAAGATTTATGTAAAACAGTATTTGAAAACCCATGGACATCGATATTAGAATTATCAGTGGGTAAGCCTTGGTTCCCAATATTTCTGATCAATTTCATTTGGAATTTTAGAAATTTTCCATTTAGGAAACAATATTCTAGAGAAACTTTGGTATCAGGTTAAACTGGAGGATAATATTGAAAGGTTAGATTTTCATATAGACTTGTGACATATTATAAAAGCTAGAGTCCCAGTTCTGATACTTTTGATAATGATAGCAGAGCCAAATGCTGTGTACATAGCAGTAACTTTTTATAAGATTTTACTCCTTTAAGGGCATAAGCTTGTGTTCATTTCACACATCTCGACTGTTGAAAGCACTTGACTCAGTACCCTCAAGTGCAGGACTGGGTCATGGGTGCCTTTTGGAAAATTATTGGGATATTAGATACATGCAAGAATATGAGATAGTTGTATGTAAATTATGATGCAAAATAATTATACATCCGTGAAAGCACCACCATTGCATCTGTTGCTGAGAATGAATTTACCCATAACTTCTCAGTCTCTGCCTTTGCCTCCTTATTTTGGTTTTTATCTGTGTCACTTCCATATACTTAAAAAATGATTTTACCACATAAATCAATTTTCTCACAATATATTATCTCATTTTCCTGCTTTTAAGCTTTATAGAACTGTTACTCTACTGTAAGAAGTCTTCTGTAGCTTTTTCTACTTAGCGCTCTTCTAAGATTAATCCATGTCCTTTCATATAAATGCTTCCTCATTTTCCCTGTGGTGCTACCTTCCACTGTGATGACACCACAGTTAGGTGTTCTCATATTGCTGGACGCTGGATTGCATTTAGTCTACTGCTTTTTAGTACAGTACTGATTTGAGCACTTGCCTACATGTCTCTTCTAGCGTGTGTGTGTCTCTCCAGTGTATGTACCCCCAGGACCAAAACGAGTGGTTCTCAGGGTATGTGTGTATTCAGCTTTTAAGATAATACAAAATTATTTTTCCAAGTAGTTGTGTGCATATTTTGTGTTCTCACTTGCAGAATATAAGTTCCCATCGCTCCTTGTGCATCTCTTTTATTATACTGTAAGAGCCAAGGAAATCCGTATTTAGTTTTGGTAGTAGTTGACTTCCAGATAACTGGCAAAACATGTTAGTTTAGTTAACTTTATTTTTAATTGAAGTCTAGTTGATTTACAATGTTGTATTCATTTCTACTGTACAGCAAAGTCAGTTTATATATATATATACACACACACACATACACACACTTGCTTTTTTAAAATATTCTTTTTCATTATGGTGGTGGCTCAGACGGTAAAGTGTCTGCCTGCAATGCGGGAGACCTGGGTTCAATCCCTGGGTCAGGAAGATCCCCTGGAGAAGGAAATGGCTACCCACGCCAGTATTCTTGCCTGGGAAGTCCCATGGATGGAGGAGCCTGGTGGGCTACATACAGTCCAAGGGGTTGCAGAGTCAGACACAACTGAGCGACTTCACTTTCACTGAATGTAGTTCTCTGTGCTATACAGTAGGACCTGATTTATCTGTCCTATATATAATATCTTACATCTGCTCATTTAGATTTATTTAATTAAATTAAAATAGATCTAAATCCTGAAAGAATTTCTTTGATAGGGAAAGAGGAAAACAGTTATTTTCATTTTATAAATGAGTAAATAATCTAGCAACTAACTGCAGGTCCTAGGATAAATGATCACATAATAATAAAGTCAGAAATAACGAGGTAAAGTCAGCCCTCCATATTTATGGGTTAAACCAACTACAGACTGAAAATATTCAGGGCAAAAATTTCTAGAAAGTTCCAAAAAGCGAAACTTGAATTTTCTGTGCTTCAGCACATTCTGCAGCAGACCTTGGCTAAGCCTGGATCTGCTGTGAAATGTGTAACATTAAAACACACTCCTGAGAAATGCAGACATATTTTCACCTACTTACGAGCCATAGTGGCTTATGTGGGAAAACCCATTTTACTTAAAACTCCCCCAAAAGATGTCTTAAAATGTTCAAAATAAACTAAAGCCTAATTAATAACTGGTGAAATGGTCTCTGCTGCCTCTGTCAGCTTAAAGCTCTAAATAAATTATGTTCCAATGGTTATTTTTTTTTTTATTCACAGTAACTGTACGATGTTTATTTTTATATTTGAGGAAACATACCATTAGTCACGTTGTAACTCTCCCCTTGTTACATTGGATTATATGCTAAGTCACTTCAGTTGTGTCCGACTCTGTGCAACCCCATAGACGGCAGCCCACCAGGCTCCCCCATCCCTGGGATTCTCCAGGCAAGAACACTGGAGTGGATTGCCATTTCCTTCTCCAGTGCATAAAAGTGAAAAGTGAAAAGGAAGTTGCTCAGTTGTGTCCGACCCTTAGCATGGAATGCAGCCTACCAGGCTTCTCCATCCATGGGATTTGAGGGCCAAGTAACTGCCCTTATCACACTTCTGTCCTAACTACAGGCTGAATTTGTCACAATAGTGGGTATGATCCTCTTTGCTGAGTGTTACTTTTTTCCCTGAGTTGCTTTTGTTTTCTAGCTTTGATCTTTTGTGTCTCTTTGAACTTTTCTTCCGAAATTAGGTTTTAATTAGTTTTTTAATTGTGGTAAAATATATGTAACAAAATGTGCACTTAAACGTTTTTAAATGTATGCACAGTGCTGCTTAACCATCACCAGAGCACACCTCCAGGACTTTTTCATCTTCCCAGCCAAATCTCTGTACCTGCTAGATAATTACTCCCCATACCAATCTTCCCTCCCCAGCCCCTGGCAACACAAGGAATTTCTGTCTCTGGGAATTTGACCCTTCTAAGTGGAGTCATACAATACGTATCCTTTTATGTCAGGCTTATTTCACTTAACATTAGTGTGTTCAAAAGGTCCATTTGTGCTGTAGCCTGTATCAGAATGTCATTCGTTTCTAAGGATGCATAGTACTCTGTTGTATGTGCGGTGGATGTTCAGGTTGTTTCCATTGTTCTGACAGTTCAAATAACACTGCTCTGAACATTAATGTACAAGTGTCTGTTCAAGTCCTTGCTTTCAGTTCTTTGGGGTACATACCCAGAAGTGAAATTGCTGGTTCATAAGGTAATTCTCAGTTGTGTCCGACTCTTTGCGACCCCATGGATGGCAGCACTCCAGGCTTCCCTGTCCATCACCAACTCTCGGAACTTGCCCAAACTCATGTCCATCAAGTCGGTGATGCCGTCCAACCATCTCATCCTCTATTGTCCCCTTCTCCTGCCTTCAGTCTTTCCCAGCATCGGAGTCTTTCCAGTCAGTTCTTCACATCAGGTGGCCAAAGTATTGGAACTTCAGCTTCAGCATCAGTCCTTCCAATGAACACCCAGGACTGATTTCCTTTAGGATTGACTAGTTTGATCTCCTTGCAACCCAAGGGACTCTCAAGAGTCTTCTTCAACACCACAGTTCAAAAGCATCAATTCTTTGGCACTGAGCTTTCTTTATGGTACAACTCTCACATCCATACATGACTACTGGAAAAACCATAGCTTTGACTAGATGGACCTTTGTTGGCAAAGTAATGTCTCTGCTTTTTAATATGCTGTTTAGGTTGGTCATAGCTTTTCTTCCAAGGAGCAAGCTTCTTTTAATTTCATGGCAGCAGTTACCATCTGCAGTGATTTTGGAGCCTGAGAAAATAAAGTCTCACTGTTTCCATTGTTTCCCCATCTATTTGCCATGAAGTGATGGGACCAGATGCCATATCTTAGTTGTTTGAATGTTGAGTTTTAAGCCAGCTTTTTCACTCTTAACTCTTTCACTTTCAACAAGAGGCTCTTCAGTTCCTCTAAAATCATGGTAATTCTGTGTTTAATTTCTTTTTTTGACTGTGATGTGAGGCCTGTGGGATCTTAGTTCCCTGACCAGGGATTGAACCTGGGCCCCAGCAGTGAAAGCGCCAAATCCTAACCACTGGACAGCCAAGGAATTCCCTTTGTGTTTAAGTTTTTAGGAGCCACATGTTTTTCATAGCAGCTGTACCATTTAGAATTCCAGTTGGCAGTGCACAAGGCCCTAATTCCTCCACATCCTCGATAACGCTTGCTGTCTTTTATTTTTCTTATTTTTGGTAGTGGCTGTCCTCATGGGTATGAAGTGATATCATGATTTTGACTGAGCTAGCTTTTTGATCATTTTAGGTACTGCTTTTGGGATTCAGGTTGTGACTGTCAGTTATAGGAAACAAGACCCTAAACATCATTCTGAACCTGTGCACAGTTTGTATATTGTGATGCAGTGTTAACTTTAAGGATGTGCCAGTGACTGGGGTTTAAGTGAAAGAGAGGGTCTTGAGTCTTGTGGTAACTGACAGGGCACGCGATGGTAACAACGATGCTAACACTGGAAACACGAGTAGCATCGACTTTTCATGTCACTTTGTTCTCTCTTCTTCAAGCCCTAAACCTTCCTTTGCAATCTCAAATTAACTTTTTTTCAGTCTAATGAGTTTGATTGAATCTGTGAAAAGTAGATATTTTTTTATGCTATAAGTTTGAGATATGAGTTGAGAAATAGGAGTTTTCTGTTCTTACCATATTCATCAGTCATTTTCTTGGTTCATAAAAAGCTGTAATTCCAGACTGTTTGCTGGTGGCTGCTTAAACTGGCAAGTGACTCATCCGTGAGACACTTCAGAGGCCATAATAGGGCTGTCTTTATAATAGGTAACATGAATGTTTAAAATTAATAGTGTGATTTTTAATGCAATGTGTAATCTTTTAAAAAATTTATCTGCAAGTGATAGATGCAGCATTTTGTTAAATACCTATTTAAATCTTTTGCCTATTTTTAAATTGAGTTGTTTTCATAATCTTGTATATAATAACAAGAGTTTGTTATATATTCTATTAATAGATGCAACTCTTTTGTTTAATATGTGATTTAAAAATAATTTTCCCAAATCTGGAGTTTCTCTTTTTCACTCTCTCAACAGGATCTTTTGTAGAACAGAAGTTTTTCTTTTGATGAAGTCCAGTCTATTTATTACGTAATTGTATTTCTTTCTTTTTGACCGCCTGGTCTTCGTTGCCACACGGGCTTCCTCTCCAGTTGCAGCGGGCGGGGGCTGCTCTCCAGGTGCACTGCACAGGCCTCTTGTGGAGCACAGCTCTGGAGCACGGGCTCAGCAGTCGTGGTCCAGGCCTGGCGTGTGGGATCTTGCCAGATTGGGGATCAGTCCCTGGCTCCCACATCGGGAGGCGGCTTCTTGACCACCGAGCCGCCAGGGAAGCCCCTGTTTTATGGTTTTTTAATTCTTAGATCTAGCATGTAAGTAGAGGTAATTTGTTAAGGTGGGAGGTGAGGTTGAGGTTTGTTTTTTGCCTATGAGTTTCCAGTTGCTCCAGACCATTTGTTGATGAGATTTCCTTTTCTTTGTTGAATAGTCAAAAATTAATTGGCTGTGGTGGAAACAACCCAAAATAGATGGATGCATGAATAGATAAGCGATATATTACTGTAAAAAGGAAGACAGAAGTACTGACACATGGATGAATCTTGAAAATATTAAGTGAAAGAGGCCAATTGCAAAATGCTATGTAATATGTGATTCCATTTACATGAAGCATCCAGAATAGGCAAATCTAGAGAGACAGAAAGTGTATCAGTGACTGCTTAGGGCAGGCAGAGGAGGAGGGTTATGGGGTGGTGGCTCAAGGGTATGGGCTTTTCTCTCTGTGGTGATGAAAATGTTCTAAAATTGACTGGTGATGGTTGTACATATCGCTGACTGTACTGAACACCTTTGAAGTACACATTCTTAATGGGTGAATTGTAAAATATTCCATTTATAGTTCAATAAAATTGTTTAAAAACAGTTGACCATGTTTCTGTGGATCTATTTCTGGCTTGTTTTATTGATCTTTATTTTTGTCCCTTTACCAATACTGTACTATTTTGGTTACTGTAGATTTACAATAAGTCTTTAAATAGGTAGTGTGATTCTTTCAAATTTATTCTTTTTTGTCAAAAGTATTTCGAGCTCTTCTAGTGCCTTTGCCTTTCACTATAAACTTTATAATCAGCTTGTCTGTATTTACCAAAAAAAATCCTACTGGAATTGATTGGAACTGAATTGAATATAAAGATCAGTTTTTTTGAGAATTGCTTTCTTTCTTGAGGCTTATAATTCATGAATATGTTTTATCTCCCAGTTTATTTAGGCTGTCTTTTATTTCTTTCATCAGAGTTTTTTTTTAAGTCTTCAGCATCTATATTTTGTTAAATTTATGTAACATATCTTTGGGGGAAAGATTATTGTAAATGATATATTTTTTAATTTTTTGGTTTTGAATTGGTCTTTGCTAGTATACAGAAATGTGATTAATTTTTGTGTGTTGAACTGTGTCCTGTAACCTTGCTGAAGTGTACTTAGTAGTTGAAGTAGTTTTTTTTTTAAGATCCTTGGGATTTTTTTGTAGACAGTGATATCATTTGTGAATGAGGACAGTTACATTTCTAGGGTTTTTCATGGTTTATCCTTTACATTTCTTTAGGATCAGGGGTCTGAAGTGATTCATTTGTAACTCCTGTCAGTGGTAGTGGTGATCCTCTCTCTTCTCTTTAAGACTGGCTAGTATTGACCTTTTCAGAGAAGCAGCTTTTGGTTTCATTGATTTTTCTGTGTTGATTTTTCTCTTTTCAATTTCATTGATTTCTGTTGTTTGCATCTTTCTGCTTGCTTTCGGTTTATTTTGCCTTTTGCTGAAGTTAAGGCAGAAGCTTAGATTATGATTTTAGATCTTCTTTTTTAAAATGACATCGAATGCTGTGAATTTTCTTTAGTTTTGTATTATCTGCATCCCACAAATTTTGGTATGTTGTATCTTTAGTTCTGATTTTTTTTTTTTTAAGACTTTCTCTTTTACCCATGAATTTAGAAATGTATTTGGAGATTTTGCTGTTATCTTTCTGTGATTGCTTCTTGTTTTAATTCTGTTCTAGTCAAGAGAGCATACTTTATACAATTTCAGCTTTTAATAATTGTTATTTTGTTAGGGCATGGTTTATTTTGGCCTATGTTCCATGTACACTTGGAGAGAATGTATATCCTGCTATTATTGGGTGTGGTGTTCTATAGATGTCAGTTATATCCAAGAGTTTCATGTTTTTCAGTTTTATATTCTTGGAATTTAGGAGTGTTGAACTCCAACTATAATTTTGGATTTGTCTCTTTCTCCTTTTACTACTGCCAGCTTTACTTTATGTATTTTGAAGGTCTGTTGTTAAGTGGGTTTTGCTTTTTCTTGAGAGTTGACTCTTTTATCATTATGTAATGTCCCTTTTTATCCCTGATTATTTTCTTCACTCTGAAGCCTACTTTGTCTGATAGTAGTATAACCACTTGTACTTTCTTTTAATTAGAATTTGCATAGTACTTTTTTTTTCTGGCTTTGTACTTTTAGCCTATTTAATGAGCATTATATTTAAAGTGAGTTTCTTATGGACAGCATATAGTTGGAGCATGATATTTTTGTCTCTTCTGACAGTCTGTGTCTTCTGTTTGGTCTAAACTATTTGCTGCTGCTGCTACTAAGTCGCTTCAGTCGTGTCCGACTCTGTGCGACCCCAGAGACTGCAGCCCACTAGGTTCTGCCGTCCCTGGGATTCTCCAGGCAAGAACACTGGAGTGGGTTGCCATTTCCTTCTCCAATGCATGAAAGGGAAAAGGGAAAGTGAAGTCCCTCAGTCATGTCTGACTCTTAGCGACACCATGGACTGCAGCCCACCAGGCTCCTCCGTCCATGGGATTTTCCAGGGGTGCCAGTGCCTTCTCCAAAACTATTTGCATTTAATGTAATTATTTACATATTTGGTTTTAGAGCTGTCAGTTTTTGTATTCTGTTTATTTTCCTGTTTGTAATTTCTTTCTTTCCCCTCTTCTGGCTTCTTTTGAGTAGTCTGAACATTGTTTTGTCTTCCATTTTAATTATCTTTTGTGTTTTTTCCTAAATGTCCAAAGTTTTTTGTGTGATTGTCATGGGGATTATGATGTGCATACTTTTTTACAGTCAGCTTAGAATTAACATTTTACCAACTTGAAATTCACGTAGAAATGTTACTACTTTATAGGTCCCTTAACCTCTTCTTCATTTATTATAGTTGTCTTATATCTACGTTTATTAAAAACGGTACCAGACAATGTTGTATTTTTTGCTCTTAACCATCAAACACATTTTAAAGATTCAAGGGAATAGTCTCTTGTATTTACCCATTAAAAATTTTTTTTGCTGTTTCATCCTTGACATTCCATGTTTTCCTGTGGCACTGTATACCTTTTGTTTGAAAAATGTCCTTTAATATTTCTTTGGAGGCAAGTTTGTTGGCAATCGATTCATTTCCCTCCATCTGAAAATGTTTTTATTTTGTCTTCTGGAGAATATTTTTGTTGAATATGAAATTCTGGTTTGCTAGGTCTTTTCTTCAGCACTTTAGAAATGTTCCATTTGTTTCTGACCTCCACGGCTTCTCATTAGAACTCTGTAGTCATTCACATCCTTTTCTCCCCCAGGTAGTAAGCTGTTTCTCTGTGCATGCAGTACTGTTCCTTTGTTTTCAGTTTGGGGAGCTTGGCTATACCATGTCGGATTGCCTTTTTTTTTAAAGCCTGGCCATGCTGCACATGCTGTGCACGGTTTAGTTCCCAACCAGGGGCTGAGCCTGTGTCCCCTGCAGTAGAAGTGTGGGGTCCTAATCACTGGACCACCAGCGCGTTCCCCAGTTTGCATATTTTACTGATCTGTTTTCAAGTTCACTGATTATTTTCCCTTACATTTCTTTGCTGTTATTGATCCCATCCAGTGAGTTTTAAAGTTTTCAGTTATTGTACTTTGAATTATAGAATTTCTATTTGGTTTTTGTATAAGTCTTCTATTTCTTTGGTGAGACTTTCTGTTTTTCCATTCATTTCAAGAATAAGTGTTGACTGTTCAGGCATGGTTTAATAGCTGCTTTAAAGTCTTTGTCAGATTATTCTAACATCACTGTCCATCTTGGTGTTGTCATTTGTAGATTCTTTTCCCATATGAGCTAGGACTTTCCTCATACTTTATCTACCCAGTCATTTGGATTGTATCCCAGATCTTTGGGACATTGTGTTGTTAGACTCTGGATCGTGTTTAGGTCTGTGGACAGTGTGGATACATTTGCGTGGCAGTCAGCCAGCCTGGCTTGTTTTAGGCCTCAGTTTCTGTTGCTGCAGCTCTGTGTGTGTGTCGATTTACTGTCAGTTTTGCTTGCGAGCCTTTTCCAGTGCGGTCTTGACCTGTGCGCTGAGTGCTGCATCCAGTGGCCAGGTTGGCACCTGTGTGGCTGTCTGTTTAGTGCTGAATGTGTTGGGCCTTCTGAGTAGCATCATATTCAGGCCCAGCAGTTCAGGGGTGAGCCTGGCCACCCTCCATACACCACTTGCTGGGGCTGTTTTCCTGATCACGCCTGCCTTTGGAATCCCCTAACTACTCACTGTCTAGTTCTCTGAGTTCCTCCTTTTTAATTTCCTGACCAGAAAGTGGGGGCTAAGTCTGCTGCCCACCTTCGTGACTGCTCCTCCATCAAGGGGTCCATCTACAGCGGGACCAAAGCAAACTCTCCACTGTTGAGGGTGATTACTTGCTAAATCCATCTGCTGCTTTTGACTTTTGAGAGTCTTCACGTGACCGTTTCAGATATCCCGTCCAGGCTTTGTAGCTGAATTTAGTAGAGAGGGCAGTGTACCTTTGCTGAATCTTATCCAGAACCGAAACTCTTCAATGGTTTTTAAGATCAATGGTAGATATCCCTACTGTTACGTTACCAGAATTCATTTTTGGTAAGTGAGTCACACATACACCTAACAGAGTTGAACTTTGTTAGAATATATGATATACATTGTACCAAATAACTTATTTCTGTAATTTTAGTTGCATGCTTTTTTTCCTCCATACAGATGAGGTATTTACTCTTCTTCAGAACTTTATCATGTCTACTACAGAGAGCATTTCTGAATTTATTCTCAGACGACTTACTATGAATGAACTAAGTACTGTAAGTATTTACTTGAGTAACTGCAGTCTTTTCATCAGTATTTTGAGTGATTACTGACTGGCAGGCACTGTATTACATTGAAAGGAAAAATTAATGTGATATTTTCTTGAAAAGTGGCCTTGGGGGGGCAGAAAAAATTGAAGCTTTAGAGTCTCCTAGTTCCAGTTCAATTGGTATAACTGATCCTAGGAAGATTATAATAGCTTTTCTGAGCCTCAGTTTCCTCATCTGCAAAGTAGAGATAAGATATCTGCTTCCTACAATTTAGAGAGTACCAAATGGTATAACATATTTGAAGTACTTAGCATAGTCAATGTATATTTGGTCCCCGGATCCAGAGATTCTGACTTGGCAGGTTTGGGATGGGACTGGGTGTCAGTGCACATAATATATTTTTATGTCTGTATGTGATCTTCAAATGAAGTTAGAGTTGGGAACAACCAGTCTGAGGTGAAGAGGATGCTCTATGAAGATAGGTATCCTCTCTGTCTATGCTCACTGCATAATTGTTCTTTCTAAGACATCTGAAAATAAAATTATAAAGTTTTCTCCTTTTCTTTGAGGATATTTTGAAAATATTAATTTTATAGAAATGCCTATAATTCTTAATTTGGGAGGGTTTGACATTCTCTAGGGCAGATGTTGAAAGTTACAATCATTATATTGTCAATAGAGTGAGAAAGCATGCTTATTTTAACAACTTTCATTAGAACATCCAATTAAGGACATTTGTTTGATGGCTGATAAGCAGGTGTGAAAATACAAAAAAGCAAGTTTTATACCAAAATACCTGAGATATTTTGATAAGGCAAGGAACAAACTCCTCTGGAGGGGAGTGTGTTTATCTTTAGCATTTTTCTTGGGAGTGTGTTTATCTTTAGCATTTTTCTTATTCAACAATTGTTAACAGTATTGCTACACCTAAATTTCCAAGAAGACATTTAATAAAGAAGTAACTTTTCATATTTTATTCCCCTATCACTTTATTGTTATCAGTATTACTTTTCCATTTTATTATAGAAGTTTTCAGACATACACAAAATTATAGTGAACCTCCTTGTCCCCAGGGAGGGACAGAAATAATATTTTTGTTTGTTTGGAGTCTGAAGCTAAAGATAGCTTTAAAAGGGGGAAAGTTATTGTGTTTGTCTTTGAGATTTTAAAAAGTGAACTCATTTCCAAAATAACTTTAAATTATTATATAAATCCACTCTGTAATACGTTTGGAATTAGAATTCCCAATTAAGTGCATTTGTTTGATAACTTATTATAGTTTAATAAAAGTCTCTTCCCCACTTTCCTTCCCCTCAGCAGTGCGATAGTCAATATTTAACAACAGGCTCTCCTGCAAATGTCCATTCTCTGATGTGTAGCCGTAAAGTCAGTTTTTCAGGCTTGGTTTGGGTCCCTTCTTTTTTCATTTCCTCCTGTCTAGGTGACCTCATCTACATACCCAGGTTCAGTTATGCCAGGCACCCTCACATCTGTCTCCACCTCTGACTGTCCTTCTGGCTGAATGCCATTCAGCCAACTGCTGTTTGATAACTTGAGCTGGACTTTCCACACATACAGTGTTTGAAATGGAACCTCTTATCATTCCTATAAGAGGTTATCTACCCTACCCCACGCCCCTAGGTTCGCTTCTCAGGGGATGTGTGTGATCCAACAGGTTTCTTTAAGCCTAAGACTTGGGAATCCTCCCTGGTACCTTTATCCATCACTCTCACTCACTGTGTTCAATCTGTCACCACGCCCTGGAGTTGTCACTTGTCTCTGCATGTATCCTAGCACTTGGCAAAGTGCCTGGCATCTAGTGGTTGCTCAGTAAACACTGATAAACTGAATGAATTCTGTGCTTCCTGTGTGCCACGGAAGCACGAGGGCAGAGCACTTGGCACTGTAATAGTCATCAAGGCCACCACTCAGGGCCCGTCTCTTCAGCATGCTTCTCTCACTTAATTCTTCCCAGAACCTTGTGAGGGAGAGATACACTCTCCCCAGTTTACAAGCAAGGAATCTGAGGCCCAAAGAGATTAAGTCTCTTGTCATGGGTCACAGAGCTAGACTGAACCCAGTCTGCCTATGTGTAGGCATTTAGAAGACCTGCATTTAATTCTGTTGCCCTGCTTACTAGCTCTGAGATGCTGGGTAGGTTGTTTGACCTCTCTGAACTTAGTCATCTTCTTAGGCAAGTGGGGCAGTGACCATTCCTTGTAAGAATGGAGTGTTACAAGTGCCTAAAGCAAAGGAAATGGCAGTTGCTATAGTTGTTATTGTGATTATTTAAGCTGTGTTAGCATGGAGGGCAGGGCTGTGCATCCCAGGCTGTGTGTGTGTGTGTTGGGCTTCCCAGGTGGCACTAGTGGTAAAGAACCCGCCTGCCAATGCAGGAGACTTAAAAGATGGGGGTTCAATCCCTGGCTTGGGAAGATCCCCTGGAGTAGGAAATGGCAACCCACTCTAGTATTCTTGCCTGGAGAATCCTGTGGACCGAGGAGCCTGGCGGGCTACAGTCCATGGGGTCACAAAAAAGTTAAACACGACTGAGCAACTTAGCACACACACAGCCTGGGAGGCTTAGTTCCTGCCATCCATGCTAAGTCTCTTCAGTCACGCCCAGCTCTGCGACTGTACGGACTGTAGCCCGCCAGACTCCTCTGTCCATGGGATTCTCCAGACAAGAGTACTGGAGTGGGTGGCCAGTGTGCCTTCCAGGATGCTCATAATCAAGGTGGGGAGCCAGCTGCGTGCTGAGTGAGCCATGGTGTGTGCGGTAACTGTGCTGAGCGCAGAGTCACTGTCTAAGCACAGGGAGGATGTGCTCAGCTCTGCCTGGGGAGTTGATGGAAGGCTTCTTGGAGAAGATGATTTCTCCCCTCTTCAGTGTCATCTTTCAGTACTTTTAGACAAACGTAATAAACTGATAAACTTTTAGATAAACTGAACTCTCCTGGTTTTGTGAAAATCGTGGACCCTGCTTGTTAAGTGTTTTATTGTGTGTCTTAGGTTTCAGATCTGGATCGTTGCCATTTGTACCTGATGGTGTTAACTGAGCTTATAAATCTCAACTTGAATGTTGGGTGGAAAAGAGGCAACCCTATTTGGAGAGTTATTTCTCCTTTGAAAAATGCATCCATTCGGCATCTTCAGGAAATGGACCATGGACAGGTAATCCTCTTTGCTTCAAGGCTTATAGTTATGTTGAATAAGGCATGCATGGAATACATATTTGACTATTAGACAATATTTTGATACACAAAAAGCATCTGCCAAAATTTAATTTTGAAAATAATAGCCTTTGTTCATAATATTTGATGACGATTGAGACTCCTGTCATAATATATAACATTATATTATAATAATAGAACAACTCCTGTCATAATAGGTATATAACAAAGATATGGTGTTCAGTTCAGTCACTCAGTTGTGTCCGACTTTTTGCAACCCTGTGAACTGCAGCACGCCAGGCCTCCCTGTCCATCACCAACTCCCAGAGTCCACCCAAACCCATGTCCACTGAGTCGGTGATGTCATCCAACCATCTCATCCTCTGTCGTCCCCTTCTCCTCCTGCCCTCAGTCTTTCCCAGCTCAGGGTCTTTTCCAATGAGTCAGCTCTTCGCATCAGGTGGCCAAAGTATTGGAGTTTCAGCTTCAACATCAGTCCTTCCAATGAACACCCAGGACTGATCTCTTTTAGGACGGACTGGTTGGATCTCCTCGCAGTCCAAGGGACTCTCAAGAGTCTTCTCCAACACCACAGTTCAGAAGCATCAATTCTTCTGCGTTCAGCTTTCTTTATAGTCCCAACTCTCACATCCATACATGACTACTGGAAAAACCATAGGCTTGACTAGATGGACCTTTGTTGGCAAAGTAATGCCTCTGCTTTTTAATATGCTGTCTAGGTTGGTCATAACTTTCCTTCCAAGGAGTACCATCTGCAGTGATTTTGGAGCCCCCCAAAATAAAGTCTCTCACTGTTTCCACTGTTTCCCCATCTATTTGCCATGAAGTGACTTCAGTCAGTCTTAAAGTCATTTAGATACAGAGAGTGGATTTTCACTAGGTCTTTTACCCAGGTACCCGTCAGGGACACTTTAAGGTGTCCAAATTCAGCAGTGTGGTGTTGGAGCCTCCATACCTAGCCTTCTACCTCATTTTCTAGCCTAGTCGTGCATAGCCTCTCCCCTTCCTTCCCACAGGACACCTGTGCTGCATCCCTGCTAGGCCACCGCCCGGATTCCGTCCCTCCAACATACACTTGTCAGTAGCTGGTCCATCCTTAATGTCCCAGCTCAAATTACATTTTCTCTTAAAGGCCTTGGATTGGTGTCTCATTCTTTCCTTCATTTACTTATTGCTTTTTATGCCTTCATTTTTGTACTTATTTCCATTTTACTTGTTTTTGGAATAATTTATGTGTATATGTCTTCTCCATTAGATTTTAGTACCTAGAGGCATTTCTTAACATGATATAATAAGATGTAGTGGTTATGAGCACAGGCTTTAGAATTAGACTTCCTGGTTATAAATCCTCGCTTTATCCTTACTAGCTGTGTGACCTTGGGGAACTTACTTAACCTCTCTGTGCTTCATTTACTGCATCTGCAAAATGAGGGTTATAGGGTTGATGTGAAAATTAAAGCTAGCTCATTAATGGTAAACCTTCATAACAGTACCTGGCACGTGGAAAGCCGTCAATAAATGTTAGCTCTTGGCAATTAACACATGGTAAGGGTTTTTTAAAGTTGAGCTGAATCATAATCCAGTCTGGGCTGCTAATTAAAATAGCTCCTTAATTCCATTAATAATCTAATTTTTGAAGTAGTTTTCAAGAAGTGTCCTAGAAGAAAATTATAAGGAGGACTGATTAATCCTTCAGTATCCTATCCACTGCATATTAGTGTAATGAAGGGACATTGTGAGTTCTGAATGTGGACCAGAACCGTGAACCAGACCTCAGTGATTTTTTACAGATTGGCTTGCTTTCTTTAGTGATTCACCGAATTACATGAAGGTTAATAGGGACCATATTATGCAACTCAAAAGTAACCCTGAATTTTATTTCCTGTATTGGCGGTGTTGCTGAGTAAAATTGACCCGTAGAGATACTCAGTTTACTTTGGGGGTGGCAGGGGCAGGTGTGGGATGGAATAAGTACTAGAGGGTTCCTTTCTGTAGAGGTGTTAGTGGTGGACAGGACTGGGGAGAACAGCTTTGATCTCTCAAAGAACCTGTCCAGGTTCTTGCCTGCACTTCTGGTTAGAGATTGATTTTCTCTCTGTACGTACAAAGCCAGGCTATCTTGGTCTCCTTCCTTTGTGCTCCTACATGTAGAGATCCAAGCGCTTTATGTGAAATAACCAGTTTATTTAATTTTCACAATAATTCTGTGAAGTAGATTCTGTTACTGTCGCCATTGTACAGCAGAGTAAACCAAGGTGTGGTGTGTGTCCACAGTCAGCTGGGGGTAAGTGCACAGTCAGGGTTCAGACCTAGGCTGTGCGGTTCATGAATCCAGCTCTTATCAGTCACTGCTGTGCTGCGTCACCTTGCCTAAAGCAGAATACAGCTGACTGAAGGAATTGCGTATGATGTGCAAGGAGCCTTGTTTTTTCCTTTTTAAATGAATGAATGTCTCTCTCTCTCTTCTTTTTTTTTGATGGCACCAGGTGGCATGCAGAGTCCTACTTCCCTGTGCCCCCTACAGTGGGAGTGCAGAATCTTAACTGCTGTACAGCCGGGGAAGTTCCCCCACCTTTTGTTTTTAATTCTAGTTCAGCCAAACAGTTGAAATAGGACTCACTCATAGGAAAGTTGTATCCAAATTGTCTTTTAGTGAATTACTGAATTGTTGTTGTTGTTGTTCAGTCACTAAGTTGTGTCTGACTCTTTGTGACGCCATGAACTGCAGCACACCAGGCTTCCTATCCTTCACTATCTCCCTGACTTTGCTCAAACTCATGTCCGTTGAGTCAGTGATGCCATCCAACCATCTCATCCTCTGTCGACCCCTTCTCCTCTTGCCTTCAATCTTTCTCAGCATCAGGGTCTTTTCCAGTGAGTTGGCTCTTCGCGTCAGGGGGCCAAAATATTAGAGCTTCAGCTTCAGCATTGGTCCTTTCAGTGAATATTCAGGGTTAATTTCCTTTAGACTGGTCTGATCTTGCTGTCCAAGGGACTCTCAAGAGTCTTCTCCAGCACTACAATTCAAAAGCATCAGTTCTTTGGCACTCAACCTTCTTTATGATCCAACCCTCACATCTGTACATGACTACTGGAAAAATCATAGCTTTGACTGTGTGAACCTTTGTCAGCAAAGTGGTGTCTCTGCTTTTTATTGTGCTGTCTAGGTTTGTCATAGCTTTCCTTCCAAAGAGCAAGTGTCTTCATTTTGTGGCTGCAGACACTGACCGCAATTATTTTGGAGCCCAAGAAAATAAAATCTGTCATTGTTTCCACTTTTTTCCCATCTGTTTGCCATGAAGTGACGGAACTGGATGTCATGATTTTCATTTTTTGAATGCTGGGTTTTAAGCCAACTTTTTCACCCTCATCTTTCACCTTTTTCTAGAAGCTCTTTAGTTTCTCTTTACTTTCTGCCATCAAAGTGGTATCATCTGCATATCTGAGGTTATTGATATTTCTCCCTGCAATCTTGATTCCAGCTTGTGAATCATCCAGCCTGGCATTTTGAATGATGTACTCTGCATTATAAGTTAAATAAACAGGATAACAGTATACAGCCTGAGGTACTCCTTTTCCAATTTTGACCCAGTCTGTTGTTCCATGTCTGGTTCTAATTGTTGCTTCTTGTCCTGCATACAGGCTTCTTGGGAGACAGGAAAGGTGGTCTGGTATTCCCGTCTCTTGTGATCCACACAGTCAAAGGCTTTAGCATAGTCATTGAAGCAGAAGTAGATGTTTTTCTGGAATTCCCTTGTTTTTTCTGTAATCCAGCAGATGTTGGTCATTTGATCTCTTGATTCCTCTGCCTTTTCTAAATCCAGCTTGGATATCTGGAAGTTCTCGGTTCACACACGGCAGAATTTTTATTACCACTTTGTTTATTCACCACCAGTTTGTACAGAAATGGTACAACCAAGCAACGTATGTTGGATTTCCTTTTTTTCCCTCTGATATTCAGCAGCAGGCACCAAGCAGAAAAGGTGGGCACGAGATTCCGGCAGACTGGAATTCACGTCCTTACTGGTTACAAAAGGTTGTCCCATTTCCTCCCCAGGAGCCCACACTGGGTAGACAGATGCAGAGAGCCGCTAGCATGGCTGCCTTGGCCATGGTGTGTGAGGTCCTCAGCCAGAAGCCAGAGCTACAGCTGGACTCTCTGGATGCGGGTCCCCCAGAAACGCTCATCTCATCACTCCAGCTCAATCAGACTCTGCAGAAGCCCCACACGGAGGAGGCGAGCAGGTGCGTTCACCACGTGGAGAGCAGCATGTACACGAAAGGCTTCTTTTTGCTAATGTTTAAAAATCCACTTTTGTCTCAGTCATTGAAGTAATTAGTGGTCACTCACCCTTATTACTGGAATCCCATTAACTTTTCTGCATTTAGTTTTCAGTGAAGCATTTAAAGTGAGTGAAAACACCTGCTTTCAGAGTAGTTAGGAAATTGAGTTTTCTGCGGTTTCCTTGTTTTTTGGTAGACAGAATAATTTAATAATGACTGTTTAATTTCTCCCCTTGTAAGGATAGTGTACTGCTACATGCAGAAGAAGTTGAGACAGACCTAAGGAAGTATGGAGTTTGTGACTTAACTTTTTTTCTCAGTTTTTTTGAAGAGTCATCATCTTCCCAAGGATGGGGGAAAATAGTTGCACAGTATATTCATGATCAGTGGGTCTGCCTCTCTTTCTTGTTGAGAAAATGTCACACCCTTATACCAGCCTCAGAGGGTGAAGTTCTGGAACCCACTCTACCTGCTGTTCCAATGGCAGTAAGGACTTTGCAGTCTGCGCTAGAAGCCCTCACAGTTCTGCCTTCTGAGCAAGTCTTACCTGTGTTCCATTGTATGAAAATTTTGGTTCCCAAGGTAAGATATAATGAGACATAAATTGAAGAATAACCATAGGAACAGACATCAGTTTCTGAAATTGTGATAATCATGTGTTTCTTTCTTTTTATTTTCCCCTACCAGCTTCTGACCACCTCTGAATCACTCTGCATAGAATCTTTTGACATGGCATGGAAAATCATAGCCTCTTTAAGCAACACTCAGCTGATATTCTGGTCTAATTTTAAAGCTTTTGTTCAGTTTGTTTTTGATCCCAAAGTTCTTACCATCGCTGCAAAAATCAAAGGCCAGGCATATTTCAAAATAAAAGAGGTAACTTTTAAAAAATTGAGATGAAAATGCCCATACCTCTGTCCCCATTACTCCCTTCCACCCCTCCCCCCACACCCCTGGCAAGCCACCATTCTACTTTCGGTTTCTAAGAATCTAATTACTTTAGAGAAAAGAGGGAACTTTTTGTTTTCATTTTAATTTGTGTAGCTTGTAGCACATAAGGAAGAGGAGAGGTATATTTGTAACTCCATATTAGTTTGCTGTTATTTTTTCATTCAGTCAGTAAATATTTTGAACCTCTTTTAGTATCATAGGTAAGAACAAGAAAATCTGTTAGATATAAAGGAGTAGGTGCAAAATGGTAGCCCATGAACCATATCTGCCTTCCAAATTTGGTTCATCTAATCAAATTAAAAATTTTTAAATAGTTGCCAGCTTTTAAGAATTGGGAAATTTGCACAAAAATCTCTGTTTCTTCTTCTCTTGGAAAATTGCAGGACTGGCCAGCTCTGGTCATTTCTGCATGAGAGCAGCAGCTGGGTGTTGCCCAGTACTTGACTCAGGTGGGCACACCCTTTCTGCTGCTTCACTCCAACCACGGCTTGATTTCTTCTGGACCCTGAGGGCAAATTCAGATGCCATTTGTCAGTGCATCTGTGCCATTGCTTTTCTCGTACAAAGAAATCTTTCTTTGACTATAACCTTATTGAAAGGTCTTTCTGGTTTCTGGAGCCATTTGTGTTTACAGTCACTGGTGCGCAGGAGGGGACATAAGGCAATGGGACTGCATCGTGCCTGGGATGCACATGCACTCCAGATGCAAAGGGGGCGATGGAAAACAAGTCCGTACGTTGCCCTGCCTTCACTGCGCGGCCTCTGTCCTTTCCTGCCGCACAGCACACACTTAGAGATGGTGGCTTCTTTTGCTTTGGGGAAAGGGAAGCCTCTGGCAAGTGTAAAGAAAACTGAACATGTCCAGGGTGAGGTGTTTCTTCTGCCTTTCATTCTATTCACTTTGGACAGTTGTTCCTCTGGGAAAGTTCTGGGTGAAATCAGTATCAATAACATTTTATTTATTTTTAGTATTAAATGAAAAATTAGCATTCCGTGATTGGTTTTCATCTTTCAAACGATAAAAGAGTTTTTAATTTTTTAGACTATGGTTATGTTGAAACTATCATTTGGAAGCCATTCAAGTAACAAGTTTTGGCAACACAGATTAAAAAGAAAAAAACTTGATTGATCAAATGATAAAGTAACTGTTGTATTTCATTCCAGATTATGTACAGGATAATTGAAATGTCTGCTATAAAAACTGGAGTCTTCAATATCCTGATAAGTTATTGCTGCAGATCTTGGGTAGTTTCTGCTTCCAATGTGTCTTTATCAATTGCTAAAAATTACAGTGAACTTGTCCTTGAGGCATGTATATTTGGAACCGTGTTTCGGCGTGATCAAAGGTAAAAGGTGCCATTATTGCAGCCTCTCATAATTTTTTATATTAGGTATCTATTTGGGTAGAATTGTGCCTTTATATTAGCGGAGAAGGCAATGGCACCCCACTCCAGTACTCTTGCCTGGAAAATCTCATGGACGGAGGAGCCTGGTGGGCTGCAGTCCACGGGGTCAGTAAGATTCAGACACGACTGAGCGACTTCACTTTCACATTTCACTTCCATGCATTGAAGGAAATGGCAACCCACTCCAGTGTTCTTGCCTGGAGAATCCCAGGGACGGGGGAGCCTGGTGGGCTGCCGTCTATGGGGTCTCACAGAGTCAGACACGACTGAAGCGACTTAGCAGCAGCAGCAGTGCCTTTATATTAAGGCTTTCAATTAGAAAAATATTACTTAACCTTTTATTTGGGGCTTTAATTTTTTCCTCTAAAACTTGTTCTTTGTTGCATGTTTTTTATGGAAAGACTTGTTCAGGATGTACAGACGTTCATAGAAAATCTTGGACATGAGTGCGCAGCAAATGTTGTTATTGAAAAGTAAGTGTGGTGGGTCTTCTATATCTTGATATAAATGGAATATTCAAAATATAACACATGAGAGATATTCTGTGTAAGATATTGCATGAGCCTTCACAGTTGTTAGAAATTATATTCCCTTGCTAATATATTTTCTTCAGACCTGTCACTGTTTACTGAAATTTGATAAACTTAAAAATTAGTGCAGAAGTCCAGCATAAATAAGGAAACAACTATGGGAAGCATACAATCCCTATTCCTCTTTTCTGGGTGGAGGACTGATCATCAGAGCACAAGTTTATTCTTTTTTCGTTAAAAATCACTATTCACCAATCCCTATGCTCACGCAAAAACAAAATTAGTTGAAATAGACTCTAAAGTTTTGATGTCTGGGATAAACCTATGATTGATCTACTGCTAAAATCATTGAGGTTTTTAAAAGTTTTTATTTTCTCACATAATTTTCAAAACTTTGTATGTGTAGGTGTTTATAAATAGTATTGTCATGAGTTTAGAGTTTAGGACAATAAATGATAATTGTGTCTAGTTACCAAAAGTTAATTATTTTGAGAGTCATACTTGTGTTTTAAACCATCTGCCACTCTTCATTAAATATATACATTTGTCATTGCTCATTGTCTTAATTAATTTTTTATTTTCTTGGCTGCTTTAGTATGACAATAAGTAAAAATTTTCAGTTGATGGTTCCAAAATATTTTGATTTCTACTAGACAGACGTAGTTAATTTAAAATAACACTCGTTCACATTATAACAGTTTTAATGGACTTGGAAATGCTTACTAACGATTTCAGTGAATTTATCTTTCCACATTGGATACTGAAAATGCTGGGCTCCTCAGCACACACAGTGTTTCCTGAGTTTGCCGTTCACTTAGAGACACGCATTCACAGTGCACAGTGAGCAGAGCATGATGCTGATGTGTATTCTGGCCTCTGGGCAGGAGGTGTCTGTGGTCCTCCAGGAGCCGTGTCATGAGCTGTGATCTCTTTTGTCCACAGATAAGCTATTATTGACCCAGTATCACTGTGTGCATTGTTTTACCAGAAGTCTGGGTAAATTTGGGTTCTTTCAGACTTTTTGTACAGGCGCTCCTGTTGATGTATTTTATCTTCCACTGTCTATCCTAAATTTAAATTTATCCTAAGTGTTTATCCTAAATTGTCATTAAATATGAAGCTACTTAAGGTTTTGATATTTCAAAACTAACATCTTACATGTGTTTTTTTTAATTTGAAGATGTATTAACATCATCTATCATTTTATATATTTTAGTACCAAAAGAGAAGACCATTATGTGAGAATTTGTGCTGTCAAATTCCTGTGTTTATTAGATGGCTCAAATATGTCTCATAAGCTGTTTATGGAAGATCTTGCAATCAAGCTGTTGGATAAAGTAAATATGCTCTATTTTAGCCTAAAGTATCTTAACTTGCTTAAAGCACTGGCAGTGACGTGACAAAAGTAAACGTAGCATTTGACTGAGTTTAGACGAAACGGACCGTGAAGGCAGGAGAGAGAGCTCTGATAACGCAGAAGCGCTTGGCGCTGCAGCTCTCCTGCAGGTCCCATTTTTCCAGACTTACGTAGTCAAGGGGCTGGAGAATCCCATGGACAGAAGAGCCTGGCGGGCTGCAGTCCCTGGGGTCGCAAAGAGTCGGACACGACTGAGCAGCTAACACTTTCACTCTTAAGTGTAAGGTAACATCTCAGTCTCCTCTCGCCCACGTGACCCCTCACCTCCCCTAACGGGGCACGAGGAGAGAGAAGGACATTTCCAAGTACTTTCATATTAAGCACAGGCGTATGGTTCCTTTTCTAATTTTAAAAGAAGATAAGTTTAAAAAACAAAAGCAGGTAAATGCATTGTTTTGAAAGGAAACTTTAAAAAATGTCATAAGGAAAAATACAGTGTCATAAGAAAGTGTCTTTTTTATCCTTCTACCTTTCAAATAATAGGCTTCTGTGCCCAGTTTATGCCTTTTAAACTTGAAGTTGTCATTGATTTTGTTTTCATTACTCACAAATTCAGTAGATAGTTTAACCTTGACCCCTTCTTCCCTTCCTCCCTCCCAGGATGAGTTGGTGTCCAAATCAAGAACTCGATACTATGTGAACTCTCAACAACACAGGGTGAAAAACCGAATATGGCAGATTCTGCTTGTACTTTTCCCCAAATTTGATCAGGTATAATGTTAATTATATTTGTACCTTTAAGCATAATGTTTTCATATGGAAGCTGTTACGTGCTTCTTTAAAACTGAGAAGTAAGCTGCTTAAAATATGTATTTCAGTTCTTAAAGTTATTCAGAAGTTTAATAGAATATTAAGACAGGTGTCATGGAAGTAAATTGGAAACTGATTTAAATGGTCCCACTTAATATATTTTTCCATTAGTATTTTATTATAACATTTTAACATATATTTATGCCACAATAAAACTTTAAGCTTTTTTTTTTAATAGTGACTGTTTCTTAATTAAAATTAATAGCCATTCACAGTGGTTAGGACTTCAGATTTTCACTGCTGTGGCCTGGATTTAATCCCTGTTCAGGGAACTGAGATCCCGCAACCCACGCAGCATGGCCCAAAAAAAATATTAATAGCCATTTCCAAGTTGATAAGACACTAGATTTGAATTGTTCCCATCACAAAAAAAGAAATTATTGTGTGACATGATAGAGGCATTAGCTAATGCTGCAGAGCTGATGGTCATATTGCGGTAAATAAATGCATTGCACCAACATTCTGTAAACCTTCACCTTTTATACGTTAATTATAGCTCAAATTTTAAAGTTAATAATGATAACAGTTTAATTTGTCAACTTTATTTTTCTCAGAATTTCTTGAATACAATTATTGACAAGATTTTCCAGGCTGGCTTCATCAATAATCAGGCATCCATAAAATATTTTATAGAATGGATTATTATACTGATTCTTCATAAATTCCCTCAATTTCTTCCGAAGTTCTGGAACTGCTTTTCTTATGTAAGTAGAGGAATTGTTTTCATGTTTTTTTAATGAAAAGATTTGGGCTATGTTGGGACATTGTTTCACTTTATAGATGTTTTCTGTTGCACTGCCCCTAATATACTGACATCCTAAATTGTGTTTGCAGGATTTGAATTAATTTAGGAGACAGAAAGCTCTGGCATTTATCTTGAGTAGAGCATAATTTTTATTTGAGAGCTTTTCTATTCCAACAAAACAAAGATGGAAAAGGCTTCTGTTATTAAAAAATGTGGGAAATAGGTGCCGTCTATATTTTTATTTACTGAGCAGTGTCTTTGTTTGATCTTAGAGATAAGAACAATGAGTCTCCCTTCTATACACAGTCTCTCCTTAACCAAATGATTTCTCATCCCTTGTTGGTAATGATGCTGAGCTGCTCATTCCTCTGCTGTAACCACCTATCTACTGTTTTTCCTGGTTATGCCAGGCTGGGTGATTCTGCATGTGGTGTCTGCTGGGCTGGGGGCTGCAAACGGCTTCTTCCCCCATGTGTTTTCACTTCAGCCGCAGTCGTGGGGCCAGCCGAGGTGCCAGGTACCGCTATCTCAACATGTCTCCAGCTGGGAGGCCAGACCTCTCTCTGGTGCACAAGGTTCCAAGAATGAGCATTTCAGGAGGATGCATCTCCGTGTTCTCATGCTCCCCTGGCCTCTGATCACATCCTGCTTTCGGATGGCTCATCAGCCCAGAGCAGATGCATGACCAAGCCCCCAGCTGGGGGAGGGTCTGGATTAGGGCATGAGTGTGGGGAAGCTTGTTTCACTGGGGACCCCTAGGTGACTGAGTACCCCTCTCATCACCTGAGTACCTTTCCTCCTCATCACCAGGCTGTTTGTACCATGCTCCAGCCTGAAATGGTCTTCTTTATCATCTTTGCCTGCATAGCGAAGTTTTCCAGACTGAAGTTCACATGTGCTTTGTGTCTTTTCTTAAAGGAAGCTTATCTCCCTGAGTACTTTGGATCTCCTTAGTATGGGTTTTTGTAGCAGAGAAATAGTTCTTGTTATAATGGGAATTTTAATTTATTGTTTGATTGGAGTTTACCTTTCTTCCCCATAAGACTCTAATCTCCATGAAGGCAAGAATCTTACCTATTTTTGTTTTCCCCTCTTTCTGCAACAGTTACTGGTCCATGGAAGACATGCAGTAACTACTCCTTACATAAAGGGATTAATCATCAAATGTTCCTCTTGGAGCAGTTTCTGAACTGTAGAGTCTATAGTCTCCAGTCTACCTGACGTTCGTCAGTTTTTTATTGCTAAAATAATGTGTAATTCCAAATCACTTACCGAGAAGGTTTCCAAATTCTGGTTTAACACTTTTACAAGCAGTTTTTCCCTGTGACTTTTTAAAGGGCCTGCACAGTCCCGTATTTAACCTTTGCTGTCCCCCCTCCACTTGGGGGCCTTTGCTTCCTGTTTGCCTGTGTCTTTGTCTTCTTCATTTGCACTTGTTCCCTTTCCTTCCTGCTTCCCCTGCCACACCCCGCCCTTCCGACCCTGCAGTGAGCTCACCCTCACCTCCACCCTTGCTCAATCCTTGGTTGAGTGTCTAGCGCCCTTGTGTCTGCTGAGGGTTGCGCTGTGGGCATTTGGCTCTAGGTCATTCCTGTCCTTTATTTGCTTGTGCTCATCTGTTCCCCCTCTAAGCCATGGCTGCATCAGAGAGGAGCTGGCCTCTCATCACCAACCCCATGGCATCCAGCCTGGTGCCTTGAGGGACATGGGTTCTCTGCAGCTGTGAATGATGGTTTGGTGTATCTGATATATTTTCAGGGTGAAGAAAACCTTAAAACAAGCATTTGTACATTTTTATCAGTTTTGTCACATTTGGACATCATTACTGAAAATATCCTGGAAAAGGTGAGTATAAATTGTTTATTATAAGAAGAGCTCAGGCTTGACCATCAAAATAGAATTTATATATCTGTATGAACTTTTTTCATGTGGGGTATTCCTTGTGTGTTTTGCAGCTTCTCTGCTTCCCGCTAATGACAGATGCACTTTGACACAGAGGCATACTAAGGTGTGGCCCACATGCACACACACACACTGAGGTCTACCTCAGCACATATTAATGGGCAACTTGTAATGATAGGATTCTTAATTTCATATAAGCGTTTGTGTAAAATTATTTAAATAAGACTTCCCTCATTATATGTAACTGTGGACTTACTTAACACATGCTTGTACCAAGAAACTTATGGTCAGAGTATTTACACGCCATTGTGTTCTTGAAGGTTTATATGAAATGCTGTCATTAGTCAAAGTGTGAAGGCCGGCTCTTCATCTTCCTCAGGTTTAGAGCATCTTCCCTAGATCAGTAGAGATCCTAACTAATTCTGGTTCATCACTGTGGCAACTGTGAAGAATTCAGGGAAGCCTGCCAGTAAGACTTAAAGTTGGCTTAAAACTCAACGTTCAGAAAACTAAGATCATGGCATCCGGTCCCGTCACTTCCTGGCAAATAGATGGGGAAACAATGCAAACAGTGAGAGGCTTTATCTTTGGGGCACCAAAATCACTGCAGATGATGACTGCCGCCATGAAATTAAAAGATTCTGGCTCCTTGGAAGGCAAGCTATGACCAACCTAGACTGTATGTTAAAAAGCAGAGACATTACTTTGCCAACAAATGTCTGTCTTAGTCAAAGATATGATCTTTCCAGTGGTCATGTATAGATGTGAGAGTTGGACTATAAAGAAAGCTGAGTGCCAAAGAATTGATGCTTTTGAACTGTGATGTTGTAGAAGACTCTTGAGAGTCCCTTGGACTGCAAGGAGATCCAACCAGTCCATCCTAAAGGAGATCAGTCCTGAATATTCATTGAACGACTGATGCTGAAGCTGAATTTCCAATACTTTGGCCACCTGATGCGAAGAACTGACTCATTGGAAAAGACCCTGATGCTTGAAAGATTGAAGATGGGAGGAGAAGGGGACAACAGAGGATGAGATGGTTGGATGGTATCACTGACTCGATGGACATGAGTTTAAGTAAGCTCTGGGAGGTGGTGATGAACAGCAAAGCCTGCCATGCTACAGTCCACGGGGTCCCAAAGAGTCAGACATGACTGAGCAACTGAACTAACTAACTAAGATTTAGAGCAAGATTCTGTATTATTGAATCTGCAGAGAATGCACTGCAGTGTTGTAAACTCTGGGAGAAAATACAGTTGACCCTCAGTCTACACAGGAATTAGGGGCACTGACCCTCTGCCCAGTGGCAAATCAACATATAGCTTTATAGTCACCATAATACAAGGTTACTCACCTGTATCTGCAGATTCAACCAACTGCTGATCAGGTGGCGCTGTAGGAAGCATTTAGTGAAACAATCCATGTGTAAGTGGACCTGCACAGTTCAGACCCCTGTTGTTCAACAGTCAACTGTCTGAAATAAAAATATTCTGGGAGTAGTTTTCCTAGACTTTTTCAAAGTGTTGTCTTTAAACACAGTAACAGTCAAATTTGTGGTTAACCTTTTTTCATCAATCCTAAACCAGACCAGTCTCCCCAACACATTTTAACCTGAAAAACCATCATAGTATCTTAAAATCAATGGTGTGTTACAGTGTCTGGCAGCCAGATGGCAGTCATGTGAAAATTTGTGCTAACACCTGGTAAGAGTAAGAATCTCTAACATCAGATACTATTATGTGTTATCTTTCTGCTTTAAATATGTGCAAGGGAGAGATTTGCTTACAGTCTGTTGAGGGAAATAAGATAGACAAAAAACCGCACTGTTGCCAGGCTGTTAGCCTGGTGCAGCCAGGAGCATTTTCTGGTGAGCCATTTAGCAGGAACATTAAGGTAGCTCCTGATACTTTATCAAATGTGTGACTCCATCTGGCTTCCACGTTACTTCACCTCACTTCCTTTGCCATTCAGTCTCTGTTGAACTGTGTGGTTTTACAGATTAGGGACTATTATTGTATAAAATCTCTAGGCTGTTGAAGATGGAAAAATCTGTGAATTCACTAAAAATGACTATAGCGAAGTTTAAGTTATCTTACTGTTCTTCTCCCCACTTCTTAATTTTCCTGCCGCCAATCAATGTTATGTGGGTCCAAAGTCACCACTAGGGAAAACAGAGTGGTTCGGACCAAAGACCAGGGAAAACAGCACTTTGATGGGATAGCTTGCCTTACAAGTAGTTTCAAGTTCACCTGAAGTAGAGCTCTTGAAGAATATTGCTAACTTTTTCAGCCCATGGTAAGGTAATAAGTGATGGAGACTGTTTAAATACAGGTTATATTATAGTTAGCCTGAAAGTGCTTTGTTCAGGTTGACCTCGGTACTGGAGTATGGGGGAAATGTGTGGCACCATCATAAATAAGAACTGAGGAGCTGGGAGGATACTTTGCTTCTTGAGGAAAGGGCCATGCCAGTGTATCTCTAACCTGTCTGAGAATGATGATGCAAAACCAGTGAAAGAGAATGACTTTGTAGCGTTTCCATCATCTGTAACCTTGTTTTTGGTCCTACAGGAGAGGGTCAGATGGTCCTGGTTTACATGTGAAGAATGATTCTTTCTTTCCAGAAACTAATTCTGAAGCAAGCCCTTGTTATCGTGCTGCAGTGGTGCTTCAACCACAATTTCAGCATTCGACTGTATGCGTTAGTCGCTCTTAAGAAAATCTGGAGCATGTGTAAGGGGTTACACATTGAAGAACTTGAGGCTTTAACTTCTGTTATTGAATCCAGTCTGAGTCAAGTGGAAAACATGCACGGAGCAGGGTAAGCAGGCCTTGTCCTTTCCCCTGGTCCAGCAGAGCATGGGGAGAGGCGTCGGGGGTGCCCAGCCAAGGAGTCGGGGGTGCCTGGTCCAGCAGAGCATGGGGAGAGGCATCGGGGGTGCCCAGCCAAGGAGTTGGGGGTGCCCGGCCGCAGCAGCTTCTCTTAAGCACATCACAGGCTGCGGTGTGCAGAGCCCGGGTCAGGGAGCATTTAAGCCGCTCACTGCTGTGCAGTTTAATTACAGTTCTAAGTGCTGTCAGCTCCATCATTGACTTTTTTTTGCCTTTTTTAACTCTTGGTCTTTATCTTGAGATGTTTCTCTTCAGTGCAGCTGAATGTTAGCATCCTCTACTGTCAAAGAACCACCGAGAAGCAGCACGATCTGACTTTAAAGCCATGTGCTTGTCACCCCTCCAGTGTCCCCACTAAAGCATAAAACACTGCTGCGGTGGATGGAGTTGGGAGGGGTGCATAGTGCAGAGCAGAACCCAGGGGGTGGGAGCTTGGACATGCACTGGGGTGTTGTCCCTTGAAGAGGCTTTGGAAAGCCAAGGGGCAGAGCCAGCAGCTGTGTAAGGAGGGGGCTGATCTCTCATCTCAGGTCTCCTATTTGTTACCCCACTGATACTGAGGCCTGGTCTTCAGTGACAGGACAGACTGGAACTCAGGGGTGAAGAAGGTACATTGGTGGGAGCGGAGAAGGCGTCTTGAAATTCCTGCTTTAGCTTGGGGTTTGTTGATCATGAATTTAACCCAAAACCTTCTGGGGGCCATGTTTTATAATTTTTTTCCTACCTCTTCTGCCTTTTCAGCCTTGTCAAATTTTTGTTTTTTTGCTATATTGTGTGTGTGCTTGTTAAAGTTAAGAATTTAAATCCTTGCATTACTTTTGTTTGACTTATGAACACTGCTACTGTTTGGCTGTGTGTCATGAATCTTCAGAGTAGAAAAAGTGACCTATGTAATGATTTTCTCTCCTGGAAAAAAAAAATTTAAAAGCCTCTATGGCCAGAGGGAGACGTAAGACTCCCAGCCTAGATTTCTTACACAGTTCCCTTGTAGGATTCCTTTTCCCCCGGCATGAGAAGTGTACCTGTGGTAGCTGTTATGCGATTTTCCAATCCACTGACCGCCATCTCTTTGAGGAAGCAGAAACCTGGTTTTCGTTCTTGTTGAATCGTTGTTGTAGGACTGGGAGAGAGATATTTAATTTCTTTGTCTGTTTTTCAGGTTTTATTTCAAAATATCGCATTTAGGATCAGCTGTTAAAAGGCTTTAACCTTGAAGATAGAGGTGTACAAATCTTGGGGCAAAATTCACAGATTTCCTACACATTCTGAATTCCACAGTGCCTGCTTAAGACTTGACTGGTGTTCTTTCTTCCCAGAGGCGATTCGCTCGTTCTATTCCTCAGACGTGTTTTTAACCCTTAGGAGCGTGAAGAAAAACTGGCAACGCATCCAGGAGCATTTCTTTTTCACAGCGTTCCACCCGCTGAAGGATTACTGTCTGGAGGTGAGCAGAGAAGAGCACGTGTGAATTTCCTTCCGTGTCTGTAGCCCTGATGCATCCTTATATAATGAGGCTAACTGTCCCTGCAACACCGCCGTCACGTTGTAACGTTCTCAGTGTTATTCTGTCGCCGTGTGCAGGCGGCTTGCTCGCGCTTCGCTCTTCAGCAGTGAAAATTGGCTAGTCATCTTCACTTTCTGTTTCTCAGGCAGTGTCTGGCTTGTAAACACTGGAAGGGGGAATATTTCACTCTGAACAGAAATCTGTTCTGACATTAAAAGGAAATGAGTGAAAACATTTGTGCAGGTGAGATTTGTTGTATGAAGCCCACTGTTATGAAAGATCAAAAAGATCTACTCTTCTAAGTGCATATTTTAGGTTCTGGATGGTTGAAATTGTATAGCAAATGATCCATCACCTCACTGATCATAATAGATAATGTGCTTATGTAATTTTAAGAAGCATAAACGTATTTATTACAGTTAGCATGTGAATTAGTTAACAATATAGAGATTATTAAAATTTATGTAAATGATTACTGCTTTCTTCCTTTTTCAACTGTAATTATCATGTTTTGCCTTTGATTTTTAACTGTGTGACCTAAATTTAAATACACACACACACACACACACACACACACACGCACACACAACCCACCTGGGACCTTTCCTCTAAGGAACTTGGAAGTATCAGTAACTTAAGCTACTGTGCATAAGAGTTTTTGTTGTTGCTGTTGGGTTATTTTTGTGTGTGGATTACTAATAAGCTGGCCTTTTTAAAAAGAAATATAGAGATTTGTTTATTGTGAGATATTCATCATAGAACATTATTGTGTGGTTTCTGTTGCTTCATTGCAAAAATTATTTAGGAGTTTTCAAATATTTTAACATGCTCTGTTCTATGTCCTTTAGCGCCCAGAATGCTTTGTTTGACATCTTTCTGAAGGACTCTTAATAACTCTGTAGTGCTAAGTCAGCCTTTTCTATTCACTTCTCCAGCAGGAGTAAGTCCCTTGCTTCCCCTCTTCCTTCATCCTGACTTTGACTGCCTCACCCTCATATATTTAATATATTTTATTGTCCATTAATTATATGAACCATAACTGTGTATGTGTAAATAAAATAATGGCTCATGAGAACTCTCTTTATACATTTGGAGCTATACTTAGTAGCTACTTAATAAACACTTAGTTGCATCCAAGCCAGTTAAAGTTTGCATGAATATTGCTAACAAAGAAAACCGTATTAATTCTAAAAGCTTTTATGAAGACTTGCACAATGTTGTAAGTTTGTTATTTCATTTTTAAATTGCCCCTTGTGCTTCTGCTTCTTACTTGCCTTGTCCCCTTTGAGGATTTCTGGATCTCACTTTTCTTGTCATAGGTAAGAAAAGGGAAGGGGGATCGTTATGTAATGAATGAGTAACTGCTGTTTACAAATCGCTTCCATGTGCTGTTTAACCTGATTTTACCCTCATTTTATCAATGAGGAAGCTGAAGCCAAGAAGGGCTAATGGCTTATCTGACATCACACAGCTAAGATACAGCTGATGCAAATCTGGATTCCAAATCTGTATAATGACAGTGAGGGTAAAGATCTGGCATCACAGGACCTTGAATTTGTTTGCTTATGGAAGTATTTGTTTGTCGATAAACAGTATTTATCTAAATACCATTCCAACAGTAATGCCGATCAGTTCCCAAACACTTTTTGCTTGTGTCCACAGCATGGTATGTAGTATGTACAGTAAGAAATGTTGGAGCGGAAGATCTGCCTGCTCTTAAGGATTTCCAAATCAATCCCTTAATTTCTTAGAGAAGATAATAAATTTAGATAAGACAGTTGCTATAAGATGCAAATGAAAGGATGTAATCTGATCAGACATGATAGTTTGGAAGAAAATATCAGTAATAATAAGTTGTACTTTAAACATTTTATCATGTATTTCTTTATTATTTTTAAGGGGCAAAAATTTTAGATTTTACAATTCTCCTTTCAGACGATATTCTACATCCTTCCACGCCTCTCCGGCCTTACTGAGGATGAATGGATTGCCATTGGTAAATTTACCAGGTTCACTGACATTCCTTTAGATGCAGGATTTCAGTGGTACCTTTCTACAACTCAACTGTGTCAACTAAAACCAGGTGACTGGTCCCAGCAGGACGTAGGTAAGCATTTTTGTTTTCTTCTCCCCGTGTTGCCTGATCAGGCTCCCGGATGTATATCACTTAGAAACGATAGTTGGCCACTTGTTCATTGATGTGCTGACCTCAGCTGCCCCTGTGAGAGAAAAGACAGACAGTGTGGTGTCACTCTGACGGGTACTTCTGTCCTGGTTTTAGAAGTATGGTATTATTTATTCATTTACTTTAGAAGTAGGCTTTTAAAATTATTTATTATTATTATTTTTGGCTTCACTGGGTATTCGTTGCAGCACTCAGGCTTTCTCTCTAGTTGTGGCTCACAGAGCTTAGGTGTCCAGAGGCATGTGGTATCTTAGTTCCCCAACCAGGGATCAAACCCATGTCCTCTGCATTGGAAGGTGGATTCTTAACCACTGGACCACCAGGGAAGTCCCCTGACTAGTACTTTAATCTAGCCAATGTCAGTTGGTTTTGCTGTTCAAAGCCAAAGAGAGCCTCATCTGTTTTACTACGTAAAGCTGAAATCTTCTCTGTTCTTTGCCTTCTACTATATATTTCTGAAAAAAAGAGTGTTTTTTTTTTTTTTTTTTTTAAGGGCCAAATTAAGCAGTCTCTTCTCTTGTCCCTGTTGGGAATGAAGCCGAGCTTCCCATTCTCGCTCCATGTGGCTGGACATCACTTACCTCTTAGATCTTCCCCTAGGCTCCAGCCCTCAGCCACACCCGCTTCCCTGCAGCTTTCTCTAGGACCTGCCTTTCCCTGTTGATCACCTCCTGCTCCTTCCTCCTCTCAGTCAGGCTTGCCCTCCCAAAAGCTAGGATCAAGTCCTACACCCATTTTTAAAACCACAATGAACCTTAAGAGATGTGTAGTAGTGATCTGTATTCTCCGCATTTCTGTCACTCACATTGTCCTCTTTGCTTCCCCTAACCCAGAACCATCCCTGTGGCTTCTTTCAGAAAAGCAGAAGTTGTCTCGTCTACTTCTTTACCATACCTGACTTTCAGTTCAGTTTATTTCAGTCGCTCAGTTGTGTCCGACTCTTTGTGACCCCATGAATCACAGCACGCCAGGCCTCCCTGTCCATCACCAACTCCCAGAGTTCACTCAGACTCACGTCCATCGAGTCAGTGATGCCATCCAGCCATCTCATTTTCTGTTGTCCCCTTCTCCTCCTGCCCCCAATCCCTCCCAGCATCAGAGTCTTTTCCAATGAGTCAGCTCTTCGCATGAGGTGGCCAAAGTAGTGGAGTTTCAGCTTCAGCATCATTCCTTCCAAAGAACACCCAGGGCTGATCTCCTTCAGAATGGACTGGTTGGATCTCCTTGCAGTCCAAGGGACTCTCAACAGTCTTCTCCAACACCACAGTTCAAAAGCATCAATTCTTTGGCGCTCAGCTTTCTTCAAGTCCAACTCTCACATCCATACATGACCACAGGAAAAACCATAGCCTTGACTAGATGGACCTTTGTTGGCAAAGTGATGTCTCTGCTTTTGAATATGCTATCTAGGTTGGTCATAACTTTTCTTCCAAGGAGTAAGCGTCTTTTAATTTCATGGCTGCAGTCATCATCTGCAGTGATTTTGGAGCCCCCCAAAATAGTCTGACACTGTTTCCACTGTTTCCCCATCTATTTCCCATGAAGTGATGGGACCAGATGCCGTGATCTTCATTTTCTGAATGTCGAGCTTTAAGCCAACTTTTTCATTCCTCTTTCACTTTCATCAGGAGGCTCTTTAGCTCCTCTTCACTTTCTGCCTGACTTTATGTAGCATTTATTTGCTTGTTTCCTGCTATCCTGATTTTCCTCCTCAGTCTGACTTTTCTTCCTCTCTTTGAGCTCTCCCACTTGTCCCTTAAATTTATACTTCTCTAAAATTTTAGTGTTCTTAAGCATTTCTTGGATAACATGTTAAAAGTGCAGATTCTTGAGTCCCGCCCTTAGATTTTAACTCTGGAGGACAGTTCTGGGAATGTGCATTGTTTAATCAAATACTGTGGATGTTCATGAATGCATTTTAATACTGTCACCTTAAATTTATTTACTCAGTCTACAAAGATTTACTGATTGCCTGCAACAGGCTGAAAGTTAAGACAAAGGCCATGCCCTCAGGGCACTTAATTCCTAGATGAGCACACCCCTACACCAATGGATAATATGTCATAGCAAAAAAGTCCTGTGGAGACAATAAAGCAGAGTAAAGGTGTGACAGAGGATTAAAAAGACCTTTTTCAGGCTTCCCTCATAGCTCAGTCGGTAAAGAATCTGCCTGCAATGCAGGAGACCCAGGTTCTATTCCTGGGTTGGGAAGGTCCCCTGGAGAAGGAAATGGCAATCCACTCCAACATTCTTGCCTGGAAAATCCCATGGACAGAAGAGCTTGGGGGGCTACAGTCCATGGGGTTGCTAGAGTTGGACACAATTTAGTGACTTCACCACCACCAAGGAGCTGAAGTTGAGCAGAGGCAGACAGGAAGTGGGAACAACTGAGGCAAAGCCTGGAGGAAGAGCTTCCCTAAAATAGAGATCAGCAGATGTGAAGATCTGTGGGCAAAAGACTGGCGACAAGAGCTGGAAGGGACAGCCTGCTGGGAAGGAGAGAAGGGAGCAGCAGCACATCCTGACATCTGCTTCGAGTCCCACTGTGGAGAGGGATGAGGAGTTACTGAGTGGGGAAAGGCTGCAGAGGTCTTTCTGTTTGTTTTGGGTAAAGAGAGATATTGCAATATGATTTCTATGTTGTTCAGTTGCTAAGTCATCCCACTCTTGGCAACCCCAGGCTTCCCTGTCCATGACTATCTCCCTGAGTAACCCACTCAGGGAGATATCACCCAAGGGAGATAATGGAAACCCACATTAGCTTTCCACCCTGAGTTTGCTCAAACTCATGTCCATTGAGTTGGTGATGCCATCCAACCATCTCACCCTCTGTCGTCCCCTTCTCCTCCTGCCTTCAGTCTTTCCCAGCATCAGGGTCTTTTCCAATGAGTCACATCAGGTGGCCAAAGTATTGGAGCTTCGGCATCAGTCCTTCCAGTGAATATTCAGAGTTGATTTTCTTTAGGACTGACTGGTTGGATCTCCTTGCAGTCCATGGGACTCTCAGGAGTCTTCTCCAGCACCACAGTTCGAAAGCATCAGTTCTTCAGTGCTCAACCTTTATGGTCCAGCTCACATAGCCGTACATGACGGCTGGAAAAAACCATAGCTTTGACTGTGTGGACCTCTACTGGCAAAGTGATGTCTCTGCTTTTTAATATGCTATCTTGGTTTATCATAGCTTTTCTTCCAAGGAGCAAGCGTCTTTTAACTTCATGGCTGCAGTCACCATCTGCAGTGGTTTTGGAGCCTGAGAAAATAAAATCTATCACTATTTCCATTTTTTCCCCATCTATTTGCTGTGAAGTGATGGGACCAAATGCCATATACTTAGTTTTTTGAATGTTGAGTTTTAAGCCAGCTTTTTCACTCTCCTCTTTCACCTTCATCAAGAGGGATTTTAGTTCCTCTTCTCTTTCTATGCTGAGACTTACATACTAGGATCCCCTAGGTGCCTTCATTTTTTCTTCCCATTCTGTTTGCTCTCCTTGCACATTTTTTACTTTTTTACAGCTAGAAACCACCACCTGTGTAATTGCACCTTTCAGATCTTTGTTTCTCCCAGCCTCTTTCCTAAGCCTGCTGGATGCTTGCACCAGCTCTTCTATAAGCTCTTTAAACTCAGTATCCAAACTCACATTAGCTTTCCACCCAGAGGCTCCTCCTCAGTATTCCCTTTCTATCAGTGAGGTTGCTTGCTCTCACAGAAGTCATTCTTTTCCTGTTGTCTCTTGCCATGTCTATCTGTTACAAGAGCTTGGCAACTCTGCCTTTCCTCTTCAGCCCTTCTTGCATCATTTAATTGAGACTTTTTGTCTTTGCTGGGCTAGTGCAAAAGCCTCTCAATGGTTTTCCATCCCTAGCTTCTCCTCCTCCACATCACTTTTGAGGATTTTTCTAAAACACAAGACCAGTACTGTTAACGTCTTCTTAAAACCCTGTACTGCCTCCTATCTATATGATAAATTGTTTATCATTATACACAAAGTCCTTAGGACCGGGTCTGAGTCATGTGCCTCCATCAGTTGACTGCTGTGAGAGCCCTACAGCGCTGCGGCCGCCTGAGCCCTGTCCTGCCGCAGCCTGCGTGTGTGCACATTCCATGTCTGCAGCCTGCACCGCCCCTCCCATGCTCTGCTCTGCAGACCAACACTCCCTCCCTGGAGCCCTCCTGGGTCTGGCTCTTTGCCGTCCCCCCCTTTAGTAACGCCTCCCTATGTGAGCACGCCATCAGTATAGGACTGCATCACCGTCCGGGTCAGGTCTCTTCCGTCCCCAGGAACCTCAGTGCCCCCGTCTGCTCAGTCAGGTTCGGACTGGGACAGGGTTGAGGAAGAGCCTGGAAGGAGGATCTCAGACCTGAACACACAGACAGGTCAGTATGTTTTGTGTGCTCAGCGAGTTGGTGAAGAGAGAATTGTTTCAAAGAATAGTCCTCATTTTAGAAAAGGGCCCCCAAGTACTTGTAAAATAAGATAAAAGTTGTTTATGTTGTTTTCTGGAATAGAGTATTCCTACAGAAAACTCCAATCTAACAACACTGTTCGCAAGATACAGCATTATTTTCTGTATGTCTAAGAAAAAATGCTACCAAACTATGGATGTGGGACTTAAGGATTCTAAGATGCTTCCAAATTTTGGGTATGCTAACATGGAAAACAGTGTCAGGCTTTATTTTGGGGGGTTCCAAAATCACTGCAGATGATGACTGCAGCCATGAAATTAAAAGACGCTATTCCTTGGAAGAAAAGTTATGACTAACCTAGATAGCATATTCAAAAGCAGAGACATTACTTTGCCAACTTAGGTCCGTCTAGTCAAGGCTATGGTTTTTCCTGTGGTCATGTATGGATATGAGAGTTGGACTGTGAAGAAGGCTGAGCGCCTAAGAATTGATGCTTTTGAACTGTGGTGTTGGAGAAGACTCTTGAGAGTCCCTTGGACTGCAAGGAGATCAGCCCTGGGATTTCTTTGGAAGGAATGATGCTGAAGCTGAAACTAGTACTTTGGCCACCTCATGCGAAGAGTTGACTCATTGGGAAAGATTTTGATGCTGGGAGGGATTGGGGGCAGGAGGAGAAGGGAACGACAGAGGATGAGATGGCTGGATGGCATCACTGACTGGATGGACGTGAGTCTGAGTGAACTCTGGGAGTTGGTGATGGACAGGGAGGCCTGGTGTGCTGCGATTCACGGGGTCACAAAGAGTCGGACACGACTGAGCGACTGAACTGAACATGGAAAAAATGTGCATCTTTTATTTTCATAAATTGTTGTATTTTGCTTAGTAGAGTTGAATTTGAATATTTGCAACTATTATTGAAAATGGCAATTGTATCTGAATCCAGCTAAAGTTCTTTAGTTAAAAATCTCATTTTAAACTGTTCATTTAAGCTCTTAAAAAATATATATGAGACTTTCCTGGTGGTCTAGTGGTTAAGAATCCTCCTGCCAATGCGGGAGACACGGGTTTGATCCCTGATCCAGGAAGATCTCGCGTGCCTCGGTGCCTGTACCACGACTACTGAGCCTGCGCTCTAGAGCCTGAGAGCCGCAGACTCCAGAAGCCAGCGCGGCCTGGAGCCCGTGCCCCGCAGCGGAGAGTAGCCCCTGCTCAGCACAGCCAGAGAAAGCCTGTGTGTAGCAACCGAAGTACCCAGCACAGCCAAAAACAAATAAAGTAAATCTTATACATACACACACACACATATATATATATGCATGTAAGTAAATAGAGGTTTATATTTTCTTTTTCCTTCCCAGGTTCCAACTCAGGTGAAGCAGATAACCAGTCAGAGTGGACTGATGTTCAGAAGAAGATTATCCCGTGGAAGAACCATGTTCCAGACTTGGACCTGGAGCTGGTATTTCAGGATCGTGCTGCTAAACTTGGAAAGTCAATCAGCAGACTGATTGTAGTGGCCTCGCTCATTGATAAGCCAACCAATTTAGGAGGTAAAAGGACAGTCTTGATCCTGAAAACCTATACTCAACCCAGTGCCATTTGGGGCCTCTGGTCCACGTTCCACCTTCTCCGGGAGCTTCCGAGGAACGCCCGGGTCCTGGTGGGCGTGGCCTTGGACTGGCGGCAGTAATCCCCGCTTGTTCCGCTCAGGGCTGTGCCGGACCTGTGAGGTGTTCGGGGCCGCGGCGCTGGTATTGGGCAACCTTCAGTGTGTCAGAGACAAGCAGTTTCAGCACCTCAGTGTTTCAGCAGAACAGTGGCTTCCTTTAGTGGAGGTGGGTGGAAAGTGCTTGATTATTAAAATTTTCATTCACCAGACTCTTTCTAGTACTCTGGCTTCCTGTCAATCCTGTTGCAGTGGTCCAGCCTGTCATAGTTTAAAAATAATACTAAAAAGTAAAATACAGCCCACTCTGTTCTCCTTTTTATTATCTCTCACACTATTAGATTTTTAGAAATCATCAATAATGTAGACTTTTTAGTAAAATGTGTCCTGTTGTAACTCACTCTGATTTTATAAATGTATATGATGTTGGGAGCATTCTTTTTTATAGTGTATAATTCTGTCCTTTTCCTGTTAACAAATTTCAGTTTCATCAGAATTTTTTTTTTATTTCTTTTACTCCCAGCAGGGCGGTAAATGAACAATTTAATATTCTGCTCTTTTTAAACTAAGGTAAAACCACCTCAGCTGATCGATTATCTGCAACAGAAAAAGGCAGAAGGTTACACCATCGTGGGTGTGGAACAGACTGCCAAAAGTTTAGACCTAACCCGGTACTGCTTCCCTGAGAAGTCTTTACTCTTGTTGGGGTAAGAGCTTTGTCTTGAGTCTCTGTCTCGAAAATGTTTCAGAAGATTTACAATGTTACCTGGGCTCCTGATCCTACACCCACACCTGACTTCTGACTTAAAGGTTTATGAAAAGCGCCATCCCCTCCCACTCCCCCACCCCCCAGGCTTTCCTTTTACTTTACCTGTTGGGGATGGTCCGGTGAACACAGAATCAACCCATAAACCTTGTTACACTCTTGTTTATTTTTCTAGTACCATAGACTTGTTTCATTTTGTTAACCTTTCTCTTCCAGTAATATCCAGGATGTCTAAGAAAAAAAAAAAATTGTTTTTTACAAGAAAACTAACCTTTCTTCCATTTCTCCTCATCAGCAACGAACGTGAAGGGATTCCAGCGAATCTGATCCAGCAGCTGGACGTGTGCGTGGAGATTCCTCAGCAGGGCATCATCCGCTCCCTCAATGTCCACGTGAGTGGGGCGCTGCTGATCTGGGAGTACACCAGGCAGCAGCTGCTGAAGCAGGGGGTCTCCACAGCCTGACGCCCGCGCCTCACCTGAGGCGGGTTGGTGTTGGTGCTGCTGAAACGTTTAAAACTACCTGGACTCATGAGATAGATTCTGAAATCGACTGGGATAGTTTTGTCTTTTTTATTCACAGTTTAATGCCAAAACTTCGTCATGTGCCTTAACTATATTACTGTATATGGTGTCCCCTTTAATAAACATCTTTGGCTAAGTTGTATTACTTCTTTAATACAATATTTTAATTGTGGAAATAAAACAATGAATTTTAGAAAGATCTTTTCTTTCCTAGAAACTAGTATTGTCAGAAAGGTGGATTATGGTGGGAGAAGGCAGGATTAAGGCGGCTGCAGTTATCTATGAATACTGTTTCCTTGCCAGGAGGAAGCATGGGGGCTGGGGCAGAGGGGTGGAAAGTTACTTTCCCCATGAGGAAGAGTCACTGGCCTCCTGCTGCTGCTTTGTATCCATTTCTCAGGGAAGAAACATGCTTGGCAAGGTGTCAACCCAGTGTCCGTGTAAAGTTCGTAATTTATTTTTAAAGCCATGAAATAGGCCATCAGTTCAGTTCAGTCGCTCAGTCGTGTCCGACTCTTTGTGACCCCTTGGACTGCAGCACACCAGGCCTCCCTGTCCATCACCAACTCCGGAGTTTACTCAAACTCATGTACATTGACTCAGTGATGCCATCCAACCATCTCCTCCTCTGTTGTTCCCTTCTCCTCCTGCCTTCAGTCTTTCCCAGCATCAGGGTCTTTTCTTGTGAGTCAGTTCTTTGCATCAGGAGGTCAAAGTATTAGTTTCAGTTTCAGCCTCAGACCTTCCAATGAATATTCAGGACTGATTTCCCTTGGATGGACTGGTTGGATCTCCTTGCAGTCCAAGGGACCTCAAGAGTCTTCAACACCACAGTTGAAATGTATCAATTCTTCGGCGCTCAACTTTCTTTATAGTCCAACTCTCACATCCATACATGACTACTGGAAAAACCATAGCTTTGCCTAGAAGGACATTTGTTGGCAAAGTAATGTCTCTGCTTTTTAATATGCTGTCTAGGTTGGTCATAACTCTTCTTCCAAGGAGCAAGCATTTTTTGATTTCATGGCTGCAGTTACCATCTGCAGTGATTTTGGAGCCCCCAAAAATCAAGTCGCTCACTGTTTCCATTGTTTCCCCATGATTATTTGCCATAATCATTCAGATAAAGTTTTTAGGAAATTTTCCTATGTCACCTTTGCTCAGGGTTCAAATAATGATTAGATAGTAGTCTGTATTCTTGGAGTTGTCTACGTGGACCCAGAGGAGGTGACTTACTCATGCTCATCGTTACCAAAAGTAAGACTGGAACCCTCAAGGGTTGACTCTGTGTCTGTTCTGAGGGTTCTGTTATTAGGATTACTTTATTATTTACTGGTAACTATCACCTTCCAGCAGTGAACATAATCATTGTCTGGGTCCGTTTAAATAATATTTAGATTTCAGAATCTGTTCCCTGTATATACGTTTTTCTGCAGCTTTATTAAAACAATTTTTGGTTTGCATTAGAGTTGCAAAGATAGTACACATACACTTCACCCAGATAACTCTAATAGGGTCTTACATAACCACAGACATTCATCAAGACTAAGAAATCAACACTGATGACGGTGCTGTTCTCTACGCAAACGACTCTGATCTGGCCAGGCCTCCCGTCTCCCGCTGATACTTCTCCTGTCCCAGGAGCGCCGGCTTTGGCATCCCGGATGCTGTGTTGATTCTGCTCCATAGTCTCCTCCAAGGTCTGACAAAGTCACGTGGGCCAGGTCCTTACCCATTCCTTTCAGTGAGTTTATGTCATATATTCGTAATAGTTAGACCGATTTATCAGTCTTCATTCCAAACTAGAATTCTCCCAAAATCCTATTGTATTTTAAAGTGCACAAAGTCATTCTCTATAGTGTATAACTCTCGTGAGTTCTGACAAGTGCACACCACGATGTCAGAGAAAGCAGCTTCCCCACCTAAAAATTCCTTTGTGACCCCTTCAGAGGCAACCTCCTTCTCCACCAGCAGTGAATACCAGTTTCTGCTTCCCAGTGTCTTCGACAGCACTTGGTACTATCAGTGTTTTTAAGCCGTTCTAATAGGTATGTAGTGATCAACTGTTATGGCTTTAATTTGCATTACTCTACAAATAATAGGGAGTGTCTTCATAATATGTTATTTATAACACTATGAATAGATTCATGAAAACACAATTTGCCCATTTTTTAACTTCGGTGATTTTTTTTAAATAAGCATTCATTATTCTGGATACAAATTCTCTTTGATATATATATGACTTGTAAATATTCTCTCCCAGTTTGTAATTAATCTTTTCATTCTCTTAATAGTGTCTTTCACAGAGCAGAAATTTTTAATATTGATAAAGTCCAACTTAGCTTTATTTCCTCTTACGGATTGTGCTTTTGAGGTCATCATCTAAAATTTCACTTCCAAACCCAAAATCATGTAGACTTTCTCTATACTTTCTTCTGTTAGTTTTATATTTGACATTTAAGTCTATGCTCTATTTTGAGTTTTTTTTTATCTCTTTAATTAAGTGCAGTTTGTACTGGTGTTCATTTTATTGTGCATGGACACCCCCTTTACCCCTTGTCCAAACTCAGTTGACTGTGTGTAGCTGTACTTGCGGACTCTCTTCTGTTCTGTAACCATGGGTCTATCCTGCCAATACCATATTGTCTTTAATTACTGGAGCTTTACAATAGCATTAAAATCATTTAATATGAACCTTCCAATTTTGTTCTTTTCAGAATTATTTTGCCTTTCCATACAAATTTTAGAATCAGCTTGTCAATATATACCAAAAATCCTGAGATTTTTATTGGGGTTAATTTGAACCCATAGAATAAACTGAGAATTTAATAGTTCCTTAACAACACTGAATCTTCTAATTCATGAACACAGTACCTCTCCAGTTAAGTTGTTCTCTGGTTTCAATGTTTTATAGTTCTGAGGATATAGGTCCTACACATACTGTTAGATTTATATCTAAGTATTTGTTTTTTTAGTGCTATTGTAAATGGTGTATTTTAAATTTTAGATTCCAGTTGTTCATGGCTGGTATACACAAATATGATTCTCTTGTATAGTGACCTTGTTTCCTGCCACCTTTCTTAAGATTCACTTACTAATTCTAGGTGCTTTTTTGGAAGGTTCTTTGGTATATCCTGTAGAGATAATCATATTGTCCATGAATAGAGCCAGTTTTATTTCTTCTTTCTTTCCCATTTGTATGCTTTTTTTGTCTTACTGCAGTAGCTGGGAATTCAATACAGTGTTGAATAGGACAAGTGGGGACATTTTTACCTTGTTACTGATTTTAGGGAAAAAGCATTCACTGTCTTTTTGTTTAGTAACTAAGTCATGTCTAGCTCTACAACCCCACGGACTGCAGCCCACCAGGCTCCTCTGTCCATGAGATTTCCTAGGCAACAATCCTGGAGTGGGTAGCCGTTTCCTTCTTCAGGGGATCTTCCCAACTCAGGGATCAAACCTGAATCTCCTGCACTGGCAGCAGGGTTCTTTACCCAGGCCCCCTGGGAAGCCATTCATTGTCTTATCGTTAACTATATTAGCTGTAAGGACTTTTTGTAGATGGTCTTGATTATATTACCTGTATATCTGAAGTTGAACCTTCAATTCCTCATTTTTTGGTGGCTGTATTAAAATGCTAACTCCCAGGACAATGTAAATTATCTACTTTTTTCAGTATATATCTCTTTTATAGCATTTGCCTATTCCCCACGTACATGTTTTTATAATTAATTTTTTCTTAAAATATATATTTACTAAATTAAGCATATTTCATATCATTTTATTTCAATTCTTCATACTTTGAATAATGGAATCTTGTTACTTGATCATTTAAATTAAGAACCATATATATGAAACAGGCTTTGGTGTCTGCCATCATTCAAACTACTATTGTCCCAGAGTCAAAGCATTTTTGAACGTCCAGAAAAAGTAATATCAACTTTTCTGAACTGTTCAGGAAGAGCCTAGGACTGTGCAGTCATTTTCGAAGGCTGGAAATCTCCGGCTTCAAATTTTTCTTTGAATTTTAAGTAGTCTCTTCTTTTATCAAAATATTTTATCTGTTGGGAGAAAAGGATTTGAAATAAGGGTAAGCTATACAGATTAAACACAAGGAACAGACTTAAATGTAATTAATTATTCAATATAAATTATGTAAGTAGCCAAAGTAATTTACATTCTAGAGTCTCTAAAGGGAGTGTAGACCAGTGAGTTCTAACCCTTCTTGGGTTATGAACCCTGCTGAGAACTTGAGTATGCGGTGCACCTTTCTCAAGAAGTGTATCTGTGCTTAGACACGTAAAATGTGCCACGAGGGTCCACAGAACTCTCAGGTCACAAGACCTCATGACTGAAGACACTGTACAAGTTTTTCCTATCAACTGTGAGTTCAATTAGCTTTATAATTTACCAGCCATGATATTTCTATTTATTTTTGGCCGCACTACATGGCATATGGGATCTCAGTTCCCCGACCAGGAATCCAACTCACACCCCCTGCAGTGGCAGTACAGAGTCTTAACCACTGGCCCCCCAGGGAATACCCAATCAGTCACGATATTTTTATTAAGTTTATCTTATCCAGAAACATACATTTAAGGAGACACACACATAATTAAAAATTATATGTATGAACTATGAATAAGGAAACTGATGGTAAAGCTTTAATAACTTAAAGATTTCATTTTATTATTTCTATTTACATCCTCCTCTTGTCACAGGGAGTCTGGAGTATCTTAAAGCCCCATATCCTGAAACAGTAAAATCACAGAAGTAGAAAATCAAGGCCAGCCACAAAATCTTCAGTGTCTTTATCTGAGCTGTTCTGCAGACAAGGCAAAGGCAGGATACGACACACATTTTCACTATCAGAATAGAAAAACTTTTCTTAGGATTTAACTGTTGAATATTTCAGTGGAGCCCAAGTAAGTAAAAATGAGCTTAGACTGAGAACGTAAAAATCTGCCCTGCCCTGTCTCAAGCTGGGATAAAAAACATTAACATTCCTCCAGAGGACGTACTGCAGGCAAAGACTGTCCTAAGAAACCCCTTTGAGTGACTACCGCTTTCTTATTCACCAAAAAACTGTTCTCCAAAATCAAACTATCAGAAATTTGCTCCTTGAAGTTACTTTGGTAAAAATGAAACACCCCCACTTTTACCTGGGGGATCTGACTGGCACTTTGACACAGAGTAGTCCTGACTGGAGCTCAGGTGTGGGACTTCAAGTAAGGGACTTCTGAGCATATGACATTCAGCACTTATCTTTGTAGGAAATAGGACCCTGGGTCCACTTCTCAGTCCGGAGTTGTCGGCCTGCTTATACACAGAGCCCATGAAAGCATCACTTCATTTCAGTTTCACCTGAACCCTACCCTTCCCCAAGCCCTCTGATAACTCCTTTCCACTGGGTGAGATGCCCACAGCAACTCCAGTGCATGGGCCCCCTGGCCACAGCATGCTAATAAATCTCATTGTCAGACTACATACCTCTGGCGGCCTTAGGCTGACTGAGCGGGGACCGATGTCATACGTAAAGGATATCAGACGAAGAAGTAGACAATGTCCTTAACATTTCTGTGGCAAATCAATAGAGCTTTGCATTTCTCCTGTTACACTGTCAACTGCCTAAGGGATAATTCCATTTAATGGTCCTACTTAGATTTCACTCCCAACTTGTCCAGAACTTACTTCTCTACAGACATGTTTTCCTCCTCTGTCCCATATTTCAGTGACTGCATCACTATCCACCCAAATGCTGCGATCTCTTTCCCCATCTTGATCGCTACAATACAGGCCCACATCACTTCTCACTTGGATTGCTGTAACAGCTCTATAACTGGTTTCTCTACCTTCAATCCACCTGTCACACCACTGCCAAGTATCTTTTGGAAATTTCAATTTGATCATGTCACTGCTTGTTTAAAGATCTTTCAAGATATCCTTATTGCCTTCAAGAGCAACATCCAAACTCCTTGTTTGTAAGGCAAACGAGGTTATTCAAGACTAAATCTCTGCCCACCTGTCTGTCCTCTGGGTGTACCACCAACCCCTGAAATGCTAGCCACCCAGAGCTACCCCATTTCCCCAGTGTGCTGATTTCTCATGCGTCTTGCTTCCATGCCTTTCATATACCAGACTCTGCTTGAAAATCTCTTCTCTCTAGTCTTTACCACCTGATTCAGTTAACAGTGGAAGGCCCTCAACATGTGCACCTCCATGAGGCTAATGTCCAAAAAGGCTAACAAATCAGCAGGCATTCCTTGAAAAGCACTGTATACACACAATGCCAGTGTCCTCTAAGCCATTAAATGAGACGCAGTATAGTAGCATGAATACCGAAATACTGGAATTTCTGAGACATTTCAAAGGTTGATAAGGAAAAGACAATATCCAAAGCTGACGTTGTTGTTCAGTCCCCAAGGACTGTAGCACACCAGGCTTCCCTATCCTTCACTATCTCCTGGAGTTTGCTCAAACTCATGTCCACTGAGTTGGTGATGCCATCCAAATTGATAGATATAGCTGTCCAGTTGCTCTGTTTGTGGAAGGCTGCATTGGATGATGCTAGAATGACAGATCTGATCCCTGCTCCTTCCTAGGTTAAAGAACCAATAGGAAACTTTAAGTAGGACCATAATACAAGGCAAACTGATGAAAGGGCTAAGCAAGGGGATGAGCATGCTTGCTCAGTTGCTAAGTTGTGTATGACTCTTTGTAACCCCATGGACTGTAGCCCACCAGACTCCTCTGTCCATGGGATTTCTCAGGTAAGAATATTGGAGTGGTTTGCCATTTCCTTTTCCAGGGGATCGTCCCAAGCTAGGGATCAAACCCACGTCTCCTGCTTGGCAGGCAAATTCTTTACCACTGAGCCACCAGGGAAGCCCAAAGCAAGGAGGGAGGGAAGAGTAATTTGGTTTTGTGATGACATATTAGTTTTATGGCCTACATATTATGTAACAAATTTGGTTTTTTAGTGTTTTACAATAGAAGCATTCACTGTAAATCTCTATTTGGTTCTACTTTTATCTTTACTATTCGTCTGTGACTTCAGCTAAGTGAAAGAACACAAACTCTGGAATCGGAGCGACCTCCGTTCTAATCCTCTCCCCACCACTTTACTCGTTAACTGATCTTGAACAAAGTATTTCACCTCTCTGAGCCTCAGTTCCTATTATATAAAAGAGATACGATGGCACCTCACAAGACTAAATGAAAATTAAAGCAAATGCAAACATAGCATCTCGCATAAAATGCACTCAGAGGACACCCCATCACCTCCCTCCCTGTCACCCTCTCCACCTTCTCATACACATCTCTGGAAATATCTTTCATTTTTATCTAAGGCAATTGGGTAAGACTTCAACAAGTCTCAAGTAGAAAGCAAAGGTGAAAAGGGAGCAAAAACCTGAGGGCACAGGCTAGAAAAGACAGCTCAATCATAGACTGAGTCTGCAGAAGACAAAGGTTTTCCATGGGTGCGTGTCCCTGTCAAATGCAGCAGAAGTTACTTTGACTACTTTGCCCACACCCCTTTTTTCTTGGAGGCATCTATAACTTTTTAGGTTGCTGTCATTTTCTCTAACAACACTCATGTCATAACTCAGATGGTTTCAGTATCCATGTGGTTGATCCTTTCAAAACCCTGGCCTCTCAGCTCCTTGACCTCTTTCTTAAATGATCTTTTCCTCCAACCTACCTCACTGCCAGAATCAAAGCCTAGTCCTCACCTTTACCAACAAGTATAGCCACACCATAACCCCAATTCTGAGCATTTCCATTCTCCAAACGCTCCCTTTTCACTTTCTAAGACCCTGATGCCAACAATCCATTGATCACACCACCTTTTCATTGACCATCATCCCCCTCATACCCTCACTTGTCTCCTTACGCTGAACCCAAAGCTTTTCACTCAGAGGAAAAGCCACGGTCCTAGGCTTCTCAGTGCCTCATATCCTAACTTCTATTTTCTCCTTGCTGTTCCTTAAGCACACTGAACCCGACCCTATTGCAGGGGTGTTGTGTTACCCTGCTTCACTCCTGAGAACAGTCCTTCAACAATTCCCTCTGTGGAGCCTGACACTCATCTCTGGGACTGTGTTGATGTTAGTATCTTTGCCTGAGGTGGGGAGCAGGTGAGGAAGGCCTGTTGGATACAAGATGAGGAAGAATTCATTCGTGTATATGCAGAGGTCAAGGTTGGTCCTTGAGAACATCCAAATAGGAAGCTCTGGAGTTAGAGAGGATGTAGATTTGGGCCTCAACACCATGGCTGCAGGTAAGACTGGCTTGGGAAAGTTAAGCAGCATAGAAGGGAACTCTATAGGGTATGATTTAACAGACACACGAAAGCCTGCCAAAAAGCTATGGCTGCTGGAGACAAGGAAAACTAGGGGAGTGAATTACGAAGGAAGAACGCCACCAAGGAGGTGAAGTGAAAGTCGCTCAGTTGTCTCCGACTCTTTGCGACCCCATGGACTATACAGTCCATGGAATTCTTCAGACCAGAATACTGGAGTGGGTAACGTTTCTCTTCTCCAGGGGATCTTCCCAACCCAGGGATCGAACCCAGGTCTCCAGCATTGCAGGTGGATTCTTTACCAGCTGAGCCACAAGGGAAGCCCACCAAGGAGGTAATGCTTTTGTATTTAAATAAACTTGCATTATGACTAAGTTTCTAGAACATGAGATTTGCACAGCCTAATCCACGGGTTCTTTTCTTGCATGACAGGGACAAAAAAAAGGATGTGGATCAGAGAAGAGCATGAGGTCTGGACTCAAGACTACTGAGCTTGAATCCAGGCTCTGCACTTACACATGACCTGTGCCCTCAGAAGTAAAATGGGGTAACAGAGCTACTGTGAGGAATAAATTATAGAGACGATGCACCTGAAGTGCCCAGAGCCTGTACTAATAAATGTTAGCTGTGACTAGCATGCGGGAACCTGGCGAGAGGGTGGGCCTGCACACCATGGCACTCGGCCTACGTATGAGTGGAGGAGACGTCAATAAAAAAGCACTGGCTGACAGTAAAATCCCTTTATGATGCTGAGAACAGAAGCTGCCCTGAAATCAGGGAGATGGGAAGGTCCATTAGCCATTAGGATGGAGAAAAAGCAGTGTGTTTTGGTGGGGAGAAAGAGGGGAAAAAAAAAAAAAAAGACTGAAGTGTAACTTTTCAAAGGGGCTAAGACAGTGATTCCAGCTGTGGTTATCCACCAGAATCACCTGTTGAGCCAGAGCCCTTTTAAAAGAAGCTTCCAGAAGTTTGCAGATCTGAGATGAGGTCTGAGACATAGCTGTCTTTTTTTTTTATATTTCCACATGATTCTGACATGTAAACCTGGAGTGGAAAATCCTGGCTAGGCTGTCAAAAGACAGGTCTCAGGGTGAAGAGGTTCTCCTGGAAAAATGTGGGGTAGGGAAGGGGGCAGATGGAACCTGCCGACACTCACCTCAAAGGGCTCCATCACTCCCATCCTACATCCCTGTTTCTAAGTGACCACAGAGCCAGTGAGCAGAGAGTAAGAAGGGCCTGCTGCACAGGCAGGAACAGTATCCAGGCCGTGAAGGAATTTGATGTTGGCCCAAACTCCCCCATTTTCCACCTACTTTGTAAACTAGGAATTAAGTCTCTGTGCGTCTATCTAATGGGAAAACCAGAGATGTATAATACTTGCCCAAGTCATTATCTAACCCAATCACCAAGCCCCTGATTTATCACTTTTCAGCTTATATGTCAAGTTAGACATCTGATTGTCATAGTAATCCCACGGGACAGGTTACCCTGTGCTGCTTTTACACACACAGAGTTCATCTAAAGCAACTATCTCTTCAATGCCTTCATCCCCACCCTCCATCACAGCCTTCTTGTGGTCTTCAAGCCTCAGATTCTTCATCTAAAAATTTGAGGTGTGAAAAGGTGAAGGTCGTAAATCCACTTCATCTCTAAAATGATCTCAAACTGCTTGGTAAAGTTTGGAGGAGCATGATGGTGAGAAACCAAATCAAAGTTCAAACCTCACAGCAGCCAGCTGGACCTGACTTAGAACTATGGTTCTGCCACTTACTGACCAATACAGAGCAAGCAAGTTATTGCAGTGCTCTGGGCTTCTGCTGTCTGCTCCAGAAACTGACAGCAACAACACCCAACTCAAAGGGTGTTGGTGAAGAGCATCAAGCACTTACTGAGCCTGGTGATGGTAGGTGCCTTTTCCACCCCTTCGCATTTGAAGGACAGGCCCTACAGAGCATGAGCGTGTGTCAGCGAGGCGTCTGGAGTGGCTGGTGGCAGAATCCACCATGCGACCATTCTGTTTCTTCTACTCCCTAAGCTCCTTCGTGTTTCAGGTATATGAGCACATGATTTTGAGCAGCCAACAGGGAAAGCTTTATTTCTGACAGCAGCTCTAGGACAACGAATCTGCCAACTCTTGCCCAAGATTAAATACTATCCCTTCAGAAGGTCCTGGAAAGGGATTTCCCTGGTGATCCAGTGGCTAAGACTCTGTGCTCCCAACAAAGGGGACCTTTTGATCCCTGATCAGGGAACTAGAGGGCTTCCCTGTGACTCAGAGGTACAGAATCTTCCTGCAGTGCAGGAGATGCAGAGATGTACGTTTGATCCCTGAGTGGGGATGATCTCCTGGAGGAGGAAAATTCCATGCATAGAAGAGCCTGGAGGGCTACAATCCATGGGCTTGTAAAGAAGAAAGTCAAAGTGAAGTCTTGTTGGACTCTTTGCAACCCCATGGACTGTAGCCTGCCAGGCTCCTCTGTCCATGGGATTCTCCAGGCAAGAATACTGGAGTGGGCTGCCCTTTCCTTCTAAGAGTTGGAAACAACTGAACAACTAAGCAACACCATGGAACTAGATCCCACGTGCCACAAATAAAGATCCCACAAGCCGCAACCAAGACCCAGGACCGCCAAACAAATCTTTTTTTTTAAAAAAAGAAGATCCTGCAAAAATCTACCAATTTAGGGGGTTGGAATTTTGTGGTTATTTTTCACAGTAGTCTTGAGTCCAGACCCCAGTTTGTTTTTCAAGGAACTTTAAAGAGTCAGGTAACATTTTCCAAAGGTCTGCGCGATATGTACATAAACAAGCCTGGATTACCAGACAAGGTTTTCTCTGCTGCTCACAGAAACTGTTGACTTGACACACCTCAGAGGGTGCTTCATTTCATAGTTCACCACTCACTCTAAGCTCTATGTATTTTGACAGTGAACAGCAACATGTGCAAGTGTAACTTACCCACTGTTGGGGACAGCTTGATTCAAATGAGCTTCTTAACTTCTTGCACTTAGAAGCATCCTCTGTGTTCTCATCTAAACACTTCCAGTACTCATCGCGGGCTCCCCAGCAAGCCTGCCTTTCTTTCATAGATGGGGCTGCCATTCCTAGCGGGCTCAAGCTGTCAACCAAAATATGTGATATTAACAAAGGACTTATAATACCAGAGAAGGCAAGCCAAAGAAAAAGATATTGTCGTTCCCTCCGACCCCCTCTTTTTTAAGCTTTGCCTCCGGATTTCAATGACGCGACCACAACTAATCAGTTCTACAGGAACGTTATCACAAGAGCACTCGCTGCTGCTGCTGCTAAGTCGCTTCAGTCGTGTCCGACTCTGTGCGACCCCAGAGACGGCAGCCCACCAGGCTCCCCCGTCCCTGGGATTCTCCAGGCAAGAACACTGGAATGGGTTGCCATTTCCTTCTCCAGTGCATGCAGGGGAAGCTTATCCCTTACTCCATGTAATTGCTCCACTGCTGACGTAGCAGCTTGGTGTCAGAAAGCCGCTGTTAGATTCCGGCTCCCACATGGTCCTTCACTTAAGCCAGCGCGTGTATTCTCTCGAGACTATTTCCCCATCAGTAAAACGAGGGTAGCATTGCCCATTTCACAGGGTTGCTGTTCGAACCAAAGTGCTGTACAAATAAATGCAGGAGGGCAAAATCACCAGCAGGACAAGGAGTGCTATTTCGTCTGGCAGAAGAGAAGCCCGAGGCTCGCGGAGAGTCAGCCACCTCCCGGCTCCATAGCCTCTAGGGCGCGCCCCACTCGGCCCCGCCAGCAAGCCCACCTCTCCGCCCGCCCAGAACCAGGTTCCCTCCGGCGCCGACGGGAGGAAAGAATCACGCGGTCCAACAACCCGGGAAGAAGGGCGTGGGACCGAGGTGGCGCCGCACTGTCTCCTGGCCCGCTTGGGCAAGTCACGTAGACCCCACCACCTCAAGGAAACAATTCACGTAGCGAATTCGCTGGCCTTGGAATGACCCTTACGGGCTACCGGTCTGTTCCAGGAGGGCGGGACTTCCGGCTCCCTTCTCTTATGTGTCGGAGTGACTTCCGGGCCTCCTCCGGCTAGGGCGGCGGGTCCTAGGGGTCGTGGAGGTGAAAAGTGGGTGGGACCCGGTCACTCCTCAGAGTGGCCTTGGTTTTATTAATATCTCAGTGTCTGTCGCCCTACAGTTTTTCGTAATTTTAACGAACTGTGCTCCTTTCGTGAATCTAAGTTTTTATACATTTTGCGCCAAGCGCCGGCCGGAAGATTTCGTGTGCGAGCCCTGCCGGAAACGGCGACTTTCTGTGGAAGTTGGCACCTGAGGCGAGAGAGGGACGAAACCTCAAAGAGCTGTGAGGGCTTAACTCCTCGCTTCTTAGATTAAAAGAAAAAAAGAAATGGCCCCCAGAAAGAGGCGGTGACGCCCCGGGACATATTGCAAATAAGTGACTAAGCTGAGAATCCAAGGTACCAAACTCCCGGTTTCCTGATTCAGGTTTGATCTGGTTACATCTCTTAACATCATCCATTACGTTGTCCTTGTTTGAACTCTTGGCGGCTTTCTTCTTGATTTTTAACAAGCCTTCCCCAGTGACTGTTAAGACAAGCGAAAGAAAATCAGAAACGATAACGAAAATCTGAATAAAATGATTTGACCTAGTGAGTACTCTCAGAAAAACAACCGAAATCAAAGCAAAGGTGTTTTGGAAAGCGAACATACTACCAACATCAATCACATACCTAGCTGTAAAGTGACTCTCAACAAATTTTAAAGGTCATTCGGCATGTGTTTTTTTAAGCATATGTTAATCAATAAAGAATTATAAAAATAAGCCCATATAACCTATAGCCAATCATAATGGTAATAATGAGAAAATACTTTGAGCCAAACAATAAAATACAATAGGAACACCTGTAGAATAAAGCTAATGAAGTACTTAAAGGAAAACTTACAATTTTTTTTTTGAAAATTTACAATCTTAAGTAAGTATACTAGGAAAGAGGCTGAAAGATCTTTAGCTAAACATCCCCTTTCCAGAAATTAAAAAAAGGAGAGCAAAATTAAGGAAAGTAGGAAGGACTCAGTGACTTCACTTTCACTTTTCACTTTCATGCACTGGAGAAGGAAATGGCAACCCACTCCAGTGTTCTTGCCTGGAAAATCCCAGGGACGGCGGAGCCTGGTAGGCTGTCGTCTCTGGGGTCGCACAGAGTCGGACACGACTGAAGCGACTTAGCAGCAGCAGCAGCAGGAGGGAAATAATGCTAAAAGCAGAAATGAAATGAGAAATAAGATAGTGGTTTTCCAGACACTGCCTGTCCTGAGAGCCAGCTGTGCACACCTCTTCCCAGTTCCATGATCAGTAGTTTCATACTGCTAGCTTGAAACTGCCTCTGACGGGAACCTTCACACTGGAAATCAAACAAGATAGTGTTTTATTTTGTTCAGAGCCAGTGCACTAGCACATCACTTCATACAGTAGATTTTTAAAATCCAAAGTCGATTTTTTAGGGGGAAAAGACTAATAACATTGACAAAAATTTAATAGGTTTGGGCAATAAAAGGAGAGATATTAACAACTTATACCAGTAATGAAACTGTATTTTAGAAATCAAAAGAGAACATCTTATAAACAACTTAATGCAAATATAATTTAGATGACTTTGCAAATCTCAAGAAAAACAACTAGCTCACTCAAGAGAAGAAAATATGAATAGCCCCAAACCAGTATATAATTTGAATCAATATTAAAGAACTCACACACAAATTCCAGGTCCATGTATCCACCAGTTAATTTCTCCAAACTTTGAAAAATTCCATTTTTTATGATATAAGGCTACCATAACTTTTGTACTAATTACAGAATCTCCAAACTTTGAAAACCCAACTCTTTGGAACTCATTTGGTAAAAAAACAATGTGACTTAGTGACATGATAATTACTTATATATCACTTAGCTGATGATATGTTTTGCTGTGGAAATATTGGTATTTTTGATCATAGGTACTGGCCCATTTCTTCTCATATAGTGTACATTGCATGTTCTGTGGTACCTTTCCAACATCCAAAAAAGTCTGTATTCCAGAACACATCTGACTCCAAGTATTTCAGGTAAATTAGGACCTATATGGAAGAGTGATTTTAAGACTTTAGGTTTGAGAATAACTTTTTTTAGCCATAAAGGAAAAGATCGATAAATTCAACTACATTAAAATTAAGGACATTTGTTTACTAAATTCCACCTAAAGTGAGTGGAAAAGTCACAATATGGGAGAAGTTTGCAAAGCATATAAGGAGGAATTAGTAGCCAAAATATATAGACACCTACAAATCAGCAAGAAACAGATGACCCAATACTAAAAATAGGCACATGGCTTAAGTAGGCACAGCACCTATGAGAAAATATAAATGACAATAGAAAATATGCACACCCATGTTAGTAGCCACAGAAATGAACATGAAAATCACAATGCCGTACTAGTAGGCACCCACCAGACCAAAGAATATGTAAGTCCGACAGTAATAAAGTTTCAAGCAGGATGAAGCAAAGAGAATCCTCGAACACTAATCAATGGTAGTGTAAATTGATACAACCACTTTGGAAAACTGTGACTTTATCTAGTAAAGTTGAAGATACACATTCACTATGACAGCAGTTCTATTCAGAATCTCTTATATATGCATCTTTGTAATAGCTGAAAACAACAAACAATCCAAACACATCAACAATAGGATGGGTAACTTGTGATGTGGTCATACAGTGAAATATAATACACCAGTGAAAACTGACAACCCTTATAGCCATCTATAATAACATGATGAATCTCAGTGCTGAGTAAAGGAGGCAAATCAACGAAAGACTAAATACGTTTCCACTTACATCAGGTTCAAAAATGCAAAACTCAACTCTACTGTTAAGGATACATACATTAAATAGTAAGACTGTTAAGAGATACAGGATGTGACCAGGGAGGGCTTCTGAGGCGCTGACAATGTTCTGTTTCTAAAACCGGATGTTGTTTTATACTTATTCTTTCAACTGTACAAAATATCTTATACACTCTTCTGTAAGAATGATTCCAGTCATAGAAAGGTAAAAATAATGGTAATTCAGACTATTTATAGTGTGATTACTAAGTTTTTACCATCTTATGTGAATTTACCATCTTATGTGCTCTTCTAGGTCAAAAGTCAATGGTCTCTAGTGCCTACTGCCGCTTGGGCAGCTAAGCAATTCCTGCAACCCCATAGACTGCAGCCCACCAGGCTCCTCTGTCCATGGAACCTTCCAGGCAAGAATACTGGAGTAGACTGCCATTTCCTCCTCCAGATCTTCCCAACCCAGGGACTGAACCTGGGTCTCCTGTGTCTCCTGCATGGGCAGGCAGATTCTTTACCAGTTGCAACACATTGGGAAGTCCATGCCTGGTGCACAGACAAGGAGAATATTACCAAAGAGATTCAATGAATTGCAATAATGCCCTTTCCCCCACCCCTGCTTATTCTCAAGAAGCTCTGTGGTCTAGCCAAGAGCAAAAACAACTAGAAGAGAGAAATTTTGAGGTGTTGATATGGTAAATAATAAAAACAATAATGCAGGATAAGAATTGCAGAGGTCAGATTCACTTACAAAAATTTTGAAGACTGTGGGCAAGTAAAAGAATATGGGTGCCATAAAATAATTTCAGATGTACTGTTTTGACCCAAAGGGAGTGTAATCTCCAACCTATGTTTGGAGAAGAGAGGAGGCGAAGAGAAGTCAGGGTGAAGAGGTAGAAGGCATGTCATATTGTCATCGAGAGAAGCTTCGTGTGGGTGTTCTCCAGTCTGAACTAAGTAGCTCCCCAAACCAGTGGTGGGCAGGGCCAGACAGATCCAGGAGCACTGAAAACGTATGTGTTGTTTTTCTGTTGCTGCCCACAGACTTTTATTTATAATCTGTACTGTTTTACAAAGCAGTCATCACAGACACCTACTCAGGGACACAAACAAGATTCCTTTGACTTCAGTGTTGTTGCAGAGATCCTTTGGAATTCTTTTAGATCTCTGTGCTGAATCCTTGTCTTCTTCCTCCTGTTAACTATAGGTATGCCTAACTGTAGGTAGGGGCTTCCCTGGTGGCTCAGATGTTAAAGCATCTGCCTGGAATGCAGGAGACCCAGGTTCAATCCCTGCATTGGGAAGATTTCCTGGAGAAGGAAATGGCAACCCACTCCAGTACCCTTGCCTGGAGAATCCCATGGAAGGAGGAGCCTGGTAGGCTACAGTCCATGGGGTCACAAAGAGTCAGACACGACTGAGCAACTTCATGACATGATGATGCTCCAAGATGTTGCTTTTTTTTTTTTTCTTTTCTTTTCTTTGCATTCTGTTTTCCATGGTGAGCTGATCATAGCTCTAGTTTGCTTTTTTTTTTTTTTTCTCAGAAAGACTTGCAAGTCTGTGTTTTAGTCCTGAAAGAACCTTTGTGCCAGTTCTCTCTTTCCAAGTCTCTAAGGTTTATCTCCATCTGTTTGTTCTTCCATCACTTCAATAAGGTTAAAATTGGAACACATAGTCTTCTTTCTCCAGAACAGCTTCTGCTTATAAGCTGTTCTTTTCATCAGTTCTGTAAGTCTTTTGGCCTCTAGTTGGAAACTGTTGACTCTTCTTTCACGCTCCTTGCCCTGTACTTACATAGCCAGATTACTTCACAGGTATTAAGCACCTGCACAGTGCCAGGCACCATGGTTGGCCTTGGGGATACAAAGATAAATAAGGATAGATCTTGGGAAGCTCAGTCTTGTGGAGGACATAAGCCATACTGCCCTCTAATAAAGAGTATTAAGAGCTATGGTAAAGGCATGCACCAACTACAGTGGGAGCCTGGAATAGGAATTAAATCAAGAAAGGAAACACAGGCAGTGTCAGAAGTTTAGTGGATAAGAGTGTGACTAGGCTTGAGTCCTACCCTCTCCCCCTGCCAGTGATGTCAAGCTATGGACCTTGGACAGGTTATTGAACTTATATACACATGGGTTTCCTCAACTGAACATGTGGATGATTAGAATATCTACTTAGGTTTCTTGTGAAAGTTAAATGGAATATTCTAAACAAAGCACTTAGAATAGCACATGCAAAGACTTCATTCATTCACTCACTCAACAAATGTTGATTGAGGACTTACTGTGTGCTGGGCACTGTTTTAGGGTCTTGGGAGACATCAGAGAGCAATATAGATGAAAATTCCTGTTCTGTGGAATGTGAAATCTAGCAGACAGACAATAAGCAGTAAACATAAAAAAACTTCTGAATATAGTGTGTTAGATAAGTGCTCTAGGAAAAAGTGAAGATAAATATTAGTTTTTAGTATTACTGTATTTTAGAGGTCACTTGATCTTGAACTTAGAAACCTTATGTTCCATTAAATCTAAGATGCGTTAATTATAATTTGCCCCATTGTTTTATGTACCCCTAAGAAAAGAAAATGAAAGTTGCTCAGTGTCTGACTCTTTGCAACGCCATGGACTGTAGTCTGCCAGGCTCCTCTCTGTCCATGGAATTTTCCAGGCAAGAATACTGGAGTGGGTAGCCTATCCCTTCTTTGGGTATCTTGCTGACCCAGGAATCAAACCAGGGTCTCCCGCATTGTAGGCAGATTCTTTACCAGCTGAGCTACCAGCAAAGCCCATCTATTAGGGGAGCCCACTTAAGAAAGGAAAAAGCACCGTCAATTAAACTATAGCACAATGCTTTTTCATTACTTAAGATTCTTATCTTAAACTTACTAAAACCTATTTAAACATAAAAGGATGAATTTTTAAAAAATCATATCACAGCAATACAGAAGAAGGAAAAGCAGGTATTCCTGAAACTTCTTTACATTTTAACTTCCAGTCCTCCGAATCTCTTTCTGATTCAGTCACTTTGGGCACTTTAAGCAAATCCTCTTACCTTATCTTCTCCCCTTCCCTCTTCCTGTCTTTCCAGATCCACTGAAGAGCTGAAAACAATCCAGCCAACTTTGTAATTAGGTACAAGGAGCCTATTCTTCACTCCTATTTTAGGAATGTTACTTAAATACATCAGTGACCTTCTACTACTTAGCTCCCTTTAACATTTTGATTCTTAGAGGTCGACAGTGCCCCCTTCTGACCTGCTAGATTTTCTAGGCCTTGGACCCTCAACTCTGCAAATTTGGATGCTAATGTTTTTTATGTATATGCACACACAGGCAGTGACAACTGTTATGACTGGGGTCTGGCATCTGTAGGGTGCATTTGATTGTCCAAGGTGTGGAAATGCAGGAACAAAAATGGAGCCAGTGAATTACTACATTACTGACTACTCTTAGGCACTGGGCTAAACATTTTACACTTATGATCTCAATCCTTTTATCCACTGAAGTAAGCCCTCTGTTACCCGCATTTTATAGAACTAAGTTATTCAATAGAAATGTAAGGCCAGCCACATATATAATCTAAAACTTTTTAGTAGCAATAAGAAAAAAGTACATTTGAAACAGGTGAAATTAATTATAATAATACAGTTCCTTTAACTTAGTATATTTAAAATATTGTCACTTCATCCTGTAATCAACCTAAAATATGAATAAGATATTCTTTTTTTCCTTTTTCATACTAAGTCTTCTAAATCCAGTGTGTGTTTTGGGGGGAGATTTAAAAAATTATTTTTTTATTTTCTGGTCTCACCATGCAGCATATGTGATCTTAGCTCCCCAACCAAGGATTGAACTTGCCCCCTGCAGTGGAAGCTTGGAGTCCTAATCACCGGGCCACCAAGGAAGTTCCCAGTGTGTATCTTAAAATCCATCTTAATCTGGACTAATCACATTTCAAATGCTCAGTGGCCATGTGTAGATAGTAGCTACTGTATTAGACAATATAGTTATGGATGACAAACAGTTCAAATTGTTTAAGACATACATTAAATGTCAGTAGCTTAGTCACGTCAAACTCTTTGCAATTCGATGGACTATAGCCTGCAGGCTCCTCTGTCTATGGAATTCTCCAGGCAAGAATTCTGGAGTGGGTAGCGATTCCCTTCTCCAGGGAATCTTCTGGACCCAAGTCCCCTGCAACCTAGGCAGATTCTTTACCATCTGAGCCAACAGGGAAACACATTAAATATGTGGCAGAGTGGATACTCCAACTCAGATATAGAAATAGCTATGAGAATATCTCTTGACATGTTAGTAAAAGTATGTTTTTGCAACTGTGGAAACTTTCCTAGAAAGATAACTGGTGTGACCCATAACGCAAAAGGAGCCTGACAAGACCCCTTCATAGAGCAGAGGTGTCCTGCCAGCGCTGGGCAACCTACCTCTGGACTTTTGCATAAGAGAGATATTTCAACTCTTGTCTTGTTGAAGGTATGACTTCAGGTCTTTGTTACATGCAGCTGAAGAAATAAAAAGGATTTGATAGACTCTTCCTGAAAGACAAACAAGAATAAGAGAGAATGTAAGAGGAAGAAAATTAGTGGATCTGTCCATTAAATCCAGTATCCTACTAAAAGTTTAAGAAAGAGAGAAAAGAGAGGGGAGGAAATTTCCCAGAACCAAAGGACACAAAACCAGCTTGAAATGGCTCACCGTGTGCCCAGCAAAAGTTGTGGAAGAGACTCAAATTGAAGCATGTTATTGGGAAAGTTCAGAACACCAGAGAAGCCCCTGAAACATCTAGAAAAATAATGACAATTTACAAATTATTGGCAATCAGAACGACTTTGTATTTCTCAAGAGTGGCATCAGAAGCCAGACGGCAACAAATCCAATGTCCTCACAGTTCTGAGGGAAGATTATTTGCAGCTTAGAATTTGAGAGCCAGTTTAAAAAAAACTTTCAATCAAATATGAAGGGAGGATAGAGACATTTTCAGATTTTAAAAAAACCTCTCATATATTCTGTAAAGAAGCTATGGAGAACACCTTTCCCAAGAACAAGAAATTAAATGGAAGACATGACATAGCATCCAGGAAGCAGGATCTCTGGCAGAAAGAGAAATCTCACAATGATATCTTTGCAGAGAGCAACCAGTCCGTTCAGTTCAGTTCAGTCGCTCAGTCGTGTCCGACTCTCTGCGACCCCATGAATTGCAGCACTCCAGGCCTCCTGTCCATCACCAACTCCCAGAGTTCACTCAGACTCACATCCATCAAGTCAGTGATGCCATCCAGCTGTTTCATCCTCTGTCATCCCCTTCTCCTCCTGCCCTCAATCCCTCTCAGCATCAGAGTCTTTTCCAATGAGTCAACTCTTCGCATGAGGTGGCCAAAGTACTGGAGTTTCAGCTTTAGCATCATTCCTTCCAAAGAACACCCAGGGCTGATCTCCTTTAGAATGGACTGGTTGGATCTCCGTGCAGTCCAAGGGACTCTCAAGAGTCTTCTCCAACACCACAGTTCAAAAGCATCAATTCTTCGGCGCTCACCTTTCTTCACAGTCCAACTCTCACATCCATACATGACCACTGGAAAAACCATAGCCTTGACTAGACGGACCTTTGTTGGCAAAGTAATGTCTCTGCTTTTTAATATGCTATCTAGGTGGGTCATAACTTTCCTTCCAAGGAGTGAAAGTGAAGTCGTTCAGTCATGTCCGACTCTTTGCGACCCTGTGGACTGTAGCCCACAAGTCTCCTCCATCCATGGGATTCTCCAGGCAAGAATAGTGGAGTGGGTTGCCATTTCCTTCTCCAGGGGATCTTCCTGACCCAGGGATCGAACCCAGGTCTCCCGCATTGCAGGTAGATGCTTTAACTTCTGGGCCACCAGGGAAGCCCTTTCCAAGGAGTAAGCGTCTTTTAATTTCATGGCTGCAGTCACCATCTGCAGTGATTTTGGAGCCCCCCAAAATAAAGTCTGACACTGTTTCCACTGTTTCCCCATCTATTTCCCATGAAGTGATGGGACCAGATGCCATGATCTTAGTTTTCTGAATGTTGAGTTTTAAGCCAACTTTTTCACTCTCCTCTTTCACTTTCATCAAGAGGCTCTTTAGTTCCTCTTCACTTTCTGCAATAAGGGTGGTGTCATCTGCATATCTGAGGTGATTGATATTTCTCCTGACAATCTTGATTCCAGCTTGTGCTTCTTCCAGTCCAGCGTTTCTCATGATGTACTCTGCATAGAAGTTAAATAAGCAGGGTGACAATATACAGCCTTGACGTACTCCTTTTCCTATTTGGAACCAGTCTGTTGTTCCATATCCAGTTCCAACTGTTGCTTCCTGACCTGCATATAGGTTTCTCAAGAGGCAGAGCAACCAATGGGTTCATACCAAAAGGAAGGCAGGTATTTTCAGGAAATAAATACAACTGTTAATATGCATATGGCAGAAACATCAGTACATTTGAGAAAAAAAAGATAGTTTGAAATTCAGACTCCCCAAAAGGGCTAGTAGTAAGCCTCAGTAAAAAGGGAGGAGAAAATAGTAAAGAAATATGTAAGTAGTACATTACATGGTTGAGCAATGAACAAGGTTGGTATAACCATGAAAATGTAAATACCAACTATTCATTTAACCAACAATCAAATAAAGTCAGGGGGATAAGGGGAATACAAGCAAGGTGGGGAGAGGAAATAGAGAGCTAATAGAATAAAGGCTTAGTGTAAAGTAGCCAAGTGGCTTCATTTCAAATCACAGCTGCTTTTTTTTAAAATTTTTTTTTATTGAAGGATAATTCCTTTACAGAATTTTCTTGTTTTCTGTCAAACCTCACATATATCCCCTCTCTTTTGAATCTCTCTCCCATCTCCCTCCCCATCCCATTCCTCTAGGTTGATACAGGGCCCCTGTTTGAGTTTCCTGAGTCACACAGCAAATTCCACCTGCCTCTTTATTTAACATATGGTAATGTAAGTTTCCATGTTACTCTCTCCATACATCTCGCCCTCTCCTCCCCTCTCCCCATGTCCATAAGTCTATTCTCTATCTCCATTTCTCCATTGCTGCCCTGCAAATAAATTCTTCAGAACCATTTTTCTAGATTCCGTATATGTGCATTAGAATACAATATTTATCTTTCTCTTTCTGACTCACTTCACTCTGTATAATAGGTTCTAGGTTTTCATCCACCTCATCAGAACTAACTCAAATGCGTTCCTTTTTATGGCCACAGCTTACTTCTTACTGGCTCTGTGATGTTAGGTAAATTATTCTATTTTTTATCTCTGGGTTTCCTCATCTGTAAAATAAGGAAATAATACCACTTACCTCAGTAACTGGCTTTTGTTTTGTTTTCTGGCCATGCTTCTTGACTTGCAGGATCTTAGTTCCCCAACCAAAGACTGAACTCAGCCCCTCAGCTATGAAAGTGCAAAGTCCCAACCACTGGACTGCCAGGTACTTCAACCTCAGTTATTGTAAAGATAAAGTGAGTGTGTGTTTGTGTGTTCATATACAGTTTAAGCATATAAAATGTACTGGTAAAAATATTCTACACAAAGTATATACTTAGTGAGGGTTTATTATGTTATTGTAGTAACACCGATGTGGTGGGGAGTGCTAAGTGCTAAGTCACTTCAGGGGTGTCCAACTTAAGTCAATACTCTCTCTCTAATATATATTCTCTAAACTTGACTTAGAGTTTAAAATGCCAGTAGTGGTGGTGGTAGTGGTTTAGTCACCAAGTCGTGTCCAACTCGTGCAACCCTGTGGACTAGCCCGCCAGGCTCCTCTGTCCATGGGATTTCCCAGGCAGGAATATTGGAGTGGGTTGTCATTTCTTTCTCCAATATGCCAGTATATGCACGCTACTTAAAATATGAAGATAAAAATAGAAGAGACATGGGGGCAGGGGCAGGGCAGCAAAAGAAGGGAGACTGTTAGATCTCATTGATTTAACAAAAAGCTTCATGCCCAGACTAATATGATCAAAGTAAAACTTATTTCCAAACAAGGTGCCCTTAGTCCTCAAAGCATTCTGCCTATTGGAAGGTCGCTGAGTGAGCCTTAATGAGCAATTCCTGCTATCCTCGGGTAATGACGTTCAATCCACTTTCCAGCTCACTTCTCTCCCCTTAAGCCAAGTCATCTTTGCTCACTATAAAGCCTGTCACTTAAAGCCCAGTGACTTTAAATAGCAAATTGAAGGCCAAATGAACAAGGTTAGCATAACCATGGTAATGTAAATACCAACTATTCATTTAACCAACAATCGAAATAAAATTAAGTTAGGGGGATGAAGGGAATACAATCTGGAGTGGGGTGAGGAAATAGAGAGAACTAATAAACTTCCCTGGTGGCTCAGATGGTAAAGCGTCTGTCTACAATGCGGGAGACCCGGGTTTGATCCCTGGGTCGGGAAGATCCCTGGAGAAGGAAATGGCAATCCACTCCAGTACTATTGCCTGGAAAATCCCATGGACAGAGGAGCTTGGTAGGCTACAGTCCATGGGGTCACAAAGAGTCAGACACGACTGAGCGACTTCACTCACTTCACTCACTCACTCAATGGAATAAAGGCTTAGTGTGAAGTAGCCAAGTGGCCTTACTTCAAATCACAGCTTACTTCTTACTGGTTGTGTGATGTTAGATAAATTATTCTATTTCTTGTCTCTGAGTTTCCTCATCTGTAAAATAAGGAAATAATACCACTTACTTCAGTTACTCCTTAATACTCCTACCAAGTCAAATGGCCCTACTCCAGAGTATCAAAACAAGCCCTACCGCATTTTTTGTAATAGAGCTTAGAGGTTCAAACTCTGAATCTGTCATTTACTAGCGTCATAATTTTTGGCAATACACTCACCTCTCTATGCCTGTTTGCTGGGAATTGGAGCAAGGAAATCTTTAGTTGATGTTCTATGCCCTTGTCAGTCAGCTTTTAAGGAATAGTCATCAATACCATGTCAAGCTTTCAGTTAACATCCCCTGAACAGGAAGCAGAGCACTCTGAGGACTCTTCTGTGGACAGAAAGCATATTCTGAAACTGACCCCAGTCCTTCATTACACTCGTAGTCTTGTGTACTTAAAAGAAAAATCACAGGATGACAGCCTATTTCAATACACATGATTTACTGTTCACTAGCCCAGTTGCTAACCTCATTGGTAAGACACTGGCAAGAAAAGTTTTGTACCTTCACTCATCACATCTGATGCAAACATATAACAAAATTAGGAAATAAATCTTTTCTTTTCTACAATAAATGTCAAAACACATATAGGGATTAAAGCTCCCTTGTAGTGTATAGAGGAAAGGAAACAGTATTAACTATTACCATAATTTGCATACCTAAAGCTTGTTTTTCTGAAAAAAACAACCACTGCTATTAACAAACATGGACATAAAAGTCCATCACCACCAAGAACAGTTCAGGTAGGAATAACTATTTAGTCTTTCTTAGATGATGCTCTTTCATCCTATTAAAATTCGAAGTGTTTCTTTGATACAGACCAATGGGTTTCCATGGAAACCTGCTTTATTACCTAGGCAACTAAGGGTTCATACTGGCACTGTTAGATTATTTTAAAATTTTCAGGAAATTCAGGCCTACCTAGATAAAAATTATGCTTCTTGGCTAAGTCAAAACTATTTCATTATTCCTTTGTGCCTTGAAACTTTCCAGTTAACCTCAGTAAACACAAAGTTTCTAATTGGTCCTTTGAATTCTACAACTCTTTATATTAGATATTAAATGAGTACAGTGGATCAAAGGTTTCATGAAGGATCTGTTTGACAAAATCCATATTTTCTTTAGAGATTGATTGAAGAACAGTCAGTTCAAGGTTGAGATTCAAGTGTCTGGGGAAGAAAGACTTTGCAGTTTAAAAGAATGCACAGCAAGTTTCAATAGCTTAATCTTAAAGGGCTAGTGAACAGTAAATCATGTGTATTGAAATAGGCAATCAATAATATCTGCTATTACTGTCAAGAACTGTGAATTGGATGCCATTATATATGAGTATTAACATGGTTGGATAAGCCTAGCCCAAAGAATCTGAGTACTCAACCTGGTGGGAGGTTACTTTTAGAGTTATGACTATGGTTATGATTTTTATGTATTTTGTAGTTGATTTAGAGAAGCATAATCAAGGATGTCAGACCTATGTGGGCTCTGGGGATGGAGGAGTAGCTCATAGTTCCAATGAAAGACTCAAGGATACCAACAGGCTAGGATGATGGGCTGCAATAAGCAAGACAGAATCACGCTATTCCCCTACTTAATCACTTTTAGTGGTTTCCTGTTGCTGACCAACAAATGCCCTAATACCCCAGAATGGTGCAGAAGACCCTTACATTAGGACAGCTCGTTTTCTGACTTTATCTTCTACCACTCCCCTACCTCTCTTTATCTGAGCTATTTGCTTTCCCCAGATCTTGCCCTTAACATTCTGCCTTTCTTCCTGCTTTTTCATTCATCCAGAGTGCCTTGTCATCCACTTCTTTCTGAAAATCCTATTCATCCTGTTAGACTCAACTCAAAAAGCTATTTCTTTATTGAAATAGTTCCCAATCCCTCCAGATCTAAACAGCAAGAAGTCAGCCCGAGAGTCAACTGTCTCACACTGCCTTATATTAGGGGTCTTGGTCACCTTGATCAGTCCTCTTTTTAACTTCTAAGTTTCTTAAAGATAGGAGCTGGTTCAGGGACTTCCCTGGACATCCAGTGGTTAAGATTTTGTGCTCCCAATGCAGGGGACACAGGTTTGATCTATGGCGGGGGAACTATGATCCTGCATGCTGCATGGCACAGCCTAAACAATAATTTTTAAAAAAAATTTAAAGATAAGAGCTGGTTCAATTATGCAGATTACATTTTTAAAGTATTTGTAGAACAAATAAATGATAAATGTGAAATCCTATTTGTGTTCAAAACAAAATGATTTCAGGAGAATAGGATGGAATGAACATCTAACTAAATCTTAGGGACCTACTTGACCATAAGTAAAATAAATACTGTGAGTACTAAAAGCTAATGTAAAATAGGTTACACTGTCCAGATGAGAGAACAATTTCTGTGTTTCCAGATGTGAAACAATGATCATTCTATATGAGCTCTGACTGTTGAATGCTTAAAGAATTGCTGCAAAGTGTGACTATAGTGGGAAGGGCTTCACCTGCAGGGTGTAAATTATCATTTACCTTGCCAATAACAGCATATCCCTCAGTCTGGGACCTGATTAGATCTCTCCACATCCTCAGACCTACAGAGACTAATTAGCTTGAATCCTGTGTCTCTGGCCATGATTCAAAGGGGAACACACTGGCCAAAAAGGAATAGATTCATCTTATGGTGGGAAATAAAAATGTTGTCAGCTCTCAGAAACAGTCTGAGAACCATGAATCAGGATGGGGGCAGAAGGATGACCACTACATGTTAAGCTGAAAATGTGTGGGTCAAGTCAAGAGCCATGAACGAAGTGACCACTGGAGGGAGGGGAGTGGGAGCCAGAAGCCTGCAGAGTGCCAGAAGGTTCAGAGGGTCTATGGGTCCCTAAGGAAAGGCATCTATATCTGGGCAGTTTGTGTTTCTGTAATCATTTCTGTTTTACTCAGAAACCATGCAGGCAATAGAAGGACTGAAACATTTAAATGTTGAGAGAAAACCCCCCACCAATCTAGAATTTTGTATCCCACAAAATTATCCTTCAAAAATGGAGATATAAAGAGACAAAAATGAAGGGAATTTGTTGCCAATTGAATCTGACTTGCAAGCAATAAGTAAAGAAATTCTTTAGCGAGAAGAAAAAGAAAATAGGTCAGAGACTTAGATCTACATAAAGAAAGGAAGAGCTTTGGAAAAGGAATCAGTGAAAGTAAAATAAAACTTTTATTTTTCTTATTTCTAATTGATCTAATGGATACATTTATTAAAATAATAACAAGGCATGGAATTATGTATGCTTATGTATCTTTTTATGTGTATGTATCTATATCTGTTTATGTATGTGTGTGTGCTCAGTTGCTCAGTTGTGTCCGACTCTTTGCAACCCCATGCACCGTAGCCCTCCAGGCTCCTCTGGAATTTTCCAGGCAAGAATACTGGAGTGGGTTGCCATTTCCTACTCCAGGGGATCTTCCTGACCCAATGATGGAACCCACATCTCTTGCATCTCCTGCTTTGGCAGGTGGATTCTTTACCACTGCACCACCTGGAAAGCCCATGTTTATGCATGCTTATATATAAATAAAATTAGGATTATCTTATTATAATGTACTCACACTACGTGTGACATGGTACAGTGTTATCTGAAAGTGGTTGGGTTAGTTGTAAGTGTATATTACAGAGTCTAGGGCAACCACTAACAAAAGTTAAAAATAAATAAGTATAACTGATATGCTAGGAAAGAAGAGAAAGTGGAATCATATAAAATGTTCAGTATTAAAACAAATATATAGAATCTACTGACAATTGGCTTTCCTGATAGTTCAGTTGGTAAAGAATCCGCATGCAATGCAGGAGACCCCCATTGGATTCCTGGGTCTGGAAGATCCAATGGAGAAGGGATAGGCTACCCACTCCAGCATTCTTGGGCTTCCCTTGTGGCTCAGCTGGTAAAGAATCCACCTCCTATGCACGAGACCTGGGTTTGATCCCTGGGTTGGGAAGATCCCCTGGAGAAGGGAAAGCCCTACCTACTCTAGTATTCTGCCCTGGAGAGTCCCATGGGGTCACAAAGAGTCAGACAGGACTGAGTGACTTTCACTTTCATTTCATGAGCTCACGGGATGACTCTTTGCAGAATCTGACTTTGAATTTCAAAAAGGCCTTTCTGGAGATGATGTGCTTTGCCTCAGAAGAGGGTTTTCAGCAACCAAGGTAGTGAGTGAGACATGTTGTAATAGCTGTAGACATGTTCCCAAAACAGATCTGAATGATCTTTCCTGCTTTCTCACTGTAGGGGCTGTTCAGAGGCCCGATGTAGACCAGACAGAAACTGTAAAACAATGAATATAGCGATTGCTGCTATTTCTTGTTGCTGCTGTAAAGCTGGAACTGTATCAAATATTGAATTTAATTAATAGACCCTCAAAAGTAATGCTTGGCTGAGTTGGTAAAGAATCTGCCTGCAGTTCAGGAGACCTGGGTTCAATCCCTGGGTCAGGAAGCTGCCCTGGAGAAAGAAATGGCACTCCACTCCAATATTCTTGCCTGGAAAATCCCATGGACAGAGGACCCTGGCGGGTTACAGTCCATAGGGTCACAAGAATCAGACACAACAGAAGCAACTGAGCACACAGCAACAAAAGTAATGCATTACATCAAAACACCATAAATGATGAAGAATCACTTTAGTTTCCAGTTTTATTAGTAAATGTTTAGAACAGTTCCCAGATTCATACATGAGAGTCACAGACGAGTACAGATCAAAGAGTAAATGTGAACTTTCATATACACAGAATTTTTTAGAATCGATTTCTTCATCAAAAGTGAAGTATTAAATAACTTGGTAAAAGCCTAAAAGAGTCTCAAGATTCCCTATGGTTGAGTTGTTTGGAAGTATGCACTGCTTCCTGCAAACATCTATTATTAATTCTAATGTTAGTAAAATCATCCGTGTAGTAGACACTTCCGAGTTCCCATAAAAGTTAAAAGAGTTTCTATTTTTAGTTGAATTTTCTGCTTATTGACTTTCCATCAGAACTCCTCACAGAACTCTCTCTGCCAGACTTTGGCCAGGGAGCTGCCCTCCTTATCGATTCTTTGCTTGCTCGATTGATCTAGTCACATTTCTGTGTTGAAAGCAGCCACTCTCAAGTCCATTAGCTACTTTTATGAGCACAGCGCCCATGTAACAGCCCCAGATGGGATTCCAGGACCAGTCTGCCTTTCCTGCTCTGACAGCTTGTGATGGCCCCTGGCTCCATTCTTTGTAAGTTTTTAGCAGATGTCTGCTGTCTGCTCCCGCCTAGAGTTCCATCCTGGTGCTTGGTGAAGAAGGGACACCTCCCTATTGGTGTTTTTTGCATAAGCTCCTTCTGGTCACAATTTATGTATCATGAGGCAAAGGTGGATTAATACTCATGATTATGCCCTACCTCTCTAACATTATCTTCTACCATAAATATTGCTCTTCCCTCTGCTTTTAGTAGTCCTCTCCCACTTTATTTACCTTGAAAATGCCCACTTAAATGGTATCTTCTCTCTGAAGTCTCCCTGGACTCTTTCTTTTCTGGGCCATTAGTCAGTTTTAGTCCCACCCCGTCTATCCTTGGATATATGACCTATGTATCACTTACCAGATTCTATTTTCTGTCTCCATCCATAGCTCAGTGCTTTTTTTTAAGTGGTAAAATAAATATAACATAAAATTTACAATTTTATCCAAGCAAATCAGTGTCATTAGTTACATTCGAGTTGTTCTGTAACCATCACCACCAGTATTTTTAAAACTTTTCACTCCAAACAAAAACTCTGTACCTATTAAGCAAAAACTCCTCAATTTCCTTCTTTCCCTTCTGGGCCCTAATAATCGCCAGTCTACTTTTGGGACTAGAACTGACTAATGTCCCTACTTTGGGCCCTAATAATCACCAGTCTACTTCTAAGTTTATGACAGCAAATCTTTGGGATACCTAATATTCCAGTTTCCTTATAAAAGTGGAATAATACAGCATTGTCCTTTTGTGACTAGCTTATTTCACTTAGCACAATATTTCCCAGATTTATTCATATCGTAGCAGGCATCAGAACTTCATACCTTTTCAATGGCTGAATAATATTTCATAAAACATAGTGTATGTCTGTGTATTATTTTGTTCATCCATTTTCATATTTTGATAGACACTTGGATTGCTTCTACCTTTTGACTATTGTGAATAATGCTGTAGTGAACATTGGTATACAAGTATCTGTTCAAATTCCTGTTTTCAGTTATTTTGAATCTATGCCTAGAAGTGGAACTGCTGGGTCATCTGGTAATTCTTGGGCTTCCCTGGTGGCTCAGATGATAAACAATCTGCTTGCAATCCAGGAGACCTAGGTTCAATCCCTGGGTTGGGAAGATCTCCTGGAGAAGGAAATGGCAACCCACTCCAGTATTCTTGGCTGAGATTCCATGGACAGAAGAACCTGGCAGGCTACAGTCCATGTGATCACAAAGAGTCAGATGTGACTGAGCAACTAATATGTACACACACACGGTAATACTGCATTTAGATTGTTGGGGAACTGGGAAACTTTTCCATAGGAGTTGTACCATTTTATCTTTCTACCAGCAGTGCATAAGAGTTTCAGTTTCCCCACATACTCATCAACACTTTGTTTTGTATTTAAGAAATATATATGTATACTTATATATACGTATGTATATATAGTGAAGTCGTGCCCGACTCTTTGCGACCCCATGGACAGTAGCCTGCACCAAGCTCCTCTGCCCATGGGATTTTCAAGGCAAGAGTACTGGAGTGGGTTGCCATTTCCTTCTCCAGGGAATCTTCCCAACTCAGGGATCAAACCCAGGACTCTCACATTGTAGACAGACGCTTTACCCTCTGAGCCACGAGGGAAGTAATTATACATATATATATAATATATATATATGTATAATTATTACAGTCATCTTAGTAGGTATGAAGTGGTGCCTTGCTTTTGACTTGCTTTTCCCTAATGTTTAGTGATGCTGAGTATCTTCTCATGTGCTTATTGACCATTTGTATATCTTCATTGAAGAAATGTTTGTTCAAGTCCCCTTTGCTTATTTTAATTAGTTATTTTTATCTTTTTAATATTGAGTGTTAGGAGTTCTTTATATATTCTGATTGTGAGATCCTTGTCAGCAATGTGAGTTTTAAATATTTTCTCCCATTTTGGGGACTTCCCTGGTGGTCCAGTGGTTAAGACTCTTCATCCACCACAAAGGGTGCCAGTTTGAACCCTGCTTAGGGTACTAGATCTCTCATGTTGTGCAGTGTGGTCAAGAAAAAAATTTTTTTTCTCCCATTCTGTAGGTTGTATTTTTTACTTTCTTGATAATGTACTTTGGTGCACAAAATTTTTTATTTTGATGAAGTCCAACTTACTATATTTTCTTTTGTATCTCATGCTTTTGCTATCATTGCCAAATTCAAGTCATGAAGATTTACTCTCACCTTTTAAGACTTTAAGTTTTTTATGCTCATATGTTGAGGCTTCTGATCCATTTTGAGCTAATTTTTGTGTATGGCATAAGATAGGGTTTGAACTTCATTCTTTTGCATGTTGTCCCAGGACTATTTTATAAAGAGACTGATCTTTGCCAATTGAATGTGCTTGGCATCCTTGTCAAAAATTAATTGATTGTAAATATTTGGGTTTATTTCTGGATCTCATTGCTATTCCATTGGTCTATATGTCAATCCTCATGCCAGTACCACACTGTTTCAATTATAGCTTTGAAGTAAGTTTTAAAATCAGGAAGTGTGAGTCTTCTGATTTTGTTCTTCAAGATTGTTTTGGCTACTTGGGTATTTTGAAATTCTATAAGAATTTGAAGATTAGTTTTTTCAAATCTGAAAAAAATTAAGGCTATTGCAATTTTGGTAGGAATTGGCTTGAATCCATATATTACTTTGGATAGTACTGATATCTTAAACAATGTTAAGTCTTGCAATCCATGAATATATGATATCCCTCCATTTACTTAGGTCTCTTTAAATTTTGGGGGGCAATGTTTATAGTTTTCAATATACAAGTCTTTCACATCCTTGGTCAAACTTACTTGTAGGTATTTTATTTATTTATTGGTGCCATTGGTAGATGGAGTTGCTTTCTAGATTTCTCTCATGGGTTTTTTTTATTGCAGAAATCAGAACACAGTGGTTTTCTGTGTGTTGATCTTGTACCCTGCAACTTTGCTGAATTCATTTATTAGCTCTAGTACCCTTTCTGTGAACTCTTTAGAATTCTCTGTATATAAGATCATGTCATCTGAAAATAGAGATAGTTTTTGTTTTTCCTTTCCAATTTAGACATCTTTTCTTTTTTCTTGTCCAGTTGCTTTGGCTTGAAATTCCATTACAATGTTGAATCTCAGTGGCAAAGCCAGTAATCCTTGTCTTATTCCTGATCTTAGAAAGACAGTTTTCAGTCTTTCACCATTGGGCACGATGTTAGCCATGAGTTTTTCATAAATAACCTTCATTGTAATGAGGAAGTTTCTATTTCTAGTTTTCTTAGTGTTTTTTTTAAATCATGTAAGGGTGTTACATTTTGTGAAATTCTTTCTCTACATCAATTGGGATGATCACGTGCATTTTCCTCCTTTGTTCTATTAATGTGATATATCACATTGATTGTTTTTCTTATGTTGAATTATCCTTGTATTCCAAAAGTCAATCTCACTTGTTTATAGTGTATAATCCTTTTAATGTATTGTTGGACTTGGTTCACTAGTATTTTGTGAGGATTTTTGAATGAATATCACAGGGGCTATTGATCTATTCTTGCGATATCTTTATCTGACTTTGGTATCAGAGTAATGCTGGCCTCATAGAAAAAGTTAAGATGTGTTCTCATTTTGTCTATTTATAGGAAAAGCTTGATAAAGATTGGTATTTGTCGAATGTTTGGTAGACCACAACTATGAAGCCATTCTTGTCCTGGACTTTTCTTTGCTGAGAGGATTTTTATTACTCAATTCGACCTCTGCTGAGATTTTCTATTCCTTTTTGAGTTGGTGAAGGTAATTGTGTGTTTATAGGAATGTGTCTTTTACTCTAAGAGTACTAAGGATTTTGCACTTATATTTAGGTTTCTAACCTGCTTATTTAACTTCTATGCAGAGTACATCATGAGAAATGCTAGGCTGGATGAAGCACAAGCTGGAATCAAGATTGTCAGGAGAAATATCAATAACCTCAGATATGCAGATGACACCACCCTTATGGCAGAAAGTGAAGAGGAACTAAAGAGTCTCTTGATGAAAGTGAAAGAGGAGAGTGAAAAAGTTGGCTTAAACTCAACATTCAGAAAATGAAGATCATGGCATCCGGTCCCATCACTTCATGGCAAATAGATGGGGAAACAGTGGAGACAGTGGCTGACTTTATTTCTGGGGGCTCCCAAATCACTGCAGATAGTGATTGCAGCCATGAAACATGAAATTAAAAGACGCTTACTCCTTGGAAGGAGCGTTATGACCAATGTAGACAGCATATTAAAAAGCAGAGACATTACTTTGTTAGCAAAGGTCCATCTAGTCAAGGCTATGGTTTTTTCCAGTGGTCATGTATGGATGTGAGAGTTGGACTATAAAGAAAGCTGAGTGCAGAAGAATTGATGGTTTTAAACTGTTGGAGAAGACTCTTGAGAGTCCCTTCGACTGCAAGGGGATCCAACCAGTCCATCCTAAAGGAGATCAGTCCTGGCTGTTCATTGGAAGGACTGATGCTGAAGCTGAAACTCCAATACTTTGGCCACCTGATGCGAAGAGCTGATTCATTTGAAAAGACCCTGATGCTGGGAAAGATTGAAGGCAGGAGGAGAAGGGGATGACAGAGAATGAGATGGTTGGATGGCATCACTAACACAACGGACATGAGTTTGAGTGAACTCCGGGAGTTGGTGACGGACAGGGAGGCCTGGCATGCTGCAGTTCATGGGGTCGCAAAGAGTCAGACATGACTGAGCAACTGAACTGAACTGAATCTATTTTGAATTAATATTTATACATGTTAAAAGGTGAGGTTTGATCTTCATTCTTTTGCATGTGGTTGGTTATCTAATTTATTTATTGGTACACAATTGTTCATAATATTTTCTTATAATTCTTTTTATTTCCGAATCTGATCACATGGACCAAAGCCTTGTCTAACTCAGTGAAACTAAGCCATGCCATGTACGGCCATCCAAGATGGACGGGTCATGGTGGAGAGGTCTGACAGAATGTGGTGAACTGGAGAAGGGAATGGCAAACTGCTTCAGTATTCTTGCCTTGAGAACCCCATGAACAGTATGAAAAGGCAAAATGATAGGATACTGAAAGAGGAACTCCCCAGGTCGGTAAGTGCCCAATATGCTACTGGAGATCAGTGGAGAAATAACTAGAAAGAATGAAGGGATGGAGCCAAAGCAAAAACAATACCCAGCTGTGGATATGACTGGTGATAGAAGCAGGGTCCGATGCTATAAAGAGCAATATTGCATAGGAACCTGGAATGTCAGGTCCATGAATCAAGGCAAATTGGAAGTGGTCAAACAGGAGATGGCAAGAGTGAATGTCAACATTCTAGGAATGAGTGAACTAAAATGGACTGGAATGGGTGAATTTAACTCAGATGACCATTATATCTACTACTACGGGCAGGAATCCCTTAGAAGAAATGGAGTGGCCATCGTGGTCAACAAAAAAGTCCGATATGCAGTACTTGGATGCAATCTCAAAAACGACAGAATGATCTCTGTTTGTCTCCAAGGCAAACCATTCAATATCACAGTAATCCAAGCCTATGCCCCAACCAGTAATGCTGAAGAAGCTGAAGTTGAACAGTTCTGTGAAGACCTACAAGACCTTTTAGAACTAACACCTCAAAAAGATGTCCTTTTCATTATAGGGGACTGGAATGCAAAAGTAGGAATTCAAGAAACACCTGGAGTAACAGGCAAATTTGGCCTTGGAGTACAGAATGAAGCAGGGCAAAGGCTAAAAGAGTTTTGCCAAGAGAATGCACTGGTCATAGCAAACACCTTCTCCCAACAATACAAGAGAAAACTCTACACATGGATATCACCAGATGGTCAACACCGAAATCAGATTGATTATATTCTCTGCAGCCAAAGATGGAGAGGCTGTATACAGTCAGCAAAAACATGACCAGGAGCTGACTGTGGCTCAGATCATGAACTTCTTATTGCCAAATTCAGACTTAAATTGAAGAAAGTAGGGAAAACCACTAGACCATTCTGGTATGACCTAAATCAAATCCCTTATGATTATACAGTGGAAGAGAGAAATAGATTTAAGTGACTAGATCTGATAGACAAGAGTGCTTGATGAACTATGGACGGAGGTTCATGACATTGTATAGGAGTCAGGGATCAAGACCATTCCCAAGAAAAGGAAATGCAAAAAAGCAAAATGGCTGTCTGAGGAGGCCTTACAAATAGCTGTGAAAAGAAGAGAAGTGAAAAACAAAGGAGAAAAGGAAATACATAAGCATCTGAATGCAGAGTTCCAAAGAATAGCAAGGAGAGAGAAGAAAGCCTTCCTCAGCAATCAATGCAAAGAAACAGAGGAAAACAACAGAATGGGAAAGACTAGAGATCTCTTCAAGAAAATTAGAGATACCAAGGGAACATTTCATGCAAAGACAGACTCGATAAAGGACAGAAATGGTATGGACCTAACAGAAGCAGACGATATTAAGAAGAGGTGGCAAGAATACATGGAAGAACTGTACAAAAAAGATCTTCATGACCCAGATAATCATGATGGTGTGATCACTCACCTAGACCCAGACATCCTGGAGTGTGAAGTCAAGTGGGCCTTAGAAAGCATCACTATGAACAAAGCTAGTGGAGGTGATGGAATATCAGTTGAGCTATTTCAAATCCTAAAAGATGATGCTGTGAAAGTGCTACACTCAATATGCCAGCAAATTTGGAAAACTCAGCAGTGGCCACAGGACTGGAAAAGGTCAGTTTTCATTCCAATCCTAAAGAAAGGCAATGAAAAAGAATGCTCAAACTACTGCACAATTGCACTCATCTCACACGCTAGGAAACTAATGCTCAAAATTCTCCAAGCCAGGCTTCAGCAACACATGAACCATGAACTTCCTGATGTTCAAGCTGGTTTTAGAAAAGGCAGAGGAACCAGAGATCAAATTGCCAACATCTACTGGATAATGGAAAAAGCAAGAGAGTTCCAGAAAAACATCTATTTCTGCTTTATTGACTATGCCAAAGCCTTTGACTGTGTGGATCACAATAAACTGTGGAAAATTCTGAATACCAGACCACCTGACCTGCCTCTTAAGAAACCTAATATGCAGCTCAGGAAGTAACAGAACTGGACATGGAACAACAGACTGGTTCCAAATAGGAAAAGGAATACATCAAGGCTGTATATTGTCACCCTGCTTATTTAACTTATATGCAGAGTACATCATGAGAAACGCTGGGCTGGAAGAAGCACAAGCTGGAATCAAGATTGCAAGGAGAAATATCAATCACCTCAGATATGCAGATGACACCACCCTTATTGCAGAAAGTGAAGAGGAACTAAAACGCCTCTCAATGAAAGTGAAAGAGGAGAGGGAAAAAGTTGGCTTAAAGCTCAACATTCAGAGAACTAAGATCATGGCATCTGGTCCAATCACTTCATGGCAAATAGATGAGAAAACATGGGAAACAGTGTCAGCCTATTTTGGGGGGCTCCAAAATCACTGCAGATGGTGATTGCAGCCATGAAATTAAAAGACGCTTACTCCTTGGAAGAAAAGTTATGACCAACTTAGATAGCATATTCAAAAGCAGAGACATTACTTTGCCAATAAAAGTCCATCAAGTCAAGGCTATGGTTTTTCCAGTGGTCATGTATGGATGTGAGAGTTGGACTGTGAAGAAAGCTGATCACCGAAGAATTGATACTTTTGAACTGTGATGTTGTAGAAGACTCTTGAGAGTCCCTTGGACTGCAAGGAGATCCAACCAGTCCATTCTGAAGGAGATCAGCCCTGGGTGTTCATTGGAAGGACTGATGCTAAAGCTAAAACTCCAGTACTTTGCCCACCTCATGCAAAGAGTTGACTCATTTGAAAAGACCCAGATGCTGGGAGGGATTGGGGGGCAGGAGGAGAAGGGGACGACAGAGGATGAGATGGCTGGATGGCATCACTGACACAATGGACATGAGTTTGAACTCCGGGAGTTGGTGATGGACAGGGAGGCCTGGCTTGTGCGATTCATGGGTCGCAAAGAGTCAGACACGACTGAGCGACTGAACTGGACTGAGCGACTGAACTGGACTGAGCGACTGAACTGAACTGAACCGAACTGAAGGTCAGTAGTAATGTTCCACCCTGTCATTTCTGATTTTAGTTGAGTTTCCTCTCTCTTTTTTGTCTTTGTCAATCTAGCTAAAGATCTGTTAAGGCTATTGATCTTAAAAAACACAACACCAATTTTTAGTTTTGTTGATTCTATTGCTTTCATATTCTCTGTTTTATTTATTGCTTCCCTGGTGGCTCAGTGGTAAAGAATCTGCCTGCCAAGCAGGAGATGCAGGTTTGATCCCTGGGTCAGGAAGATCCCCCAGAGAAGGAAATGGCAACCCATTCCAATATTCTTGCCTGGGAAATTCCATGGATAGAGGAGCTTGGTGGGCTGAAGTTCAGGGGCTTGCAAGAGAGTCAGTCACAACTTAGCGACTGAACAGCAAATAACAATTTTATTTATTTTCATTGTAATCTTATTATTCCTTTCTTCTATTAGCTTTGGGTTTAGTTTCCCTTCTTTATATTGTCCCTTGCTGACTAAAGTGAGGTTATTGACTTGAGATCTTTTTCTTTTTTAAATGAATGAATGTGCAGCTATAAATTTCCCTCTGAGCATTGCCTTTGCAGCATTCCAAAAGTTCTGGTATGGTATTTTTTGTTTTTATTTGTTTCTAAGTGTTTGCTAATTTCCTTTGTGATCTCTTTTTTCATGCATTGGTTGTTTGGGCATGTGTTGTTTAATTCCCACAAATTTGTGAGTTTTCAAGTTTCCTTCTGTTATTGATTTCTCGTTTCATTCCACTGTGGTCAGAAGGGATAGTTTGTACGATTTCAATCTTTTAAATTTATGGAGACTTTTTTGTGGCCTAGTATATGGTCTGTCCTGGAGAATGGACCATGTGCATTGGGGAAGAACATGTATTCTACTGTTGTTAGGTGGAGTGACCGTATTTGCAGACAAGACAAAAAAAAAAACCTACCATTGACTTTAATTAAAAAGCAGTATCAGAAGGAAACTTACGTAGAAAATGTTTAGTCTACAGAGCTTTCATGCTTATTGAAGTCTTTGAAAGTCTCAGGAGACTTTTCTTACAAAAGGTCCATAGACAGAATCACTCAGCAGAGAAGTCTGTCCTAAGAGCCTTTCTCTCTGAGCAGTCTCCCCACAGGCTAGTCCTGGGGGACAAGGCAATCTGCTTGGCCCCTCCCAGCCATATGGTCTTGTGAAAGTCCCTTGATAATTACTTAATAAAGCCATGGAACATTCTGCAGGTTATAAGTTACTTTCACAAACATATCCTTGACAACCCTGGGGACCAGGTTTCATTGCAGTTTATGTATTATGATTGATTTTAGCAGTTGACATTTAAGAAGCAGATGGCCCGCTCATTGTCCCTGACCTCAAAATCTTTTCATTCATCTTCTACTCAAAAGTCCTGGTCAGATTTTCTTTAAGTGACCTCTTGGCATCTGAAATCCTAGAAACATTTGTCCTACATGGGAAAAGATGGCAGAACATGGGTTATTCTCCAAGTTTTTATAGTAACACCAAGCAAAATACAACAGAAAAAAGCCTAGAATTCACTAGAATTTCATTTCACTCAATACTCATTAGCAAGAGACAATAAAGGATCTGAGAGAATAGGTAGCTGAGACTGCTGAACAGTAACTTAGCATTTTTTTCTCTGCTAAAAAGAGACAGGAAATTAAATGTTAGAAAATAGAATAAAATCCAGGCCAAAGTAATGTGTTAATGCTTTTGATGCAATAATACCCTCAGGTAAGCCAGACCTGGGGGCAGCTAAATGTCCAAATGTGCTCTGGACTTTAAATCAGTGCTAATGGTAAGATTGTATTTTAAAAAATTAAGCTTTAGAGAAAGACACCAGATCTACCCTAAATGGTGATTGCATGCAATAAAAGATTAAAGAAAGTCATCAGGCTGTAAGTAGACAAGTATGTGCTCCCTCACGTCCGCCTCTTTGTGATCCCATGGACTGTAAGCCACCAGGCTCCTCTGTCCATGGAATTTTCCAGGCAAGAATACTGGAGTGGGTTGCCATTTCCTTCTCCAGGGAATCTTCCCAACCTGGGGATCAAATCCACCTCTCTTGTGTGTCCTGCATTGGCAGGCAGGTTCTTTACCTCTGTACTACCAGGGAAGCCCAGGTGAATAAGTATATGTCTAATCTAAACGGTATCATTTTAAAAATTAGTGATTATTATGTAGTGATTAGTTTGCATGAATATTTTACATAAACAAAATAAAAAAATAGAAATAGCTTAATTGGTTGGAAAGATGCTAGTCAAAAGCCCACAGTAAATGTGGCAAATGCTTGCACCCACACTCACACATGAGGTTCTTGAGGAAATCCAACATCTCAAGCAGTACCATTCAGCAGGGCTATCTACACGGTATAGATATTTTGCAAAATCCTTGATAAGTGCCAGGCTGTCAGCATCCCCACAAGGCTGCCTGCTCTGCACACTCCAGATTACAAAGGAAGGTACATCATACATGGAGTTTTCTCACTAATGGGATGAAATCAGCTAACAGGGAGAGTGAGGAGTGAATGTAGGTACATCTCCTTGGTGTAACTGAGTTTGCAGTTCCCATAAATGAAGATACCACAAAAAGAGGGGTCAGGGACATAAAAAACATCAAACTCTAATCCCTGATAATGTATCATGTATATGTTGAAAAAGACCACCACAGTGATATAACAACAGCATTTCTTTATTTATACCCAAATTTTCCCCTCATAGGCACTGCTGTATGTGCACACAAGCACAGCCTTTAACTCTTGCCTGTCCTAGCCTCTGAGATTCCCCACATCATTAGCATAGCATAGATTCCTAAAAAATATTAGGAGGCCAGCAGGTCTCTCATGGAGTTACTGTTAATAGATGGGGTATAAACACTGGGAACTCCTGAAATTTCCATCAGGAGTTTTTTTTTTAAGTTCTTCTAATTTTTTTCTTATTTCAAAGAGTCCCTGCTTCTGGGTGCCTGTCACTCTCAGAGAGGAAGTGCCTGGAGGCTCCCTCTAGCCCTTCTTAGCGAGATTGCTGGGCCTGTGGTTCCCTCTGGGCTCACTGTCAGGAGGCAGAGGCCACCACTAGTGCTGCCACTGCTGCTGGAGTGTACATGCACTTCTTGCTGGCTTGTGGCTGCATGGGTAGTCCTCATTTTTTACAGAAAACCTATGAGAAAAAAATTCACATTTTTTTTGTTGTTGAGAGTTAAAATTTACAATACACCATAATACATTCATTCATAAGATTTCATTTGTTATGATTCCAGTAACCACACTTTTTGATAATTTAGAGATTTACCTTAGCTGAAGTTTACCACGATTCTAACTCAAGAAAATGACTTTTTCAAGATTTTGACAATGCTAAAATACATAAAAAATATGTAAGACAAATACTATTCTTTAAAAACTTTAAAAATGTATTTTAAGTGCTGTGAAAAAATGTAAAACCCTCTTTGTTTATACATTGTGAGTGTATTTCTTATGAATCATTCTCATCCATTCTTTAAAGGAGTTTGACCAAGGAGTCCTGCTTGGCCGTAACGAGCCCAGATTCAAGAAATGTGAGTACCAGAGTCAAAAGAAACAAACAACCCCCAAATAAAAGTCCAATTTTCCTTTGAATATCCTACTTTTCTCCCACATGCTATTCAGAGTTCGTGAACTCAAGCAACAGAATTGCATCTTGTTGTCTTAAACAGGAGAGAATTTTTTGGAAGGCTCTTTGGGACTGTATGTATCCAAAGGATCTGTTTGGAAGAAGGAGGAATGGCAGAGACTTGGGGACTGACCGGTCAGCAAGCCTTTCTCGGGCTGTTCCTTGGGCTCTGGCCAAGCCCTGGGAGACTGCAGCCCACTGGCCAAGGTCAGTTCATACCTCTCCCTCTCCACCGGATGCTGGCATCTGAGATGGAGACTCTGCTCCCTTCAGCTCCTGCAACAGTAGCAAAATGCTGCTTCCAACAGGGATCAGATGCTGGGCAGCCAAAACCAAGCCAACCGCCCCACACATGTCCTTTATACTTGTAAGATTTTGGCAAAGAAATTTTAAATCATTTTGTGGGGCAACCATTTCATAAACCACTTGACTGAGATATAATTCACATATCATAAAATTACCTGTTTGAAGTATACAATTTATGAAATGTTGGCATATTTGTAAGATTGTACAACTACAACTACCTTCTAATTTTAGGATAAATCATTTATATTCAAAACTGAAGATAGGGGGAGGGGGGAAAAAAAAAACTGAAGATAAAGAACTCCGTGCCATGTACCATTGGCTAGATCTGGAAACACCCTTGTTCTATGGAGGTAGCTCTCTAACCACAACTTCCTGTCTCTGCATTCTCTTTATCTGTGACAGCCCAAGTAAGGAGGCGCTCCGGATCTGCACTGCAGCTGGATTCCTATGTCCACATTCCGAGAGGGATGGGCTGGAGTGGCAGAGGCCCCATATTCTCTTTGTACCTTCATCTTCCTTTTACTTTTATATTCCTTTAAGGAGCAAAAGTAGAATTCTTTAGTTCTTTCCAGACTGTCCTCTAGAGGGCAGACAATCCCCCAGTGAGAGCAAAAATGGAGCTTGTTTCCCAAAGCCACCCCACAGTTCCAACAGGAAGAACCCCTTCCCAGAGTTTCTGTTCATGGATCCTTCCTTGGTTTGTCACAGCTCATCCCAGTTCTTGAAATCTGCGTGGTAGGGGTGGAGGGGGTGGGAGGGGTTGTAGTTTGTATTCTTTCTAGAAAAAAAAAAAAAAATCTCTCAAATCCTCCAACCCCACCCCAACTCATGTTTATAATGTTCTGGAAGAAACATTAACCTCTCCAAAAAGTTTTAACCTTTTAATTTCACATATATTAATCTTCATAGTCTTTTTTTTACTGGAGTAAATTATACATAATATAAAATATACCATTTGGACCTTTTCTGATTGCACAGTTCAGTGGCATTAAGTACAGTCACATTGTGGTACAACCATTATCAACTTCAACCTCCAGAACTTTTTTATAATCTTACAAAGCTGAAATTCTGTACCCATTGAACAATGACTCCTCATTCCCGGTCCCTAATAACCACCATTCTCCTTTCTGTCTCTTTGAGTCTAGGTACCTCATATTAGTGAAATCAGTTAATCTTTGTCCTATGTGACTGGCTTTTTTCATTAGTATAATGTCTTCAAAGTTTATCCAACTTGTAACCTGTATCAGAATTTCATTCCCTTTTGAAGGCTGAATAATACTCCACTACATGTATTTACCATGTTTAGCCATTCATCCATTGATGGACACCTGGGTTGCTTCTACCCCTTAGCGACTGTGAGTAATGCAGCTGATGATAGGTTCACAAATATCTCTTTGAGTCCCTACTCTCGCATCTTTGGAGTCTTCATAGTCTTTTATGCCCACGGAAGAATAAGGGAAATCTGTTATGTGTATGGTTTCCCAGTTTTTCACATTCTGGCTTACAAAGGAAATGCTTGGCTGTGTAACTGGAGGGGTTGGGAGCCCAGGAAGTCACGGAGGTGCCTCCTAGGGGCTCACAGCACACAGGGGAGGCATGGGCAGGCAGCCCTGTCCTAGACAGCAACATGCTCCAGGTTCTGACCCCATGTACCAGTGGTCCCCAACTTTTTTGGCACCAGGGACTGATTTCTTAGAAGACAATTTTTCCATGGACTGGGGAAGGAGGGTGATTTCAGAATGATTCAAGCATTACATTTATTGTGCACTTTATTTCATTTATTATTATATCAGCTCCACTTCAGATCATCAGGCATTAGAATCTTGAGGTCGGGGACCCCAGTGTAGATGCTGTATGTGTGGGTGGTGGGACAAGGTATTCCAAAGAGGCTGTCATCTCCTCTCCATTTGATACCAACCAGAGTTTTTGGCCTCCTTAATCAATAGAAATTGACTAGAGGCCAGACAAGAAATTCAGACAAGGCTTTTACCAGGGCCCCTGATGCAGCCAAGGGAAGCAGGGAGCTTGCTGGCTCCCTGAGGCTGGGCAAACTTGTTCCTTACATGGGCTGAAGGAAGGAGTATGTCCAGGGATTGGGCCAGAGGAGTGGCTTCGATGGTTTGCCCGCCCCCTAGGCAGAGTTTGAACTGCACCCTTGGACTGCGAGGAGATCCAACCAGTCAATCCTAAAGGAAATCAGTCCTGAATATTCATTGGAAGGACTGATGCTGAAGCTGAAACTCCAATACTTTGGCCACCTGATGCAAAGAACTGACTCCTTGGAAAAGACCCTGCTGCTGGGAAAGACTGAAGGCAGGAGGAGAAGGAGACGACAGAGGATGAGATGGTTGGATGGCATCACCAACTCAATGGACATGAGTTTGTGCAAGCTCCAGGAGTTGGTGATGGACAGGGAGGCGTGGCGTGCTGCAGTCCATGGGGTCAAAAAGAGATAGACACGACCGAGCGACTGAACTGAACTGAACTAGAAGGTGCTGTGTGAGGGGTCATATGTAGTACCCTGCTTTTCCTCCTGACATGATACTTTTGCTTCAGGCGCTTCAAAAATGGCAATTGGGTTTTTTTGGTTTATTTTGTATCTTCTGTCCATAATTTTGCCCTAACTGTGCATGTGCACAGTTATTTTTAGTCCCATACAGGTGTTTTTTTTTTTTTTTTTTTTTTGCTGGAGGAGAGGTTTGTCCAGGTGCAGGCACTTCAGCAAAAGGTCTCAAGTCCAAGCCTGCCTCACAGTTCACATACCCTCTTAGAGAACATGGCCTTCTGTGGCCAGAGGATGAGAGATGTAAGACCTCAGAGCCCCTGGCTGCAGCGGCCTGGAACAGTGATACACACGTTACTTTAAATTCCTTCTAGAGCCAGGCAGAAGTCAGGTGTGGGAGCAAAGCTGAAACGACCAGGTCAATTTAGGGACTGAGGCTGCCGCTCTGAGGCTCAAGTGCAAGGAAGCCGAGGGACTGGGTTGCACAGGACACGGAGGCAGAAGCCATACCAGAGATGCACAAGGGGGGAGGCAGGTGCCCCCGGAGAGGGGCGGGTGGGGGAGGAGGATAGGAGGAAACCCTGCCTCGAGACATTTCCTTCCAGGGCTGGACCTTTGCCCTGCATTTCACTTTTGTGAAAGCAAAGTGTGTTAGTCATTCAGTTGTGTCTGACTCTTTGTGATCCCATGGACTCCAGCCCATCAGGCTCCTCTGTTCACGGAATTCTCCAGGCAAGAATAATGGGGTGGGCTGCCATGCCCTTCCCCAGGGGATCTTCCCAACCCAGGGTTGGGACCCAGGTCTTCTGCATTGCAGGCAGATTTTTTTTTTTTTTTTTTAACGGTCTGAGCCACCAGGCAAGTTGTGAAAGCAACTCTGTCTGCATTAAGAACTTTCTTTCCTTGAAGTGGCAGGATGGCTTTCTGTGCCTTGAGGGTGCAGGAGGATGGGACTTGCTGGGAGAAGAATATCAGGTGAGGAAGCCAGAAAGTCAGACCTACCTAGTGGGAAAGGAACAAAGTTGCCGCCAAGACAGCACAAAATGCTTCTTTTTTTAAATAGTTTATTCATCTGTTTGGCCAAACAGGTAATGGAAACTGAGAATAATAATTTGCTAAAAAGTTTAAGTCATGAGTACTCCTTTCCCCTAGGAAACAAAAGACTCCATGGTTACAGAGTGCACCATTGGGTTATGACAACATTTCAAAATAAGGTTTCCATTTCGATATGTAACAATGTAAACTTCAAAAATAGTAAACTCTAACCCCCTCATCCCTCTTTACAGATCTATCACAGATAGAATTTTCTGGCAGACCTATAATGTGGAAGTAAACAGCCTGGTGCTTAAAAGTTTCATAAAAAGGTTTGCAGATTCAGTAAATAGTTTTTCGGTCTTAGGAAGTAAAAGCAACCAGTGATTCATCTTCTGCGGACTCTGCCTCATATACACACCGTGACCTGCGGTCTGTGACACTGGTCATCAGCTTTGCCGTTTTTGTACATACAGACATATATATAGTATTTTGTTTGTTTCTAAAGATTTCTACATCTAAATAATAAGACGGCGCCGGTGACTTATAATGTCACCTCGCTTCACATAGGTAAAGACAAAAATTCTGTAGAAGGCACTGTAATTTCTCTTGCACGATCTTACACAGACATGTGAGGGCAAGCCAGCTGGGGCTAAGACTTAACTTCCCCTTTCTGTTACCCAGCTTGGCCTGTCCTCCTCTAATCATCACCCCCAGGTCAGCCACAGTCGATGGTTTTCCAAGTCCATTTTCCTTTTCTGCTCCAGCTCTTCACATCCCATCTACCCACCCATCCAGAAATCCATTTATCCCAGTTAACTCAGAGTGATCTTTTGGTTCATTGAAATCCCTTAAAATTAAGAGTGCAGCTCTGGTATAAAACAAAATATGACCTACCATCGCTGAGAAATAATCACAGTGTGCAATGTAATTTTTAGTTGCAAAGATTTGAAACATCTGCCCTGCCATGTCGAGAACACCTGTCATCTCAAGCAATCTAGGCAATCATTTTAAGCTGCTTTACATTCATGTAAAAAGAGCGGAGAGGTTCTTCTTTTCTCTCCCGTATTGAATCAGTACCCTTAAGTGAAAGATCTGATGTGAAAAAAGTGCAAGCAAGTTGGACATGCCAATAAATACCATATAACTTACCGCAGATTACCAAAACTGTACAGGTATGTACACCTCACTGAGGTTCCCCCTGCCAGGAAGAGATTCCGAACCCCCCTTGTGAGCGGTTGCTGCAGAGTCCTAGAGCAGATGGTCAGCGGGCGAAGGAGGGCCGGGCCCTTCTGCTCTTGCTCTGAAGCCCCAAGCCCAGGTCCGCTCCACCCTCAGCCGCCTCCTCCTTCTTCCTCACTTTGAGGCGAGTGAGCAGCTTAATCAACCAGATGTCCCACTCCTCAGGCAGGAGGAGGAGGAGGAAGCCCAGGCCGATGATGATGATGGCAATTACCCGGACGCTGTTGAAAACGATCTTACTGGTGTAGTGATCAACCACTGCAGGAGACAGAGAGCGGAGGTTACCCAGGGGCCGACAGGCCTGGGCAATCAGGAGGTGGGGTTCCTGCCAGGCCAGGGCCTGGGGCAGCCCTTTCTGCGGGGTGGACACGGTGCTCCCTTGACCAGGCAGGCAGAGCTGCCTCCAGCAAATCCCCCTTAGCTTTAGAAATGCTGGCTGGCGGGAGGCCTTGCACCGTGTCTCACTTTCCCAAACTGACTTGACCTGGTACCTTAGTTTGGACATCGATTTGGCTGAGAGACAAAACAAAACCCAAGGGGCACTTAGAGACATGTGTGTGTGCTCAGTTGCTCAGTTGCTCAGCATGTCTGACTCTTTGCCACTCGCTGGACTGTAACTGTCCAAGCTCCTCTATCCATGGAATCCTCCATGCAAGAATGCTGGAGTGGATTGCCACTTCCTACTCCAGGGGATCTTCCTGACCCAGGGATCTTGCATCCCCTGCATTGGCAGGCGGGTTTTTTTTTTTTTTTTTTTAACCACGCATGCCACCTGGGAAGCCCTGTATATATACTGGTTGGCCAAAAAATCCATTCGGGTTTCTCACACGCTCTCCTGGAAAAACCCCAGTGAACTTTCAGCCAATCCAGTATAGACCAAAATTGATTGTGGCCACCTCTGGGGTGCCAGGCCAATTAAAATGTTATTGCCTTCTTTCTACTCTTGGTGCTTTTCACATTTTAAAAAGATTTTATTCATTTTTACGTTTCTGGCTGCACCCCACGGCATGTGGGGTCCCAGCTCCCCAACCAGGCATCAAACCCGTGGCCCCTGCACTGGGAGTGCAGAGTCTTAACCACTGGACGGCCAGGGAGGTCCCATAGTTTTATGTTCTAAAGACCAAACTCAACCTGGTTCTTTGAAAGTAATAGATACAAACTTTTACTCCACTCCAGGGTATTATTAGCATGAGGCTCTAATGCCACCTATGTCATCGCTGATTATGAACATTTATTAAAGGCCAGAAGCTCATTTCTGACAGATGAGGTGAGGGAACAAAATGAGAACAGGATTCATATCAGTTCATACAAATCTGGATCATCATTCTCTTCATAACTAAAGATCAAAAGTGTTCCAAAGTTGGTTTTCTTTTCCTTTTTCTGCTTTATTTTTCTCTTTTCTTAACTAAATCAAACAAAGCAAATTTGGAGGCAGGCCTTCACATCAAATAGTTGTCTGAGGAGGCCTTACAAATAGCTGAGAAAACAAAGAGAAGTGAAAGGCAAAGGAGGAAAGGAAAGATATACCCACCTGAATGTAGAGTTCCAAAGAATAGCAAGGAGAGATAAGAAAGCCTTCCTTAGCATATTTCCAATGCAATTTTTGCATATTTTCCAATGCAAAGAAATCGATGAAAACAATAGAATGGGAAACACTAGAGATCTCATCAAGAAAATTAGAGATACCAAGGGAATATTTCATGCAAAGATGGGCACAATAAAGGACAGAAATGGTATGGACCTAACAGAAGCAGAAGATATTACAAAGAGGTGGCAAGAATACATAGAAGAACTGTACAAAAAAGATTTTAATGACCAGATAACCATGATGGTGTGATCATTCACCTAGAGCCAGATATCCTGGAATGCAAAATCAAGTGGGCCTTAGGAAGCATCACTATGAACAAAACTAGTGGTGATGGAATTCCAGCTGAACCATTTCAAATCCTGAAAGATGATGCTGTGAAAATGCTGCACTCAATATGCCAGCAAATTTGGAAAACTCAGCAGTGGCCACAGGACTGGAAAAAGTCAGTTTTCATTTCAATCCCGAAGAAAGGCAATGCCAAAGAATGCTCAAACTACTGCACAATTGCACTCATCTCACTTGCTTTATTGATTACGCTGAAGCCTTTGACTATGTGGCTCACTGTTGTGGAAAATTCTTAAAGAGAAGGGAATACCAGACTAGCTTACCTGCCTCCTGAGAAACCTATATGCAGGTCAAGAAGCAACAGTTAGAACCAGACATGGAAGAACAGACTGGTTGCAAATTTGGAGAGGACTATGTCAAGGCTGTATACTGTCACCCTGCTTATTTAACTTATATGCTGAGTACATCATGCAAAATGCTGGGCTGGATGAAGTACAAGCTTTAATCAATATTGCTGGGAGAAATATCAATAATCTCAGACATGCAGGTGATACCACCCTTATGGCAGAAAGCAAAGAGCCTCTTGATGAAAGTGAAAGAGGAGAGTGAAAAAAGCTGGCTTAAAAGTCAGCATTCAAAAAACTAAGATCATGGCATCTGGTCCCATCACTTCATGGCAAATAGGTGGGGAAAAAATGGAAACAGACCGTTTATTTTCTTGGGCTCCGAAATCACTGCAGATGGTGATTGCAGCCATGAAATTAAAAGACACTTGCTCCATGACAACCTAGGAGCTCTGACCAACCTAGACAGCATATTAAAAACCAGAGACATTACTTTGCTGACAAAGGTCCATCTAGTCAAAGCTATCATTTTTCCAGTAGTCATGAATGGATGTGAGACCATAAAGAAAGCTGAGCATAAAGAAGAATTGACGCTTTTTGAACTGTTGTGTTGGAGAAGGCTCTTAAGAGTCCCTTGGACTGCAAGGAGATCCAACCAGTCCATCCTAAAGGAAATCAGTCCTGAATATTCATTGGAAGGACTGATGCTGAAGCTGAAACTCCAATACTTTGGCCACCTGATGCAAAGAATTGACTCCTTAGAAAAGAGCCTGATGCTGGGAAAGATTGAAGGCAGGAGGAGAAGGAGACGACAGAGGATGAGATGGTTGGATGGCATCACCGACTCAATGGACATGAGTTTGAGTAAGCTCTGGGGGTTGGTGATGGACAGGGAGGCCTGGTGTGCTGCAGTTCATGGGGTCACAAAGAGTCGGACACGACTGAGCAACTGAACTGAACTGAACTGAACTCCACACAAGGGAGAATCAGGTTGCTTTTTTGAACACCTCAGTTTGTGAAAGAGTTTCTTCTGACTTGCATGTGCCCTTTTGGAAGCCTGCGTGCTGTCCCTCCCTCTGCGCCCCCTCCCCCGCCTCGTCTGCCCCACGAGGGGGCTGCTCTGTCATCCCCTTCCTGTTCCTTCAGTCCTCCTGCCCCATCCCCTTCTTCCTGCACTTCTCGCCTCCATCCAGAGGCTGGGCAGAGAGGTAAAAGACAAAGCTGAGAAAAACATTTTGTTAGCAGTTCTTTTGTAGAATTACAGCACCTCTTTTATCTTCCTCAAATTCAGAAACACTTTAATTTTTAATACCGGCAGATCCGGCAGAACAGCCTGTTAATTTACAAATGAAAGAAAGTGAAAGTGTTAGTTGCTCAGTCATGTCCGACTCCTTGCGACCCCATGGACTGTAGCCCACTAGGTTCCTCTGTCTATAGAATTCTCCAGGCAAGAATACTGGAGTGAGTTGCCATTTCCTCCTCCAGAGGATCTTCCAAACCCAGGTCTCCTACATGGCAGGCGGATTCTTTACAGTGAGCCATCAGAGCCAGTCAGCCAGTCCCACGAGCTATGCTAGAGAGAGTGTCAGAAAGCCCAGCAAGGGCTCTGCTCTGACAGGTCAGAGAACCACCGACTCCTCTGCTCCTCATACCCTGGAGAACTGACTGTCATTGCTTCCTCTGATACACTGCTGACCTTCTTACGTTGCAGAGGATTCTGATTAACCTCTCTCATACTGGCTGTATGATACAGTTCAAGTAGCTTCTATACGAGAGTCACCTGGAATATGCCTCCTTGAAATAAGAATGCTCTGTGACTATAAAGACAACCCTAAGATGCAGTGGGGGTATGCTGATGAGTTATTTTTCTGAAGCCTGTGGTGTGTGGACACAGACAAGCTGGACCACTTTTCTACCAGCTCTCCAGGTGTTTAGGGGCTTCCTGCCTTTGGAAGTTCTGCCTCATAAATCATTTCATGTGGTCCTCCTATGAACCAAGGTGATGACTCAGGGACAACCTTCATTTTTAGGGGATAAGTAAGGGCCCAGAGAGGTTATGAGAGGGGACTGGTCACCCTCCCTCTGGGCAGGTGCCGGGCCCAAGGAGTCTGGGACCAGGGTAAGACATATATAGACCGTGTGGAATGCAACGCAAGGAAGACCTCTGGAAGTTGACTGTGGTTTTACTTATGCTTCCAGGCTTATTATCACCAGACTGAACAGGATATGGGGTTGCCATTCCTTGGGAGCCTAATCCTCTAAACGCCTAGAAGTGGGCAGGTCAGGAGATGGCTTTGGCAGGAGCTGTGCCAAGATCAAGGGGGTGAGTGCTTTGGGAAGTGATTCACAAACAGATTCTACAGGGAGGTTGGGTATAACTCAGGGAGATTCTGGGAGGAAAACCCAAAGTTCATAGCAGCATGAGCCAGGAAAGGGAAGGAGGTGAGGGGCAGGTGGTGGTGTGCTTTAGAAGAATCGACTGAGTGTGCTGGTGAGTCCCCAGTGAAAAACAGAGCGGGGTCCTGAGCGGCTGGATGAAGGGCTCTCTTCTGGGACTCCGGGAGCAATGTCTACACTCCTATAGCTGTGGATGTGTCTCTATCTCATGCCTGCCATACCCTGAGCTAACTTTCTCTTCTAGAAAGCTCCTTATGAAAACTAAAAAGCTTTTTTCTGCTACCTATTCATCTCTACTTATTAATAATATTAATGGTGTTCATCTCTGATCTCCACACTGGCTCAAATAAAGGTGATTTTAGACCTTCTGTACCTTGGTGTTATAGGTGAAAACCAACCCCCTCTGAAGAAAATACTCATGTGTCGCAAACGTCAACATTTTTACCCAAGTGGTTTCTTTCTATGCAGGAGGTTAAACCTGTACACTGTACCAGGCAAGCATATGTGAGTATGTGTGTGCACGTGTGTGCCTGTGTGTGTGTGTTTACAAGCAGATACAGAGAGCCACAGAAGTTTACCTGCATTCACAGGTACGCTGAGGACGATTCCAAGAGACATCAGAGTAGGATATGTAACAGCAATTCCAAAATTTAATACAATATTGAATGCTGAAATAAAGAATAAAAAGATAGGTGTTATGCATGACCAGCCCTGACTTTCCATCCTTTCTGGCCTATCCAACCCCAGCTTCTCTGAGGAGGCTGGAGTCTGGGGGTTTTGCTCTTTATTCTGACTCAGGGGACCTGGGTTCCTGCAAGGGCTCCAGGACTGGGGATTAAGGCCAAACATCCTGATTACTTAGGTCTCTTCTCTTCCCTGAGCTCTGAAGAAGAAGAAAGAAATTTTAAAAAACTAACCAGTGAAGAAGGCACTAGAAAAGAGGATGGAACTATCCTATTTATCTGACTAACTTTGCTTTTTTCTGCTGCTGGCAGTGATTCTGGGATGACTATGATTAGGAGCTTTGGGATGCACATTTTAGATAGAAATGGGTGAGGCTCCTCCTTGGGTGCTTCCCTGCAGAGGACCAGCCTTACAGCAATTACTGGTGATGAGGATGGTGATGATAATGAAGCAATGGTGATGATGACACTACTAGTGATAATATTTACTGAACATCATCAGGCAGTGTTCTAAGAGCTCTGTGTGGATTGTTAACCAACTCGAAGCTTGTACTGCTTGCTGCACGACAGGCCAATAATTGAAAGGTCAGTTTCTGGAGCAAGGAATAATAACTTTATTCATAAAGCTGGCAAACTGAGAAGATTGTGAGTTCACGTCCCAAAGAACCATCCAATCTGGGTTAGAATTCAGGCTCCTTTTATACTAAAAGGGGAGAGAGTAGAGTCAAACACTTCCTGGTTCCCATCAGTCTCCAGAGAGGATGTGTTAATTTCTTCCTCTCTACAGTCATTCACAAGCAGGTCTAGTCAGGTTATTTCCTGTGAGCTAAGCAAAGGTATTTTAGCTTAATGCACATTACTTGGGGAGTATTATGTATAATTTAAGCTTGTAGGTATCATCCTTTTAGTGATATTAGAATACAAAAGTTTCTTCCCTATTATAGTATTAATCTACCAATTTCTAACCAGCCCTATATTCAATGGAAGGACTGATACTGAAGCTGAAGTCAATACTTTGGCCACCAGATGTGGAGAACCAGCTCACTGGAAAAGACCCTGATTCTGGGAAGGATGGAGGGCAGGAGAAGATGGGGGTGACAGAGGATGAGATGGTTGGATGGCATCACTGGCTCAATGGACATGAGTTTGCACAAACTCGGGGAGATAGTGAAGGACAGGGAAGCCTGGTGTGCTGCAGTCCATGGGGTCACAAAGAGTTGGACTGTCAGTCCTATAAGTAATGTACTATTATTACCCTTGGCCACCAGATTATTACCCTTGGCTGCACTGTTCAGAGCAGCCGTGACAATTCACCACCCCAGCGACCGAAGTCCTGGAATTAGAATTAGTGTCATCATTACACAGGCTTCCTTTGTGTGACACAATGACCCAGAAAACCATGGAGAACTTAAGGCTAATAATAGGCTTGGTTTTCTCCTTCAGGGCATGGGTTTCCGGATCCCACTGTCAGTCCCTGTTTTCTGGGGATTCTGGCAGGGTAGTCACCACTTACTCAATAAGAGGACTGAAAATCCACAAAGGTTTCCCCATGGAATGTCATCAAAAGAGCTCCAGTATTCCACTTTGGTAAAGTAGAGGATGACAGGAATACAGGTGATGAAGAGGATGTTAAACACACCCAGAATGGAAAGAAATAAGGCGGCTTCTCCAAACTTAGCACTGCCCAGGAGGAGTTTGAACAGGACCTGCCGGAGAGAGCAGAGGAGGGGTGACAGTTCGCCTCGGACTCCAACTTGCCACGGAGAAGCGAGTGCACTTGGTAAGCTGGGGCTGGACCCCGGGGCCCACGGCCATGTGATGGTAAATTCCACCTCACGTGGCCTTCAGTGAAGGGCAGTAGGATTCCTCCATGCTCAGTAGTGTGGCGATGGAGAGTTACTCCTCAGGTACACAGAGAGCATTTTCAGGAATCATGGGTTTTCACACCGCGCTTGAATCCTCTGTGCTGTATCCACGACACCACATCGCAGACTCATGGCATTGAAGATGAGAAAGGCACTTAAATTAGAAGTATCTGCCATGATTGAATGGGCTTCCAAGTGGTGCTAGTGGTAAAGAACCCGCCTGCCATGCAGGAGACCTAAGAGACCCGGGTTTGATCCCCAGGCTGGGAAGATCCCCCAGGAGGAGGGCATGGCAACCCACTCCAGTATTCATGCCTGGAGAATCCCATGGACAGAGGAGCCTGGAGGGCTGTGGTCCATAGGGTTGCAAAGAGTCAGACTTGATTGACGCAAGCCACAATTACACTTTCCTTTCAGGAACCTCTAACATTCATCCCTGAACAGTTTGAAAACCACTGCCCCACCCCGCAAAAAGGGATCTGGCTACAAAGACATTTCCTATAAACCAAATGGAGAGGTTTTACAACACTCACAGCTTACCTCTGCTCCAGTCCACCACCCACATTCCAGACATGGCATGGGGTTTCAGTGGAACACTCCCGATGGATTTCTTGCCCCTGTGTGTACACATCTCAGATGCATGAAAAGCCAGGAAAGGGACAAAGGTGGCTGGAGAAGGCGGGAAGCTGAGCTCCCAGGGGAAGCAGGCCCCGTCCAGCCTCCGAGTTTACTACATTGTTCACAGTTACAGAACTGATGGTCCAGTTTCAGCCTCTGCTCTCTGCTCCTCCTTCTTCCTCTTGCAGTCATTTCACATCTCTTTGGGGTATCTCTGGACATTTCTGGGCAGGAAGCATGCAAAGGGAAATGAAGTCAAGTCCTTTTACCCTTCTGCCCACCAGCCTGTCTGGATAAAGATCAGCCAGTGGAGGAGTTGGAAATGTAAGTCTAAATTCGTGGTGGATGGAGTATCTATCCATTCTGCTTTCCATTAGCATGCAGCTCATTGAAGAGAGCAGAGTATTTAAGTATTTTCTGTATTTGGACAGTGGCTCTGGAGTCACGAATGGGGCTAGACTATCACATCCTCTGGGTGAGATGTATTCCTCATGGGCTGTGTTTCTCTGAGGGCAAAGGGCAGGGAGCTGATGAAGGATAAGAAGGTACAGTTGGGATTTCCCTGGTGGTCCAGTGGTTAAGACTCCGAGCTTCCAATGCAGGGCGGGTTACAAGTTCGATCCCTGGTCAGGGAACTAAGATATCACAAGCCTCAGGCCAAGGCCAAAAAAAAAAAAAAAAGGTATAGTCATTTCATTTTACAAACGCATAAATGTGTTCCTCCCCATGCTGGAAAAGTTCCTTTTCTTAGAACTTTCTACAGTCGTTTATTTTCTCTGTCTGACTATCTGGATCCATAAAGGGCCATTAAAACTCAAAGCTAAAATGTAATTTTTCATTGAATCTTCCAGGTCAGTTTCCCAACATGGAGACCAGAAAATATTTGCATTCTTGACTAAGGATCCGAAGAGAAGGGGAGGCAAAGCGGGAGAGCAGCTGAGAAGTGTGATGGAGCAGAGAGGGTGAGAGATAAGTGTGGGGGAAATAACTGTCTTCTCGAGACATGCAGTTGGCACACACACACCTCCAGTGGTTCCCAGCATTTTGTCAAAAATATTTTATAATTCCATATGATAGTAATTGTGCTTGTATTTATTCAGTCTAAAGCAATACTTGAAACGCACATGGATTCATGTTGAGTCCTGGTGGCCTCAAAAACCATGTGATAAAAGATTTCAAAGCTGCAGGAGATATTCCAATTTTCATTTCCAATCTGACGGGAAATTATCTGACCAAACACAGAAGCAGGCAGTTAGGGCCCCTGATCCTTCTCTGTGCAGGGGTGCTAAGTCTCCTCAGACCTGTCAGACTTTTTGTGACCCCATGAAATGTAGCCTGCCAAGCTCCTCTGTCCATGGGATAAGGCAAGAATACTGGAGTGGGTTGCTACACCCTCCTCCAGGGGATCTTCCCCACCCAGGGATCGAACCCACGTCTTTCATATCTCCTGCACTGGCAGGCTGGTTCTTTATTACTACCATCACCCGGGAAGCCCAGTTCTCCCTTGTCGGACCAAACAAGGAAGTCACTCATTGAATTCAGTTGATCCACCTATCCTTCCACCCCTTTTATCCCAAATGCTGCAAATGTATGGCCATCGATGGAAAGGTCTGGAAAGCCAGAGCCAAGAGCTGCTGCACGTCTCCGGCACCGTCAGGCTCGCTGTGCCCGGTGCTCGTCTTCAAGCACCAGCTCCATCCAAGGTTCCCTCAAAGCACCGAGCCAGCCAGTCCAGGAGAGCCCAGAGGGCCCGCTCCCCGCGCCTACCTTGTAGAGGGCGGACATGGATGCCGAGCCCACCACCAGGGCTATGCCGATGACGGAGTGGCTGTGGAAGCCATCCGCGTAGGTCATCATCACGATCCCAGCGATGGCGAGGATGGCGGCCACGATCTGGGCGGAAGGAAGACACGGCGGTCAGAGCAGCGGCGGGGAATCGGAGCGGCCCCTACGTGCCACAGGGGTAGGAATGTCTGCGACGGTGCTGTGGAGGGAGGCAGGGCCCCCTTTCAGTCCTTCGGAGACCACGCAAAGGCTGCTCTCCTGTCTGAATGTTTGTCCCTGCTTGGAAGGGGGCACTCGGCAAAGCCTGGCGTGACCCAAGGACTGGAAGTGGTCGACGGCAAGGAGCAGAGCCGCGTCATGTCTGGGGAGGGCCGGCCATGTGACTCCTGGGGCCGCCGGAGAGGGTGGTCACAGGCGCAACGACAGGTTCTTCGGTCCTGACTATGGCCTGTTCACCACCCCCTCTCAGTTCCTTCCCAACTTTCCGGAGGTGCCTGTCTGCTGCTGCTGCTGCTGCTAAGTCGCTTCAGTCATGTCCAACTCTGTGCGACCCCATAGACGGCAGCCCACCCGGGCTCCCCCATCCCTGGGATTCTCCAGGCAAGAATACTGGAGTGGGTTGCCATTTCCTTCTCCAGTGCCTCTCAGGGTCCTGCTTTTATATATTACACATCTCAACAGTGACCACGACCACGGATCGTGGCCCTCTTTTACACACCAGCAGTAGAACCTTCTGGAAAGGCATGTGTCCCTGGCCCATCAGGGCTACATACAGTGTCTTAACCCTGGCCCTGCAGTTCCTTTCCTCAGCTACTGGAGGGCCCACCGCTCCAGCGAGCCCCCCTCACCCTCCCGCTCCCACTCCTGCCCCGGCTCCCAGCCCTGTTCTCCAAATTCCTCAGGTGGAATAAGGGCTCCAGGGATCTTTACACATTCCTGTTGTGCAAAATCAAATCGTCAGACTGCACAGGAGAGAAACTTGGGATAACATTTCCTAAAGGAGAAATGATATAGCACTGGGTAAGTACCCGTTCTAACCAGAGGTGGTCCTGGAACTACATAAAGGTCGCTGGGAGGCAAGTGGGAGGAGCTGCTGGAGGCAGAACAAACGTGGGCGGAGCAAGTTCTGACAACTGGATTTACTGGAGTTCTCCCTCTTACAGACTGTTCAAATGACCTCTGCTCTCTGCAAAAATATCGGGTGGCTAACATTTACTGAGTGATCAGGGATAAGTGTTTTCTGTGTACTTTCTCATTTAATCCTCAGACTAGGTAGATATTTCAATTTATTTCATTTTATAGACATGGGCACTTAATCTCAGTAACTTGCTGAAAGTCATAGAGCTGGGATACACATTTCAGGTTTAAGTGCAAAGTCAGTGTTTCTATATATAAATAGAAAGTAGGATTCACCTCTGAAGCCATTGCCATTTCTACTCTGATATCTGAACTGAGGTTTCGTGCAGGGTTGAACCATGTTGTGTTTAGGTTGGTGAAAGGCACTGTGTCAGGGCTCAGCAGTTTGAGCTGCAGTGCATTCCCCAGGCAGTGTAAAGACACACGCGCCCTCACACAGGGGCCCCTGAGAGGGCAGGTGGTCATCCTTTCTTGGAGAAGTGCCAGCCCTGCTCTGTCTACCAGCTCTTTCTGGTTTCCTGCTTCACTTTTTATCACTCATCATCACGTAATGCGTATGTTTTATGTTCAAATGCTACATGTACTGTGTACGGCTCTTCATTGAGAAAGAAGAAGAGGTACAAGAGGAGTAAGGGACCTTCCCCACCAGGAGAACAGGGATAAGTGAAAAGCAGGCAGGGCGGGCTTTGCTCCAGAGGGCCTGCACAGTACAAAAATGCAGCACGGGGCAGCTGGACCTGGCTAGGCAGCTGGGTAAGCAGAGAACCAACTGGAAAACGAAGGAAATGGAGTGGGCGGGGAAGAACACAGCTCCACTCCGGGCGCCGTGGCACGTCTCCAAAGGCCCCTGAGTCTTTCCAAACATAAAGGTGAAATTCAAGGAAGTGAAGGGGAGCCAGGGTTATTCTTCCCTGAAGATTTAGAGGGCAGATTTCGGACCTCCTCATTCTCCTTTCTCTATTGATCAAATCCTAAATAGCTAAACGCTTCCATCTGAGCTGTGCTGTGCAGAAGAGCTGAGGGGAGGGGCAAGAAATAGAGAGTGTGGGTGGCCGCTGGCTTCCCGGTCAACATTTGCCAAGTCCAGACCAGCGAGCTCATTCTGGCAGATGGCACTGCGGACAGTGCTCACGCCCCAGCTGCTCACATCCAGAGCCTCTCCTCTTGGAGGTCCTCTCCATGAGTCACAGGTTTAAGCAACTTGATTCCAGGGCATACTGTCTGGGCATCGGCAGCTCCCTGGGACTCCCGACCCTGAACTTGGGCTCTGACCTCCATGCCAGAGGGGAAGCTGGTGGTTTTCCTTGCGTCTGATATCCCTGAAAGCAGAGCAGAGTTGAAACGTACACTACCATCTCAGAGGAAGACCTGAGCATCCTTTCCCAAGCCTGAAATTCCTTTGACGATGCCAGATCTCTTTAAAAAAATAAGCGTGGAGTTCACACTTTGTACTCTAAAATATCTGGCTTTTGGTTTACATGTGGAAATGTTTCCCAGCCTATTTCCTGTTGTAAGAGGAACTCTCCAGTAAGGCTGGTCCTGCGTGTTCTGTGGTTTCACATAGTCATCTTCTAGATCCCAGCCTCCCTGGGGGAGAATGCTGAGTCTCAGGATGGAATAAAGTGGACATTCCTACTTCCCCTCACCCCTGCTTTCTCTTGGGGATCCAGACAAATGGCTGGCAGTGGCTTGAGATCAAGAGGAGGGGAACGGCCATCTCTACTCTGGGAAAAATGAGCCGGAGAAGAGGAAGAAGCATGGGTGTGGGAGACCCCGAGGCCAGCATGTTGCCGTTTAGCCTCTGGATGATGGTCTTGCCCGTGTGGTTATAGCCTGCCCCACCCCCAGCAGCTCCCTGATGCACCCGTACCCTCACGGGCACACTGCTCCCCATCAGACGTCAGGCCGAGAGGAAAGGGGCACCACGGAAGGCATGAGGCAGGGGCAGCCCTTGGGGGAGGCTGCATGCCTCTCCGACCAGCACTGCTTCCCACTCCCGCTAGAAATGTGATGGGCTGCATGCCCTCTGCCAAGCAGAGCCTCGTTTGTGGTGGGTTTTAGATTTGTACAGTTTGGAGAAGTTTAAAAAAGGGAAAGGACAGGCTAATTTTTACGGATATTTCTCTCAGCCCTCTCCCTCCCAAGTCCTGCACTGCCCTCACCGATGCCAAGAGAGTCTGGAGGAATTAGGAGACCCTCTAGATCACCCTGCTTGTTTCAGAGGCTGGGAAGGCGTCTGGGCCCTGAGCCCCCCACCCCACACTCCCCCACACTCTGTGTGCCCTGTGCCCTTCCCCAGCTGTGCTTGGGTGGTGGGGGACAGCCTCCCCAACAGAAGGTGGAGTAGAAGTCAGCACTAGGGGTTACCGTTCAGGGCTGGCACTGAACCAAAGGCTGCAAGGGGGCGAATTATGGAAAACATCAGCTGGGGTCAGACCGAGGTGGGGCTTGCTCTTGGAAAAGGTCCAGGCTCCCCAGGACCATGCTGCTGGGGGTTGAGTCCACTCGGATGACCCCTTGGCTGCCCTCCTTGCTGCATCTCCACTCCTCCTGGTTTGCACGCTTTAGCTGGAGTGGGTGGTTCTGAATAGCTGAGAATGCCATCTGCCCTCCCCTTTGAGATGCGGACTGGGGGTGGCATGGCCTTTATCCAGCTGCTGACCACAGCTGGGTGGCCTCTGGCTTAGGAGGGGCCATCTCTCCTACCTCCAGAATTCTACTTGCTCTCATTCTCCCGCTGCTTTTGCTGCATCCAACTGCCTTCCTAAGTGTCTGTCAGCCTCTGACACTATCACCCAAAGAAGTGGGCTGGTCCATCAAACCCCTCTACTTGAGAAGGAATAAGAAGAATAACAACAGTGAGAGAAGATAACATTTATGGGGTTTCATGTGTCAGGCATGCATCACTTTATTTTATTCTTACAACTATTCTATAAGATGAGTACTAACATTCTATTTTATTTTTTGGCCTCCCTCCATGCATGTGGGTTCCTAGTACCCTGACCAGTGATTGAACTTGTACCCCCTGCATTGGAAGGGTGGAGTCTTAACCACCAGACTACCAAGGAAGTTGCCAACAACTTTAAAATGAGGTCATTATGGCTCAGAGACGTTAAGTAACTAGCTTAACATTCAACAGCTTATGAGAGTGGACCCAAACCCTTGTCCCTCAACTCTAGGATTTAGCACCTCCTTGTTATGTTATGACCCCTGAGCCTGGAGAGCCAGGACACATGTGAAAGCAGAGTCACGGGGTGACATGGGGGCCAGATTGGGCTCCTCTCAAACACTAGCGTCTGATGCCATGTGTGGCCACAACCTGCCCAGCATTTGAAGATGAACATTTGCTCTGCCTGGTCTGTCCGCCTGACACAGACCTGCTGCTGTTTTCCAGGAACCACAAACTCTGTGGTCTCAGTCACGACCTTAATAACGCAGGCCCTCTATGTGGCCTGCTCCACAAACATCTGTTCTCTGTGTCTGGGTGACTCTCAGCCCAGTGTGCTCAGCCATCGGATGGAAATGAGTGTCCGTTCCCTTCAGTCTCTGGCGACGACCCAGCAGGTGGTGGGCAGCTAACCTAGCAGTCCGAGAGAAGTCTCAGAGAAGCGTGCGTGTTAAGCCTCATCCTGGGCTCAAATCTCCATCTGTTTCCCCAGGGTGACCCCTGTCACTCTGCCCAGCTGCTGGTACCTTACATATTGTTTTCAAGCTCTCTGAACTCCTGACGATAAGAAGAGGGTGCCCCACCTTGGCTTGGAGTGGGACAATCTTAGAGGACATGTCACTTCTAGGAGGGGTGACGATTATCAGAGAGACTTAGAACTGCATGGTGCTTTACAGGTTGGTAAATTCCATCCCCAACACCGGCTCCTGGGTCTTTCTTTCAGTGCTGGCCTCGTGCCGAAGGCCTCGATATGAAAATCTGCTCAGTCCGCAGTGGTCAGTGCAGACCAAGCAAGTGGCCAGGATGGCAGGACCGAATCACAGCTCAGGGATGTGAGGGGATCTTGCATAGCAATGAGATAGAGATCTGGGTGTGTCACTCTGTTCTCTGTGAGTCAGCATTTTCACACCTCCTTCTCTTAACCTCAAAAACATTTTCTTCTGCACGATGCACAATGAACCTTGCAGCCTCTTTCCCCAGTAATGTCCCCATCCAGAATCTGCCTTGGACTTTTACAGGCACGCCCTGAGAGTGCTCCACCATGCATTTTCTTGGCTCTTGGCCTCAAAAGAAAGCCACCATGGGCCCCAGCACATCTGAATCTTCAGTATCCAGTCAGGCAGGCTGTTGGACAGATTGCTGCTGGCTGTACCTCTTGTGGAGATGTATTCTATAGTTTATTTGCTCAAAGCTTTTCTGGGTGGTAGCACAGTGAGCTGAGTTCTTATTCCAAAATTAACACGAAGCCTCAAAACAAATTTTCCCCCTACTGCAAGCTAAAAATACAACTCAGCAGTTGACTCACGTCCCCACTGCTGTTTGAGTAACTAGGTGGGCGTGAAGCCACCATGAAGGTGATGTCATTGTTCCCAGGACAGTGAGCCAAGGACACAAGCAGAGAGCCTGGAATCTGCCCCTTTGCTAGGTGCCAGCGGGGTTCCCTTAATGGGACTGCTGTCCAAAAGGACTCAGCTTCCTGGCTTTCCTATATGTTCTGAGGGTGCAGGAAGGAGTAAGTGATGCCTTCTGACTACCAGAGATCTAGCCTGCTCAAATCCTTTCTGTCCCTGTTTGTGACCAAGTGATAGTGCGGCAGTGGTAGCTTCTGGCCACCAGAGGGCGACAAGCAGAAGGCAACAGGATTCTGTCCCAAGGCCTGCCTGCTCAGTTCCTTAGTCCTGTCTGACTCTGCACCCCATGGACTGTAGCCTGCCAGGCTCCTCTACCCATGAAATTGTCCAGACGAGAATACTGGAGTGGGTTGCCATTTTCCAAGGCTACATGTCGCCTATTCCTTTCTTTTTATTTATTTATTTAAAATTTTATTTATTTATTTATTTATTTTTTATTTTACTTTACAATTCTGTATTGGTTTTGCCATACATTGACATGAATCCACCACGGGTGTACATGCATTCCAATCCTGGGTGGACTCCTCTATCTGTAGGCTCATGTTTCATACCAGATTTATCATATTTCACATAATTGTTCTAAAATATGACTAGCTAAGTTTGACTCTATTTTAAGGGAATTTACTCAGTCTCAGAGGTGACAATGAGAGGTAATTCAGGGGGTATCATTTCATTCTCCCTTCCTCTGGGGTTAAAGCAAGTGAAACTGTCCCTCCAAAATTTGAACTGAGCTTTAGTGGGTCTTAAGCGTGTTCAGAATTTGAACTGGGCCTCCCTGGTGGCTCACTTGGTAAAGAACCCACCTGCAATGCAGGAGACCTGGGTTTGATCCCTGGGTGGGGAAGATACCCTGGAGGAAGGCATGGCAACCCATTCCAGTATCCTTGCCTGGAGAATCCCCATGAACAGAGGAGCCTGGCAGGCTACAGTCCATGGGGTCGCAAAGAGTCAGACACGACTAAGCAACTTTCACTTTCTAAGTGTGTCTGGCCCACTTGGGCATTGAATGCAGTGTCCAGATAAATGGCCCACCAAGAGGGCACGTCCATGTGGATGAGGACATTGAGTTTTAGATATCAGTGTTATGGCAGTGTTAGCTGAGGGCTCTGGGCTGCAGGGACTGTGAGAGGCAGGCTGAATACACCACCCCTTCCCTAAGGGGGGACCCCAACCGGCACACACTTTAGGGAATGCTTGTTGAAATGCTTGAAATGAAAGGTGCTTTAATGAATGCTTGTCTAGAATGGTTCGCAAGCAAGAAGGTTTGCAAGGCACCCCAAGAGCCTGGCCCTTGGCTGGGCTCCTTTTCTGCTGCAAATCAGAAGGAGAGTGGTTAGCAGCTTAGGCTGAACGGTCCAGCACATGGAGATAAGCAAGCCGATGGGCAGGTTTTGGCTGGCATGACTGAGTGAGGGAGGAAGACAGAGAATAAGGAACTTACCCTCACTCCCATGAACCTGTCCCTGAGAACGATCCATGAGAGCAAGAACACAAAAGCTTTGTTGCAGCAGAACAATACGGAGACATCCGTAGTGTTTATTTTCTTTATTGCATGTAAGTACAGGTAGTTTGTGAGAGTCCAAAGAACACCAAAGGGTGCTGCCTTGGTAAAAAACACCTTCAAAGTCAAGCCATTGTCTCCAAAAAATCGACAGCACTCCCTAAAACAAGGAAAGAGAGGCAGTGTTATTATCTTCTTGGTTTGAGACAGATCATTTTTATCCCCCTCTACCCAGTTTTTTTCTGTTTGTTTTTAGCAGATGCAGTAACGTCCTCCTACCAAAGCCCTTCAATCTAGTCCACTGAAGAAAGCACTGCATGAGACTCTCAGCACCGGGATTGGCCACTGTGGTTTATTCCTTTGGTCCGTGGTGGGTATGGAATGGTTGGTTTCGGAGAAGGTCATGGTGGGTCCATTTGATCTGAAGAAGCCCCAGTTCCACGGTGATCACCTAAGGGATTCTGCTACTTGGTTAGTAAAAGAAGGAGGTCTCTAGACCAGGACGTCTCTAGGCCTTTCTTCTCAGGGGCCTGGACACTCAAAGAGAACCCCCAAAACATATTTTTTTAAAATTTGCCTCCAAATGAAGTTGTCTCTGGGATCAGGCAGTGGCATTCATTTCTTGGGCACATCTAATACATTTTGACTATTTTATCAATGGTGTTAACTGTACATTTTCTCCATGAGGGCCTTTTTAGCTGGTCATTTCACATGTGGAAGGTCCTGTCCCCACGTCATCTGAGAGGTGATCACAAGAAGGATGAGCAGATCCAAGAGCTCAGCGGCTTAAGAGAGAAGGAGCTGAGGAAACACCTGCAGACAAATGTTTTCCAACATCACCTTTCCAGAATCTAGGGGAAGGATCACTGGTATTTGAAAAACTGCTTGAGGAAAAGAAAGCCAACCTTGCTCAGGCAGAAGAGGATGGAGGGGAGGAGGTGGAGGGGCAGAGGGTGTGACCAGAGGACTAAGTGGCTGGCTCTGCAGACAGCTGCCCACTGCCCTGCCCAGGAGCAGAAAGCATCATTCTGCTGGGCTGGATGAGCCAGGCCAAGGAGAGGGACGTGAGAGGACATGCCGCCATAGCCGTCACAGCCCAAGCTCACAGCAGGGCCCAGTGTGGCCCAGACACCAGCAAGTGAGCAGGGGAGAAAAGAAGGAACTAGAACAAGTCAAATACACCAAGGTGGAGAACAGCCACAGCCCAAGCCACCTATTAATAACATGAAAATGCCACAATCAAGGAAAAAAATGAAAACAGGAGTCAAAGGGGATTGGCTGCAATTGTAAATTTAATTTGATTGTTCTCTCCATCAATCTAAAATGCAACTTGCCTTTGTTCATTAAATCCATAGAAGAAACGGAAAACTCATCGCTGTTTGCTGAACTCTATGCTGCTTCTAAACCAGCAACAGGCAAAACAGTCAAATCACTAAATTTACCAAGAAACTGATTCAACTGAATTGACTCCATTTTGGCTTTCTATGAATGGATCTTTCATCTAACTGACTTGATATTTCTGTTTGCCCTTTAATTTTCATACAATAGTTCAGTTGCACTTTCCATGCACTTTTCTCCAGCCCCTATTTGCAAAAGAGTCTTCCCTTCTTTCCAGAGAAGAGCAAGGAAAGATAAGGCCTTCTTCAATGAACAATGCAAAGAAATAGAAAAAACAACAGAATGGGAAAGACTAGAGATCTCTTTAAGAAAATTAGAGATACCAAGGGAATATTCCATGCAAGAATGGACACAATACAGAGCAGAAATGGTAAGGACCTAACAGAGGCAGACGAGGTTAAGAAGAGATGGCGGGAATACACAGAACTATACAAAAAAGATCTTAACCCAGAGAACTATGATGGTGTGGTCACTCATCTAGAGCCAGCCAGACATTCTGGAGTTCAAAGTCAAGTGGGGCTCAGGAAACATCACTACAGACAAAGCCAGTGGAGGTGATGGTAATTCCAGCTGAGCTATTTCAAATCCTAAAAGATGATGCATTAAAGTGCTGCACTCAATATGCCAGCAAATTTGGAAAAACTTAGCAGACCACAGGACTGGAAAAGTCAGTTTTCATTCCAATTCCAAAGAAAGGCAGTGACAAAGAATGTTCAAATTACTGGACAATTGTGCTCATTTCACATGCTAGTTAGGTTATGCTCAAAATCCTTCAAGCTAGCCTTCAGCAGAATATGAAAAGAGAACTTCCAGATGTACAAGCTGGGTTTAGAAAAGGCAGAGAAACCAGAGATCAAATTGCCAACATCCACTGGATTACGGAGAAAGCAAGGGAATTTCAGGAAAACATCTGCTTCATTCATTATGCTAAAGCCTTTGACCGTGTGGATCATAATAAACTGTGGGAAATTTTTAAAGAGATGGGAATACCAGACCACCTTACCTGTCTCTTGAGAAACGGGTATGCAGGTCAAGAGGCAACAGTTAGAACCAGACATAGAACAACAGACTGGTTCCAAATTGGGAAAGGAGTACGTCAAGGCTGTATCAGTTCAGTTCAGTCACTCAGCTGTGTCCGACTCTTTGTGACCCCATGAATCACAGCACGCCAGGCCTCCCTGTCCATCACCAACTCCCGGAGTTCACACAAACTCATGTCCATCGAGTCGGTGATGCCATCCAGCCATCTCATCCTCTGTCGTCCCCTTCTCCTCCTGCCCCTAATCCCTCCCAGCAGCAGTGTCTTTTCCAAAGTCAACTCTTCACATGAGGTGGCCAAAGTGTTGGAATTTCAGCTTCAGCATCAGTCCTTTCAATGAACACCCAGGAATGATCTCCTTTAGGATGGACTGGTTGGATCTCCTTGAAGTCCAAGGGACTCTCAAGAGTCTTCTCCAACACCACAATTCAAAAGCATCAATTCTTTGGCGCTCAGCTTTCTTCACAGTCCAACTCTCACATCCATACATGACCACAGGAAAAACCATAGCCTTGACTAGACGGACCTTTGTTGGCAGAGTAATGTCTCTGCTTTTTAATTTGCTGTCTAGGTTGGTCATAACTTTCCTTCCAAGGAGTAAGCGTCTTTTAATTTCATGGCTGCAGTCACCATCTGCAGTGATTTTGGAGCCCCCCAAAATAAAGTCTGACACTGTTTCCACTGTTTCCCCATCTATTTCCCGTGAAGTGATGGGACCAGATGCTATGATCTTAGTTTTCTGAATGTTGAGCTTTAGGCCAACTTTTTCACTCTCCCCTTTCACTTTCATCAAGAGGCTTTTTAGTTCCTCTTCATTTTCTGCCATAAGGGTGGTGTCATCTGCATATCTGAGGTTATTGAGATTTCTCCCATATTGTCACCCTATTTATTTAACTTATATGCAGAGTACATTATGCGAAATGCTGGACTGGATAAAGCACAAGTTGGAATCAAGATTGCTGGGAGAAATATCAAACACTTCAGATATGCAGATGACACCACCCTTATGGCAGAAAGTGAACAGGAACTAAAGAGCCTCTTGATAAGGGTGAAAGAGGAGAGTTAAAAAGCTGGCTTAAAACTCAACATTCAAAAAACTAAGATCATGGCATCCAGTTCCATCTCTTCATGAAAAATAAAAGGGGAAAAAGTGGAATCAGTGACAGATTTTATTTTCTTGGGCTCCAAAATCACTGCAGACGGTGACTGCAGCCATGAAATTAAAAGACCTTTGTTTCTTGAAAGGAAACCTATGACAAAAAGCAAAGATATCACTCTGCTGACAAAGATCTATATAATCAAAACTATGGCTTTTCCAGTAGTCTTGTACCAATGTGAGTGTTGGACCATGAAGGAGGCTGAGTGCCGAAGAATTGATGCTTTTGAACTGAGGTGCTGGAGAAGACTCTTGAGGGTCCCTTGCACTGCAAGGAGATAAACCAGTCAATTCTAAAGGAAATCAACGTGAAGATTCATTGGAAGGACTGATGCTGAAGCTGAAGCACAAGTACTTTGGCTACCTGATGCAAAGAGTTGACTCATTGAAAAAGACTCTGATGCTGAGAAAGACTGAAGGCAAAAGGAGAAGAGGGTGGCAGAGGATGAGATGGGTTAGATAGCATCACCAACTCAATGGACATGAATATGAGCAAACTCCAGGAGATAGTGAAGGACAGGGAAGCCTGGTGTGAGGTAGGCATGGGAGTGCCCAGAGATGGACATGACTGAGAGATTTAACAACCACCTCCTTTTTGGGGGGATGGTGACCAGGGCTAGCTTCCTTCATGTTTGTGATCATGAAGGCTCACAAAACAGTGATTATCAGTCCCTTGAGTATGATCAGTAGGAAAGACAAGTACTTAATGTTATTTATATCAGTGGGCTTCCCAGGTGGCACACTGGTAAAGAATCTGCCTCCTAACACAGGAGATTCAAGAGTTGCTGGTTTGATCCCTGGGTCAGGAAGATCTCCTGGAATAGGAAATGGCAACCCATTCCAATATTCTTGCCTGGGAAATTCTATAGTCAGAGGAGCCTGGTGAGATACAGTCCATGGGGTTGCCAAGAGTTGGACACAACTGAGCACACACACCTTGAAATTAAACGTAGAGGTTAGCTTTCCAAAGGGAATGTAACACAAGGAGGACTTCCAAGTTTCCCCTGAATATTATAAAAAATGATTCATGTTGTGGCAGGGGGCCATACAAAGTCAACTCAGATATCTCCTCTCTGAGAATCGATGTTTGGCTCATCCGAAGTGCAATGGCTGTCTAAGTGGCAGATGGGGAACAAGTATGGCTGGGTAATGAACAGTGCAGGTTGCCAATCGGAAGTAGGGAGGAGAGAATGCCCAGATGGCATGTTGGTAAAGAATCTGCCTGCTAGTGCCGGAGGTGCAAGAGATGCCAGTTCGATCCCTGGGTTGGGAAGATTCCCTGTAGTAGGAAACAGCAACCCACTCCAGTATTCTTGCCAGGAAAATCCCAAGGACAGAGAAGACTTCTGGGCTACAGTCAATGGAGTTGCAAAGAGTCAGACATGACTAAGCACACACTCAGAGTGGGACTACATCCCAGAGATGGAAAAGGCATGATTTCTAGGCCAAGCATAGCTCTGTTGGCCCTTTGAGGATTCATGGTCGGGGGATTACAGATCAGGTGGGTAGATTTTGGTTCTAATGAGCCTAAGATGATTGGCCCCTGAGTCAGTAAACCTGAGTTGTTTTCAGATCAAAGACTATGTACTAAGCCATGTCAGCTGGCTTGGGTATATGACCCACATACACCCTTGATAGGAAAGGGACCCAAGACAGATGATGAGCACAAATCCATTTCTGCCAAAGACCTCTTCTTGGTACACCAAGAATAGAGGATAGTAGACACTCTCTTGACTGCTTCCACTTGGCTGACACGACAGTCTAACACCATTCATTCCCGGCAGGACAAAGGCCTGAAGCTGGCAAGTTACTCCCTAGCACACCCAAGCCCTTCAGGTCCTACCACCCTGAATCATGTTGGGAAAGATTTCAGTGTGTTTGCTTCCAATCCTGCTTGTGTCCATTGTTCTTGGTTGTTTCAAGTGCATAATTCAATTAAATATTTCCTAAATCAATGAAGCATGACTGAGAAAAGAAAGTTGTGCTTTGCCTTTGAAATTTATGTTGAGAGCCTCAGGGAACACTTAATAAAAGGAACTCACTAAAATATCACTGCTGAATTATGTGTAGCGGAAACAACATTCAGAAAACTAAGATCATGGCATCTGGTCCCATCAATTCATGGCAAATAGATAGGGAAGCAGTGACTGACTTCATTTTTTTGGGCTCCAAAATCACTGCAGATGGTGACTGTAGCCATGAAATTAAAAGGTGCTTACTCCTAAGTTATGACCAACCTAGACAGCATATTAAAAAGCAGAGACATTACTTTGTCAACAAAGGTCTGTCTAGTCAAAGCTATGGTTTTTCCAGTGGTCATGTATGGATGTGAGAGTTGGACTATAAAGAAAGCTGAGTGCAGAAGAATTGATGCTTTTGACCTGTGGTGTTGGAGAAGACTCTTGAGAGTCCCTTGGACTGCAAGGAGATCCAACCAGTCCATTCTAAAGGAGATCAGTCCTGGGTATTCATTGGAAGGACTGATGTTAAAGCCAAAACTCCAGTATTTTGGCCATCTGATGTGAAGAGCTGACTCATCTGAAAAGACCCTGATATTGGGAAAGATTGAAGGTGGGAGGAGAAGGGGACGACAGAGGATGAGATGGCTAGATGGCATCACCGACTCATTGGACATGAGTTTGGGTAAACTCCGGGAGTTGGTGATGGACAGGGAGGCCTGGCATGCTGCAGTCCATGGGGTCGCAAAGAGTTGGACATGACTGAGCAACTGAACTGAACTGAAACACCGTGAAAGACAGGGAAAGCTATAAAAATCTGTAAGTTCTACACTTACATAATTTTAAAAATACTTATGTTCTTGGTGCTCTTTAAAGAACTCTCACTGGGATGGGTTGGTTTGGTGGGATAAGGATGGCTTATCATTTAGTTCAAATCAATAAGCACCTGTTTATCACTTGTTATAGTCACAATTCTAGACAAGGCACTGTAGCTAATGCAAAACAAGTAAATAGTCCCTCTTTCTGAAAGATTACGGTAAAATTGGGGAGATAAGACTGATTCCCAAAAGGAAGTAATGCAAGTTTAAATAAAATTACCTATTAAGTAGTTTGGAATATAATAGTGCTATAGAATTCCTATCTAGTGGCAAGAGTTGGACTGATTGGAGAAGGTCTAATAAAAGATAAGGTTTTGAGTTGAACCTTGAAGGATAGTTGACATTCCAGGTGGTTCAGTGATCATGAATCTGTCTACCAAGCGGGAGATGTAGGTTTGATCCCTGGGCCGGGAAGAGCCCCTGGATTAGGATTTCCTACTCCAGTATTCTTTCCTGGGAAATCCCATGCATAGAAAAGCCTGGAAGGCTATAGTCCAGGGAGTCACAAAGAGCTGGACATGACTTAGCAACTAAATAACAGCAACAACAAAATTGAAGGATAGTTCGGGTTAGGGAGGTGGTAACATCCTTAGAGAAGAGAAGAAATTGCATCCATGACACAATAATAAATGGTTATAAAAATGGCAGTAATTTTTCAAATTAAATATAGAGCAGCCACATTTAAAAAATTAACAGAAGGGTTAGAATATAAAGTTGATTAATCTCAAGGAGGGGGAGAGAGTGAGAGAGAAAAACAAAGAAAAAAAAAGATAAAATGAGAAGGTCAAGCTAGAAGGTCTAATATTGAACTGAAAAGAACATTAGAAAGAGAAAATGGAAGAAATGAAATGGAGGAAATTACAAAATAAATAATTCAAGAAAGTTTTTGGAACTATAGGATGTGAGTCTTCATAATGAAAAGGCTGATCAAGTACCAAGCAAAATGAATGGAAAACCACGACAAGGCATATACTCGTGGCAAAAAAGGGATAAAGATAAGACTTAAGTCTCCCTAGAGAAATAAAACTGGCCAAAGGATGTGCTCAGTTGCTCAGTCGTGTCTGACTCTTTGAGACCCCATGGACTGTAGCTCACCAGGCTCCTCTGTTCATGGAATTTTCTAGGCAAGAATACTGGAGTGGGTTGCCATTTCCTTCTCCAGGGGATCTTCCAGACCCAGGGATAGAACCAAAGTCTCTTGTGTCTCCTGCACTAGGAGGTGGATTCTTTACCACTGTGCCTCCTGGGAAGCCCATATGCCTGAAACTAATACAGCATTCCAGAATACTGGAGTGGGTAGCTGTTCCCTTCTCCAGGAGATCTTTCCAACCCAGGGATAGAACCCAGGTCTTCCACATTGAAGGTGAATTCTTTACCAGCTGAGCCACAAGGGAAGCCCAAGAATACTGGAGTGGGTAGCCTATCCCTTCTCTAGGGGAACTTCTCAACCCAGGAATTGAACCGGGGTCTCCTGCATTAAAGGAGGATTCGTTACCAACTGAGCTATCAGGGAAGCCCTGGGGCTAAAGGATAGGAAATCATAATAGTATCAGACATCTCAACAATAAAAACAGAAGCCAGGCAATAGTGGCCTTAACAATTTTTCAAGGAAAATACTCTTCAAGTCAGAAGTCTCAAATCAGCCAACCATCCATCCATCAAATGTGAGAGTGAAATAGACATATCCTCAGTTGGGCAGTGCTCGAAACACAGTCTCGCAAGCTACAGGAGGATGGGTTACATTAAAACCAGGGTGCAAACCAAGCAAGAGGAAGACAGGGCAGCCGGGGACAGGCTCCAACACAGGCAGGACTGGGCACTGGTCCTGGGATGGCAGACCAGGGAGACACAGAGGCCCTGGGAGGGGAGGCTCCTCGTTCAATCAGCACAGGGAACACGCTGACAGGTTTTTGAGGTGGTGGAACATTTTCAAAAAATAGCAAGCATTAATGGAAATCAAGGTAAAGGCAACAAAAAGAGGCAAATACTGCTGGCAGGAGAAACGGGAGTTCCTGGTAAAAGGAGACAGTCGATGAGTTAAATTTGCCCACTTATAATTAGCCAAAAACTGGGATAGCATTATGAGAGAACAGACTCAGGTGAAGAGGGCATGGGGTCTAACAGAAATCAGTGCATCTAATGATCATAAATATCCATAAGAACTGGGAGTGACTGAGAGTGAGCAGGTGTGGAGCAGGAGTTGTTATTTTTATGATAATTCTTTTACTGTTATTTTGCTTTTCCAAGATATGTACACATATCAGTATTAAGTTGCTAAAAAATAAAAACTGTTTGAAAACACACGAGAGGTTGCTGTGGCTGAAGCTGCCCCGATGAGTGCCCTGAGACAGCTTTGAGGGGTGCAGTTTGAAAACCATAGATAGAGAGAAAACCTACCCTATTCTTTGACTGAACTCAGAAAATTTAGAGCTCCTCAAGAGTGCTGAACGAGGATGGGTACTCCTTTACCATCAGGGACAAGATCCTCACGGATGACGTAAAGCCTGGTTGAAGGCAGGGCACACGTATCACCTTTGAGAAGGAAGGGGACCAGAATCCCAACATCATCTCAGCTGACATCATCTTCATCATAAAGGAGAAACTGCACCCTTGCTTCCACAGGGAGAACGACAACCTCTTCTTTGTGATGTCCATCTCCTTGAGCAAGGCTCTGACCCACTACTCCAAGGAGGTGAAGACCCTAGACGACTCTCTGCTCAACATCCCCACCAGTAACACTGTCCACCCCAAGGACTACAAGAAGGTGCCAGGTAAGGAGATGGTGTTGCCAGAAAACCCCATCAAGAAGGGGGATGTCTTCATTTTCTGCACCAGCCAGTTCCCTACCTGTCTCACACCCCAGCAGAAGGAGATGCTATGCCAGGCAATGCTGACATGACTCTGGTAGGCTGGGGCCTGGAGCAGGGGAGGTGAAGGCCAGCTGGGCCTGACCAGCTCAGCCTCAGGGTGTGCGGTGGAGCCAGCCCACTGCACAGACATGACATGAGGATGGGATGGCATGGAACTTTTAAACTGACACAATGATGTTTTTGTTTTTGTTCAGTTGCTAAGTCATGCTCGACTCTGCGACCTCACGGACTGCAGCATGCCAGGCCTCTCTGTCCCTTTATATTTAAGGAAATAAAGTGGTTTTTTTTTTTTTTTCCTTTTTAAAAAAAGATGCTCTAACTCAGACAGATTAAGTGATGCTCTCAAGTTCAAGTTTGACTGAACTGCAGCCTGGGCTCACTCTTCAGTGAACACTCCCAATGACCCCTTTTCTCTTCTGGATCCTTTCCATCACCATTAAACATATCTAAGCCTCACCAAGCTTAATACTAACAAAATGCTCGCCCCCACCCAAAGCAAGAGCAAGCATCTCATCAACCCCTTTTCCTCTCTCCAGCCCTCTTTCAGAGCCAAGCTTTTAGAAGAGTCCTGGCACTCACGTCCCCCGTGACCACCTCTCTCACCCTCACCTCACCCTGATTCAATGTCTGCTCCCACCACTCACCCAAACCCCTAGATCAGTTACCAGCGACCTTCTGTTGTTAAATCCAATAGGCACTTTCAGGTCTCGATCTTACTTTTGGAAACCATCACTGACTGTTCCTCCCTGAAACACCCTTTTTGACTTCCAACTCAGCACACTCCTCTGGGCTTCTTCCCACCTATCCACACCCTCCCAAGGCATCCTTGGTATCTTCCAGGGTTCTCTTCTAGTCCACTCTCTTATTACCCTGCAAACAATGACTGAGGCAATCTCATCTACAATCAAGGTTTCAAAGGCCAGCCAGTCACTGTCTAGTGAAGAAACTTCTCCAATCTGGTACCATCCTCATTCTGGATGCCAGAAACTGAATATTCAGCCTTTCCTAATGAATGCCCTATCTTTCCCCTCAATGCTCAATCACCATAGTCAGTTCAGTTCAGTCACTTAGTCGTGTCCAACTCTTTGCAAACCCAAGGACTGCATCACTCCAGGCCTCCCTGTCCATCACAAACTCCCGGAGCTTGCTCAAACTCATGTCCATCACATCGGTGATGCCATCCAACCATCTCATCCTCTGTTATCTCCTTTTTCTTCCCCCTTCAATCTTTCCCCAAATCAGGGTCTTTTCAAATGAGTCGGTGCTTCGCATCAGGTGGCCCAAGTATTGGAGTTTCAGCTTCAGCATCAGTCCTTTCAATGAATATTCAGGACTGATTTCCTTTAGGATGGACTGGTTGGATCTTCTTGAAGTCCAAGGGACTCTCAAGAGTCTTCTTTAACACCACAGTTCAAAAGCATCAATTCTTCAGTGCTCTGTTTTCTTTACAGTCCAACTCTCACATCCATACATGACTACTGGAAAAACCATAGCTTTGACTAGACAGACCATTGTTGGTAAAGTAATGTCTCTGCTTTTTAATATGCTGTCTAGGTTGGTCAGAGCTTTTCTCCCAAGGAGCAAGCATCTTTTAATTTCCTGGCTGAAGTCACCATCTGCAGTGATTTTGGATCCCCCCAAAATAAAGTCTGTCACTGTTTCCATTGTTTCCCTATCTATTTGCCATGAAGTGATGGGACCGGATGCCATGATCTTCATTTTCTGAATGTTGAGTTTTAAGCCAACTTTTTCACTCTCCTCTTTCACTTTCATCATGAGGCTCTTTAGTTCTTCTTCACTTTCTGCCATAAGGGTGGTGTCATCTGCATATCTGAGGTTATTGATATTTTTCCTGGCAATCTTGATTCCAGCTTTTGCTTCATCCAGCCCAGCATTTCACATGATGTACTCTGCATAGAAGTTAAATAAGCAGGGTGACAATATACAGCCTTGATGTACTCCTTTCCTGGTTTGGAATCCATCTGTTGTCCTATGTTCAATTCTAACTCTTGCTTCTTGACCTGCATACAGATTTCTCAGGAGGCAGGTTAGGTGGTCTGGTATTCCCATATCTTTAAAAATTTTCCACAGTTTATTATGATCCACACAGTCAAAAGCTTTGGTGTAGTCAATAAAGCAAAAGTAGATGTTTTTCTGGTTGGCAATTTGATCTCTTGTTCCTCTGCCTTTTCTAAATCCAGCTTGAACATACTGTTAAAGCCTAGCTTGGAAAATTTTGAGCATTACTTTGCTAGCTTGTGAGATGAGTGTAATTGTACGGTAGTTTTAACATTCTTTGGCATTGCCTTTCTTTGGGATTGGAATGAAAATTGACCTTTTCCAGTCCTATGGCCACTGCTGAGTTTTCCAAATTTGCTGGCATATTGAGTGCAGCACTTTCACAGCATCATCTTTCAGGCTTTGAAATAGCTCAACTGGAATTCCATCACCTCCACTAGCTTTGTTCATAGTGATGCTTCCTAAGGCCCACTTGACTTCCCATTCCAGGATGTCTGGCTCTAGGTAAGTGACCACACCATCATGGTTATCTAGGTCATAAAGATCTTTTTTGTACAGTTTTTCTGTGTCTTCTTGCCCCCATTTCTTAATATCTTCTGCTTCTGTCAGGTCCCTACCATTTCTGTCCTTTATTGTGCTCATCTTTGCATGAAATGTTCCCTTGGTATCTCTAAGTTTCTTGAAGAGATTGCTAGACTTTTCCATTGTATGGTTTTCATTTATTTATTTGCATTGATTGCTGAGGAAGGCTTTGCTATCTCTCCTTGCTATTTTTTGGAACTCTGCATTCAAATGGGCATTTCTTTTCTCCTGTGCCTTTCATTTCTCTTCTTTTCTCAGCTATTTCTAAGACCTTCTCAGACAACCATTTTGCCTTTTTGCATTTCCTTTTTGGGGGGATGGTCTTGATTACTGCCTTCTGTACAATGTCACGAACCTCTGTCCATAGTTCTTCAGGTACTCTTATCAGATCTAATCCCTTGAATCTGTTTGTCACTTCCACTGTATAATCACCATAAAGAAAGTGAAAGTGAAAGAAAGTGAAGTCACTAGGTCATGTCTGCTCTTTGCAATCCTGGGGACTGCAGCCCGCCAGGCTCCTCTGTCCATGGGATTCTCCAGGCAAGAATACTGAAATGGGTTGCCATTTCCTTCTCCAGGGGATCTTCCCAACCCAGAGATTGAACCCGGGTCTCCTGCATTGCAGGCATACACTTTATTCTCTGAGCCACAGGGAAGCCCAACAGGTACCACAATTGCTAGACACTTGGGAATCGCTCTTCACATCTCCTTTTCCCCTTTCACATCTAATTCATCACCAAGGTTTATTTCTCCCAAGTTTCTTATTGTTGTGACCACACTTGCCTCTGTTCCTTCTCACCTGGACCACGGCTGCTGGGAGCTTCCCTTCACAGTTGCCTCTCCTCCAATTCAACCCATTCCATACTCCATGCTACAATCAGAGAGAGATCCTTCTTTTCCCTCACTTTCATTTAGGATGAGGGCCAAGCTCCCCACAGGCTTACCAGGTGCATCCTGAACTGGCCTCTGCCCATCCCATAGCTTTACCCATCACTTCTCCTTCACTACTCGGAATTTAAGCCACTTTGAACATGTTTCGGTCACTTGGCTTCAATGCTCTTTATTCTGCTCTGGGTCTCATTGGATTCTCTATTCCCTCAAAATACTCTTCCTCCTTCTTTAGGTGGTTTTTTTCCAACCACTGGGTAGCAGCTCATACATCCTCTTCAATGAAGTGCCTCACGTATGCTTCCAATGACCTGGAAGCCTCATCATAGGTGTAGGACCCTTTATTGTAACTGCTTATTTAATCACCTGACTTCTTCACTAGAACGCAAGATCCACGTGGTCATTATATTTCTGCTTCATTTTATATCCCTAGAACGTAGCCCATAATATGTGTAAATAATTTTTTTTTAACAGAATGAATGTGTTTATTCCTTTCTGGGGACTTCCCTGGTAGCTCAGACGGTAAAGCATCTGTCTACAATGTGGGTGACCTGGGTTCGATCCCTGGGTCGGGAAGATTCCCTGGAGAAGGAAATGGCAACCCACTCCACTGGTTTTCAAGCACTGATGCACACACTATCAGTCTTAGAAATCTCAGGGAGCTTTTAAAAATACAAATTGCTTGGATTCGTCTAAGGTCCATCTAGTCAAGGCTATGGTTTTTCCTGTGGTCATGTATGGATGTGAGAGTTGGACTGTGAAGAAGGCTGAGTGCCAAAGAATCGATGCTTTTGAAGTGTGGTGTTGGAGAAGAGTCTTGAGAGTCCCTTGGACTGCAAGGAGATCCAACCAGTCCATTCTGAAGGAGATCAACCCTGGGATTTCTTTGGAAGGAATGATGCTAAAGCTGAAACTCCAGTACTTTGGCCACCTCATGTGAAGAGTTGACTCACTGGAAAAGACTCTGATGTTGGGAGGGATTGGGGGCAGGAGGAGAAGGGGACGACAGAGGATGAAATGGCTGGATGGAATCATGGACTCAATGGATGTGAGTCTAAGTGAACTCTGGGAGTTGGTGATGGACAGGGAGGCCTGGCGTGCTGCAATTCATGGGGATGCAGAGTCGGACAAGACTGAGCGACTGAACTGAACTGAACTGGATTCGTCTCTAAACATATCCAATCATACTGTTCCTCGAGGGGCCTAGGATTCAGTCGAGAATGGTGCAGTTTAATGAGAGTGACATTTCTGACAGCATTCCATAATGCAAAATGTATATTTCTTGATGTATTTCCCACAGTAGCACTGTGTTTCTGTCTGCAACTCATGTTAACACTGCCACCTGGCATTTATAGTTCCCTCCGAGTTGAAACTGTGATTCTTGTTTAACTGTTAAAATCTCAAGGAGTCACATTATTTGAAATTTTATGCATAAATGAAACATTAGTCATACCTGTATTTTGTTACTGCAAATTTGCATTAAAATGAGACTGTGCTGTATTTAAAAATTTCCAAATGATTCTCAGGTGCAGCTAAGTTTGGATCCCAAGCTTCATGCTGTCTGTCTGTCTGTCTGTCTCTCTCCCTCCTCTGTTTGCTTTATTTCTTAAAAAAATTTTAAAAATCATGGTAAAATCCAGATAACAAAAGGCACCATCTTAACCGTTTCCCCTCCTTTTTCCCCATATGAATTTTTTTCCCTCGTTGAATTTTGATCACATCTATGCACTAGATTCTTTATAAAAGTATTTATTTGGCTGCAGCAGGTCCTAGCTGCAGCATGTGGGATCGAGTTCCCTGAACAGGGACTGACCCCGAGTCCCCTGCATTAGGAGTGTGAAGTCTTAGCCACGGACCATCAGGGAAGTTCCCCATCTTAACTATGTTTAATTATTTAGTTCAGTGGCGTTAAAAACATTCACATTGTTAGCTAACCGATCTCTAGAACCCTTTTTATCTTACAAAACTGAAACATTGTACTCTAAATGACCACTACTCATTCCGTCTCCTACAGCTGCTGGCAACTGCCATTCTACTTTCTGTCTCTGTGAACTGTCTATTGTATTAATAGGTACGACAAGTAAGGAGGGTCATACAGTATTGATCCTTTTGTAACCTGCTTATTTCACTCAGCGTAATGCCCTCAAGGTTGATCCATGTTGTGGCATGTGTCAAAATTTCCTTCCATTTAAGGCTGAATAATATTCCTTTGTGTAAAAAAATATTCCTTTGTGTGTATACATCACATGCTGTTTATCCACTCATCTATTGATGGACACTTCGGTTGCTTCCACCTCTTAGCTATTGTGAATAATGCTGCTATGGACATCGATATACAAATACCTCTTTGAGACCCTGACTTCAATATCCTTTTTTACATATACCCCAAAGCAGTATATAACCCAGAAGTTGGACCGTAAAGAAATCTGCGTGCCAAAGAATTGATGCTTTTGGACTGTGGTGCTGGAGAAGACTCTTGAGAGTCCCCATGGACAGCAAGTAGATCAAACCAGTCAATCCTAAAGGAAATCCACCCTGAATACTCATTGGAAGGACTGATGCTGAAGTTCAGGCTCGAGTTCCAATATTTTGCCCACATGATGCGAAGAGCCAACTCGTTGGGAAAGACCCTGATGCTGGGAAAGATTGAAGGCAAAAGGAGAAGGGGGCGGCAGAGGATGAGATGGTTGTATAATGTCACTAACTCAATGGACATGAACTTGAGCAAACTCCAGGACATAGTGAAAGATAGGGAAGCCTGGTGTGCTGCAGTCCATGGGATCACAAAAAGTCAGACACAACTTAGCGACTGAACAAAGACAACAAGTCCGAAGTAGAATTACTAGATACTATAATTCTACTTTTTTTTTTTTTTTTTTGAGGAATTATCACACTGTTTTGCCTAGTGGTCATATCATTTTACATTCCACCAAAAGTGCACAAGGGCCCCATTTTTTTCACATCCTTGTCAACACTGGTTGGATATAAGGTGATAGCTCATTGTGCTTTTGATTTGCATTTCCATCATAATTAGTGCTGTTGAGCATCTGTTCATAAGCTTGTTTGCTATTTGGAGAATGTCTATTCAAGCCCTTTACGCATTTTTTCATTGTTTATTTTTGTTGTTTAGTTGTAGGAGTTCATATGTTCTGGATATTAACCCCTTATCAGATAAATGATTTGTAATTTTTTTCCATTACATAGATTGCCTTTTCTTTCTGTTGATTGTGTCCTTTGATGCAAAAGAATGTTAAATTTCGACGGCGTCCGATTTTTACTTTTGTTGCCTGTGTTTTCAGTGTCATACCCAAGAAATCTTTTCCAAATATAATGCCAAAAAAGGCCCTTGTCCTTTTTTGAAGAGTTTTATAGTGCTACCTCTTGGAAATTTGATTCATTTAGAATTAATTTTTGTATAGTGTAAGAAGTTAGGACCTAACTTCTTTCTTTTGCATGTCAATATTCAGCTTTCCTAGCAGTATTTGTAGAAAAGACTGTCCTTTTCCTATTGGATGGTCTTGGCACCTGTGCAAACATCGTTGCCCATATATGTGAGTGTTTATTTCTGGGTTCCCTATTCTATTCTGTTGGTGTGTACGTCTATCTTCATGCCGGTACCACATTTCAAGCCAATTTTAATGACTATGCTTTATAAGTTTTGTAATCAGGAAGTGTGAGACCGCCAACCTTGCTCTCATTTTTCAAGATTGTTTTGGCTATTTTGTATCCCTTGAGATTCCGTATAAATTTTAGGGTAGATTTTCTTATTTCTGAGAAAACATGCTGTTGGGATTTTGATAGGGATTGCATTAAATTTGTAGATAGCTTTGGGCATCAGTGATATCTTATCAATATTAAGTCTTCCATCCATGAACACTGGATGTCTTTCCATTTGTTTGTGTCATCTTAAATTTTTTTCTTGTATATTTTGTAATTTTCTACATGTAAGTCTTTCACCTCCTTAGTCATGTTTACTCCTAAATACTTTATTCTTTTTGACAATATTGTAAATAAAATGTTTTAGTTTTTTTTTAGAAAAATCTTTAAAAATATATAACATATATTTAAGTGCACAGAAACATACAGTTTAATTTTTATAAAGTAAAACACATATGTTACACCATCTCTACCAAGATACAGAATATATACCCACACCCCAGAAGCTTCCCCTGAGCCCTCTCCTAGTCATTATCTACCCCCTTAAGTATTATACAATCAGTATGGAAAGTTTTATCTCCATATTTATTTTTTTCATCTTAATAAAGTTGGAACTATACATTATGTACTCTTTAGTGTTTGGTTTCTTTTACTCAGTATTATGTCTGAGAGATCATATCCAGACTGTTGTAAGTACCAGTAATTCACTTGCTATGTAGCATCTAACTTTATTTATTCATCCTACAGCTGAAAGACATTGAGTGGTGTGGATTATGAGCCATGTTGCTATGAACGTTTACATATATTTGGTGCACATTTGTAAGCATTTATGTTGGATATATATCACAGAGTGGAAATGAAGTTTCCAAGGATATCTATATACTTGTATATAGATACACTCCTCCCAGATGGCGCTAGAGGTAAAGAACCCACTTGTCAATGGAGGATGTGGTTTGATCCCTTGGTCGGGAAGATCCCCTGGAGGAGGGCATGGCAACCCAGTTCAGTGATCTTGCCTGGAGAATCCCACGGACAAAGAAGCCAGGCAGGCTACAGTCCACAGGGTTGCAAAGGGTCGGACAAGACTGAAGTGACTTAACATACATACACATAGATACACACACATACGAATAATGGTTTTCAAAATTAGTTGTGCCAGTTTATACTTCCACAAATCTTTTAATCAAGACTTTAATTTATTTACATTTAGTGTAATTAATGCTCCATTTAGTTTTAATTCTGTCATCTTACTATTTTCCATTAAAAATATGGTGATGTGTTATTTCTGGGAGGACACGCAGGACACCCCCAGCTGATACCAGGCAGAGATCCCCCACATTGAGCGCAGTGTGGTGCCAGGGGGATGCAACTCAGTGCCAGGGCAGGGAGCTCAGGACATAGCTTAGATCCCTAGGAGTGAATCCAGTGTTGAGCGCTAGGAAGAAGACTACTGATTTTCTTCTTGGATCTGTCTATATTGAGAGGTTCTGGTGTGCTTTTGTACTTGCGGCTCAAATCTCTGTACTAGGTTCTTTCTTATCAGAGTCATTCGAATAATTCCACCAGACAACGTTTTTGATCCCAACCACCCCTGTTCACCCCCGCCCTCCTTGTGGTTCAGCTGGTAAAGAATTTGCTTGCAATTTAAGAGTCAGACACGACTGAGTGACTTTCAGTTCACTTCACTTCATTCCTGTCCACAGTCTGTATTAAATAAGCTTGCTTTCATGTTAATATATATTGATGGTGATAAAATGTTATCCAGTTTCAGAGAAACACACATACACACATAGTAGAAGATCAAAAATATATAGATTTGGGTAGGTCAATAGATTGGAGGAGGAAATGGCACCCCACTCCAGTACTCTTGCCCAGAAAATCCCATGGACAGAGGAGCCTGGTAGGCTACAGTCCATGGGGTTGCTAAGAGTTGGCACAACTGAGCGACTTCACTTTCACTTTTCACTTTCATGCACTGGAAAAAGTTAGCTTAAAGCTCAACATTCAGAAAACTAAGATCATGGCATCCAGTCCCATCACTTCATGGCAAATAGGTGGGGAAACAGTGGAAACAGTGACAGACTTTATTTGTGGGGGCTCTAAAATCACTGCGGATGGTGACTGCAGCCATGAAATTAAAAGACACTTGCTCCTTGAAAGAAAAGTTATGACCAACCTAGACAGCATATTAAAAAGAGAGACATTACTTTGCCAACAAAGGTCCATTTAGTCAAAGCAATGGTTTTTCCAGTAGTCATGTATGGATGTGAGAGTTGGACTATAAAGAAAGCTGAGTGTCAAAGAATTGAACTGTGGTGTTGGAGGAGCTCCAATACTTTGGCCACCTGATTCGAAGAACTGATCATTGGAAAAGACCCTGACGCTGGGAAAGATTGAAGGCGGGAGAAGGGAATGACAGAGGATGAAATGGTCGGATGGCATCACCGACTCAATGGACATGAGTTTGAGTGAACTCCGGGAGTTGGTCATGGACAGGGAGGCCTGGAGTGCTGCAGTCCATGGGGTCACAAAGAGTCAGAGACGACTGAGCAACTGAACTGAATTGAACTGGACTGTAGCCCACCAAGCTCCTCTGTCCATGGGATTCTCCAGGCAAGAGTACTGAGTGGGTTGCCATTCCCTTCTCCAGGGGATCTTCCTGACCCAGGGATGGAACTTAGGTGTCCTGTATCACAGGCAGATTCTTTATCGTCTGATCTCTCATGCCACAGTGTAACTAAGCTGGATTGTCATAACGAAGATCCCGCATGCTGTAACTAAGACACAACATAGCTGGGTCTTAGTTATTATTTAAGTAACTAAGTAAGTAAATAAATAAATATTTTAAAAAGAAAGAAAATAAATCCTTTCTACCAGGCAAAAGTCAGAGTAGCATCCACTACAAGTCACGAACTACTGGGTAAATGTTTATTTCCCACCCTCGACCTTTTTTTTTTTTCCTGCGTTTGCCTTCACTTAGAGCTTTAAGCTGACAGAGGCAGTAAAGACCATTTAACCAAACTTATGAATTAGGCTTTAGTTTAGTTTTAACATTTTAAGACATCTTTGGGGAAGTTTTAAGTAAAATGGATTTTACTATGAGCCACTATGGCTCATAAGTAGGTTAAAATGTGTTTGCATTTCCCAGGAGTGTGTTTTAATGTTACACATTTCACAGCAGATCCAGCTTTAGCCAAGTATCCTCAGAATCAATTTATAAAGATTTGCTTAAACAATTTAAAAGATTAACTTTTTATAGCACGACAAAAATACTGAAGTATTAGTTTGGTTTTCTACACTAGTTTTTCTGAGCAACTAGTACAGTGCTCTGTTAGCTGTAAGTCCAGAAACTGAGTCTGTCTATAATTGCATGCATCTGTATCTATCTATATATCATCTATCTATCTACCAATGTATCATCCATCTTGCTACTGATCTGTTCCTAAAACACATGCCTGAGACAGTTAGAGGCAGAAAAAGATAGGTCTTTCAAGATGTTAGTGGTGAGGACTCTTGGAAAGGGTCTGAGAGAAACGAAAGGCATTCATTGTGTACAGAGAATTCTGAGAGATCTTCCCCTAGGAATGAACAAGCCTTAACCACGTCCTGGAGAGGGAACATTTAAGAAGCACAGATTGCATATGTGTCCCACTAACTAGGAATTTCACAGCCTCCTCCACAGGGATCTGTTCACTGTTTAGGGTTCAGCGGGTTTCGCATGTACAATCCGACAGCATGAGTGTCTGTAAAGTGCTGGGAGACTGCCTGCCCCCTGTCCACAGGGCTCCTGGCCAAACTGCCAGTCACTGTGAAGCAACTCTGTGTCCCCTCCGAAGGCGAAGACAGAAGCAGTAAAGACAGGGTGGTATTCAAAAATACAACGACTTATTTCTTTGCCAGCTCTCCCCAAATAACAGACATCTCCCAGAGGAGCCATCATCCCTGCCCTGCCAGGCAAGAGCAGGAGGATAGACCCTCACCTCATGTGCATTTCATGAAAAGCATTAAGTCCTTCTGGTATCACATTGAGGATATGAACGAAGAAGTACATGAATAGTTCAGGCCACAAGGTTGATTTCTACCAGCTACCACCAGCATCAAAATTGGGTTCTAATACACTGAATGAGGGGCTCCCCTGATGGGTCAGATGGTAAAGAATCTTCCTGGAATGCAGGAGACCTGGGTTCAATTCCTGGGTGGGCAAGATTCCACAGCTTATATGTGGAGACTAAAGCACCAGCTGAAGTCCTCTGGCCACTTAGGAAGGACAGGCCCCCAGAATTGGTAAGCATTTCCTTCCAGTCTGAAACAGCCTCTCAATATCAGAAACCACTCTGCCTGTTGTAGGAGTTCATTCAAATAATCTGTGCCCAGAAGAAAGCTGCTCTGGGAACCTTGGCTTGTGGTCCACTTAACCCAGTGAGACTGGACACGTGGTTTCCTGTAGCAGGAAGACATCACAGGACCATCTGTTGTAGCATAGGATGCCTCTCCTGAGCTGGTAGGAGACAAGCTGGAGATGGGCTCTGAAGAGAGCTGTTAGCCCTGAGATAGGACCAGCGCTTCAGGAAGAGTCCGTGTACTGCATTAATGAAGCACATCCCGCTGTGAAGCTGAGGGATACAGCATCCAGCCCTTGATAAACGGGTCTCAAAAAATCACAGCTGCTGAGCGTTTTAAAATTTTTAAAGATTTATTTTTGGCTGCACTGGGTCTTCACTGCTGTGCGCGGGCTTTCTCTGGTTGCAGCGAGCGGCGGCTACTCCCTAGTGGTGGCGCGTGGCTTCTCCCTGCAGCGGCTTGTCTTGCTGCGGAGCCCAGGCTCTAGGGTGCTCAGGCTTCAGTTAGCTGCAGCTCACAGGCTCTAGAGCACAAGCTCAGTAGTTGTGGCGCATGAGCTTAGTTGCTCCGAGGCGTGTGAGATCTGCCAGAACCAGGGATCGAACCCTGGTCTATCTATCTATCTACGTGTCCCCGGTGTTGGCAGGTGGATTCTCAACCACTGGACCACCAGAGAAGCCCCTGAGCTTTTGCATCTATTTTTCTGCCTTTCAGTAAAGATTCATTTTGAGTCTCACTAAGCTGTCAAGACTTAAACCAGAAATATATTTTTATAACACCTGACTCAACAGCACTTTTATCACAGTGGAGAAGCCGTGGCAGATCTGTGGACATTTCCTTGCTCATCAAAAAGAAGGTGAGACGTAAACTTCATGAGGGTGGGCTGATATAGATCTGATGGTGCCTGCTGGACTCCTGAGCTGGGCCCCACAGTTGTAATCGACGCCTGCATTCACCTGCTGGCTGGACTGGCTTTCCTCCCAGTGGGTGGCTATTTGTCTGGGACTTTGGAGAGGGCCCATTTAGTTCATCTCAAGGAAGAAGTTTATAAAAACTGTCCAACAAGAAAAAAGCCTTGTTCAACAATGGAACCTGTGTGCTCACTTCTGTTCTTCCACACCACCTTTCAGGGACCTAGGATTCTATCCATGTGGAGAGAGGACTGGCAGATGCTCCCCAAATCTAACGGAATTTCCTGAAGACCTTGGGTGAGCATCTCTCCCTCTGGCCCTGGCTGTCTCCCATCTTGGCATTGGAAAGTCAAAGGCTTGAGACCGGGGTACCAATGACTGGGGTGCTCTCTGCTTCTGTCACAATGAAAGGCAATGGCATTTGGTCAGTGGCCAGAATGGCAATCTTCAGTGTCCGAGCTTTGAAGGAACTAATCCAATGTATGGTGAGCTATTGCAAACAGATGTTTCACAGATCTGTCCACAGATATGCAACAATGGTATAATGGGACCATTATATTATGCTATGGAATTCCAAAAGACCCTTAGCTTGACCTTAGTCCCTTTGTTGCTCCTGTTGTATCTTCTGATGTCCTGGATCTTTCTCAGAGGCGGATAAACAATATCTTGTCCTGATGGTCTGTCTTTGAAAGATGGCTGCAGCAAGTCATACCTAGGACCTGGCCAGGACAGCAGAGCTCAGAGGCAGGGTGCTGCCTTGTTAGGAATCAAAGCATTTCTCTGTACTGCACTGAACTTGGTTCTTATAGGCTTCAGAAATTCAGAGACATCCTGCCACTGCTATCCCCTTTACAGAGCTGCCAGGCATCTCCTCACCCGAGGCTTCCTCTTCCACCTCCAGCTCCACCCAGCACACTGCAAATCTGCCCCCACAAGATTCTGTGTCAGCTCCCCCATGTCTCCCCAAGGTTTTTAACTTCTGTTTTCGAAGATCCCCTGGAGAAGGAAATGACAACTCGCTCCAGTATTCTTACCTGGAGAATCCCATGGACAGAGGAGCCTGGCAGGCTACAGTCCATGGGATTTCAAGAGTTGGACACGACTTAGCGACTAAACCACCACCACCTCTTCCAACTGACTGCTGCTTTCTTCCTAGATGAAGGAACCTGGCTTCCCTGGTAGCTCAGCTGGTAAAGAATCTGCCGACAAAGTGGGAGACCTGGGTTCGACCTCTGGGTTGGGAAGATCCCCTGGAGAAGGGAAAGGCTACCCATTCCAGTATTCTGGCCTAGAGAATTCCATGAACTAAGTCCATGGGGTCGCAAAGAGTCGGACACAACTGAGCGACTTTCACTTTCACTAGTCACATTTCTATCTGTCAGGGCCTAGGACAGTGCCTGACTCAAAATATACTGGTAAATAAATGACCACAACTCAGTTCTTGATATTTAAGCGTATTTGGCAACATTAGCACGTTTATGCTGCTACAAAGTTTAGCAAATGGATATTCTAAAACTGGACTGTCTACGCTGGTAGGGACACTGGAAATCTGACTTTCTTTTGTAAAGGTAGGCAACCTCAGGCACAGAGGTGATGAGTTCTGTCCAGGGCTGCAAAGCTGGTTAATAGCAGGGCTCAGTTTAACTAGGGGCTCCCAATTCACTCCGCCATGCTCCGCATTTATTTTGGTGACACCTTCGTGGTGGCCGATGTACCAGGTAAACTGGCTTATCTTTACCACCCACTCCGCTGGCCTGGACAGAATAAGAAAACCAAGCCCAGCCTGTTGCAGCGGTTCCCTTGCCACTTGCTGCTCAGTGACTGTGGAAGGGGCCTGTGTGGAATGCTGACCGTAAGAAATCTGCTTCTCTGCATTTTGTAGAAATGGGTATGTGGATTAAGGGTATATTCCTTGCAACTAATTATGCAGATGTGTGGGCAATGCTCTTTGCTAATTTCAGGAGCTGTGCCCAAACTATTTAAAAGCAAGGGCGTGCTTTGTCTTCAGAAAGAAAAATTCAGGGAAGTTATCCTAAAGGCTCTACCTCTGACTTGTCAATGGGTTTTTTTGCTTTTAAAAAATAGCTTCCTTCAAACTGAAGAGTTTAAAGGTTTTTATAATTCAGTGACAGATGAACAGTCTGTGTTTTCCTGATCTCGAACTGGGAGTTAAAACAAAGATGCCACAAACTCAATGGGGGCTGAAAAGTCAGGGTTGTTACTAAGGAGAACAATTTTACAAAGGATGAAATTCTGTTGTATCTCGAGGACAGAAGGGTTTTGGACAAGGTCAATTTCATAACGTGCCATTTTGGATGGGATTGATTTACATTAACTGTAAAGCTTTTCAAGGCTGGTACCAGGAGACTGGTGTGTGGATCTGTGTCCGCTGATTTTTGCAGGCAGTTTTCCTCTGTCTCTCTGTCCCTTACACACACAGCTAGAACTGCCTCTGTCCAAATGAACAGCATTGACTTTTTCAGAGTTGGATGGATTTCCATGGCACAAACCAACAGCTCCTTTAGAAATAGATTGGACCTGAGGAATTGTTGAAATACATACGACTTGGTCCTGACTATTGACTGTAGAAATGCACTGTACACCTTGAAGAAGACTCTGGTGATTCCTTGAGGTTCAAGGATTCAAAAATGGCTGAGAGACAATATGGATGGACCTAGAGAGTGTCATACTGAGCAAAGTAAGTCAGACAGAGAAGGAGAAACATCGTATGACATCCCCAAATGTGGAATCTAAAAGGAAATGATACAAATGAATTTACTTACAAAACAGAGACTCAAAGACTTAGAAAATGAACTTATGGTTGTCTGGGGAGGGGTTAGTTAGGGAGTATGGGATTGACATGTATACACTGCTGTATCTAAAATGGATAACCAACAAGGACCTACTGTATAGCACATAGAACTCTCAAAGTTGTGTGGCAGCCTGGATGGGAGGGGTTTGGGGTAGAATGCATATATATATGTATGGCTGAGTCCTTTTGCTGTTCACCTGAAACTATCACAACATTGTTTGCTAACTGGCTATATCCCAATACAAAATAAAAGTTAAAAAAAAAAAAGGAGTAGTAACAAATAAAATGGCTGAGCGAGAGCTGCCTTTACTTTGGGGTGTTTCTCTGGCTTAGTGAGAACTTCAAGGTTTACCTGAATTCCTGCTCTCATTTCATCCCATCCTAGACTTTGGCCTGCACCCCAGGAAGTGTTGTTCTCAGGGGTCCTGTTTACTCCAGGAGCTTCCTGATGGGCCTTCCTATTTCCCATATTCTTTCTGTTCACCCAGAATCTAAAAATATCCAGAACATCCAAGTGGTTGTGAGAGAGGCTGTCTATGTTTTCTAGGAAAGTGGAGGCTTCCAAAGTAAAGTGACCCCATCTGCCTGGGGGCAGCAGAGGTATCTGGAAGCAAGATCTCACTTAAGTGCCCTTTTAGGGAATCTGATAATGAATGTAAGAGTCTTCAGTCTAACAGTGAATTAGCTGTATGTCTCCAGGCCTCAGTTTTTTCATCTATGAAATGCAGGATCAGTTCAAGATCCATTTACAGTCAATCATCTATGAATCTGTGATTCATATTCTGTTGTGTTCTGTCCTTGCTCAGTCATGTCCAACTCTTTTTGACCCCCTAGACTGTAGCTCACCAGGTTCCTCTGTCCATGGAATTCTCCAGTTGCGAATTCTGGAGTGGGTTGCCATTTCCTTCTCCAGGGGATCTTTCAGACCCAGGGATCAAACCCGCATCTCTTGAGCCTCCTGCCCTGGCAAGTGAATTCTTTACCAGTGTGCCTCTGTGCAGTGCTAATTCATATTCTAATGGCTTAGACGTCTAAGTAACGCCCTGGAGCAGAGGCTGGACCCAGGGCTCTGGTCTGGCAGGAGGAGAGGTTGAGCCTGCTCTGCGGCTTCCCCTCTGTTCACAGGGGCCACCCAACCAGCCATGGCCCCTCACTCTGAGCCTGTGAAGACAACAGGTCCTACTCTACAGTACAGAGCACTATACTCAATATCCTATGATAAACCATAATGGAAAAGAATATAGAAGAAAAGAACGTATATATGTTCATAACTAAAATAATTTTGCTATACAGCAGAAATTAGCACAACACTGTAAAGCAACTGTACTTCAATTAAAAAAAAAAAGACACCAGCCCAGTGTGGGCCCGGGGCCCCACAGTACAAGCTTGCAGGGCCCTTTCCCATCCAAGGCAGGGTTTTGGGAGTGTCAGGATTCTAGGTGTATTCTAGCCTCCCAGAATTCTCCATCAAGCATCACAATTATTTTAATCATTTCTCGGTAACATTTCAGAAAGCAGATGACTTAGGGAAACAGAATCTTCCCCATGTTCTGTATGAAAGCCCAGAACGGTGACCCCACTGGCCTGTAGAGGCCCACAGGTGAGAAGCCAAATGGTTCTTCAGCTGTCCTCAGCGAAACCCGGAAGAGATCAATTGCTTCAACTGTTATTATGCCAAGTGGTCAAAACTCAGCACAAAAGGCAGTTGACAGGCATCAGAACCACACTTACAGGGAGTCGAATTAAATCAAGGCCTTACAAATCTCTGCCCACTTCATCCTGAAACATACAAGCCTAAGCCGTCAGACGTGCAGCCAAGCCCAGACGCGTGTATCCGAGCTATGGTTACCCTGGAGCCAGGACAGCCGAGCATCGCTCTCTGCCTCTCAACCTCATGCTTTCCTGTGACTCTTATCCCACCTCAGAGCTCAGTGCTTCTTTTCTGTCCTCCATACATCAAGGACTTTCACCAGCTTCTGATGGTTTTGCCTTTTGCCTTTACATGTATTTGGAAAACACCAGGTACCAACTGTAGTTTTTTTTTTTTTTTTTTGCCTTCTGAATGCAAGAACACCTTGATTGGGATGAACACAAATGATGGTGGTTTCTTTTAACTACAAAAGTCCCTTTAAGTGGGCAGCTCTGTGCTAACTCTCTATTTTTTGGGGAAACTGTTCCTCTTCCTGGTGGACCCCTAGCCAAGGTCCAAGCTCTAGCCAAGGTCCTCGTGGGGTGGTCCAGGGACCAGAAGCATCAGCATCGGCTGGGAGACTGTTAAGAATGTAGAATCTCAGACTTCACTCCAGAGCGTCACCTTGAGACCAGAATCTGCAGAGAACAAGTTCTGCTGGTGATCTGTGTGCAGTTCTGCTTTTGAGAAGTGACCTCCAGCCATCTGGATTGAATTGCAGGTGCCTTTCTGGTCCCAGTGATTAGTGTGTGTGTGGGCAGGCGGCAGGGGATGGGGGTGGGGAAGGGGAAGGCAGAGGGTCAGGCATGTGACTCAAGCTGGGCTCTCGGCCCTCACCCACAACAGCTATAGTAATCCCGTGCCTTTTTTGAATCTCTGGTGAAGAGTCTGTTCTTCCTTAGTAGAACATGTGAAGTTCAAGACTATATCTTGACATTTCTCCCATCAACTTGGTCTGCATGTTGACTGGAAGATCTGACGACAAAGGCCCCCTAGGGCTTACCTGGTGCCTCAGTTGGTAAAGAATCCGCCTGCAATGCGGGATACCTGGGTTTGACCCCTGGGTTGGGAAGATCCCCTGGAGGAGGGCATGGCAACCCACTCCAGTATTCTTGCCTGGAGAATCCCATGGACAGGAGAGCCTAGTGGACTGCAGTCCACAGGGTCACAAAGAATCAGACATGACTGAGCAACTAAGCACAGCATAGGACCCCAGAGAGGGCAGTCCTCTCCCATGGAAGCTTAATACAATGTCATTCACTGGACACCCGTTAATTAGCCTTTCAAGGTTCTGGGCACCATGTCTGACTTACAGAATTGTGCTTATCATACATATACTTTCTCCTTCCCCATTTTCCCTCTGAGTTGTACTGTGATGCTTATAATTCTCTGGCCAAACAACTGGGGAAGCCAGAGGCTTCTGGTGACCTTCAGAGGAAGCGATCACATCTGAAATGGGCAGCACCACAGTTATGGTCAATGAAACCAAGGCCTTCGGTTCCTAGAGCCTTGATCAGAAGGCAGCATGGGTCAGTGTATGAAACAATAACTTTTGAATCCAGAGAGATAAAGATGAAACACTGCTTCACTGCTTATACTGGTGGGGTCATAAATAACTTGTGGAACCTTTGGGATCCTTAATTTCTTCATCAGGAAAATGGGCAACCTTGGAGGATTAAGGTAGTAGCTAAATGAGAGAAAACAGTTCAGTAATCACCAAAGCAGCTGCCATGGTAGGAATACCTTATATATTACCCTCGTCACCCTTCCCATTCCTTCCTTTTGAAAGGACAGGCTTTGGAAGCAACCTAAATGTTCACCAATGGAGGAGTGGATAAAAAAGATGTGGTACATAGACACAATGGAATATTACTCAGCTACAAAAAGGGATGAAACTGGGTCATCTGTAGAGACATGGATGGACCCAGGGGCTCTCATACAGAGGGAAGTAAGTCAGAAAGAGAAAAAACAAATACCATATATGAACGTATATATGTGGAATCTAGAAAAGTGGTATAGATAACCCTATATGCAAAGGAGAAATAGAGACACGGACATACAGAAAAAATGTGGGAAAGCAGTGGGGTTGGGGGAACTGCGAGATTGGGATTGACATAGATACACTATTGATACTGTGCATAAAATAGACAACTAATGGGGACATACTGCATGGCACACTGCACTGCAGTGACCTAAACGGGAAGGAGTACAAACCGAGTGGACATATGTGTACGCACGGCCCATTCACTTTTCTGTGCAGTAAAAGGAAACCCAGAATTGTGACGCAACTATACCACTATCAAAAACTAATCAATACAAAATAAATAAAAGGACAGACTTCAATTTAAAGAAAATACTTTGAGGCTTGAGCCTAATCTCTCATGTTGTCAACAGAATAAACTAAAAACGGCCTTAGCATTTTGTACCAAATCACAGTAGGCACAAGGATTAGTCTGACTGCATTTCAGAAACTTTTATTAATAACTGCTACACTGCAAGAATCAGAAGTGTTTTTTTTTTAAAGAACTAAATGTATAATGATTTATATTTTGAGCATTTAATTAAAGTTCTACCAAATTCTAGATTGCATTCAATGATCTCAGTTACCGAAGGCTGTGAGATTTACTGCTTTGTTTTCACGGGGGCGGTGCCCTGGTTTGGAGGCAGGGAGTTGACGCTGTGGGGTAGACACTGCCCTTGACCACCTGGGTAACAAAGGCTGGCCCAACACCATCCTCAACATTGAGGCCACTGTCTTTCAACCCAAAGTCAACACAAATGAAGGAAATGGAATTTAAGCTTGGAGTCAAAGTAAATAATCCCATTCAGATTTTGAAGTCTCATATCCTTGGGCACAAGTTTTTATGACATTGCAATGCCCTTCAGTGATGCTGGGAACCAAGTTAAAAATGTGGTTAAAAACACAAGCTCAAGAGCCTGAGTCCGAGCACTGTGTAGGATGGTTACCTGGGCCAGTTCCACAGATGCCCTGCCCATGTGCCTCAGCTTCATCATCTGTGAAATGGGAACAGCAGTAACATCCACCTCACACGGCTGTTAAATGAACTGCCTTGTATAAAGTACTTATGATTAGTGCCTGCACAAAGTAAGCACTCAGTGAACCTTACCTCTTATTACTATTATTATTTATATATTTGGCTGTGCTGGGTCTTAGTTGCCTTCTTGAAGCATGCAGACTCTTACTTGTGGCATGTGGGATCTACCTCCCTGACCAGGGATGGAATCTTGGCCCCTGCATTGGGAGTGGTGAGTCTTAGCCACTGGACCACCAGGGAAGTCTCATTCTTGTCTTTCTCAAAGTATGGCCGCATACAACATTACTAGTATAACCTGATCACTGCAGAAAGGGACACAGCTGTCAGTTACTAATTTCAAATTATTGCAGTTCATCATATAACCTGCTGCTGCTGCTGCTAAGTCACTTCAGTCATGTCCGACTCTGTGTGACCCCATAGACGGCAGCCCACCAGGCTCCCCCGTCCCTGGGATTCTCCAGGCAAGAACACTGGAGTGGGTTGCCATTTCCTTCTCCAGTGCATGAAAGTGAAAAGTGAAAGGGAAGTCGCTCAGTCGTGTCCAACTCTTAGCGACCCCATGGACTGTAGCCCACCAGGCTCCTCCGTCCACGGGATTTGCCAGGCAAGATTAAACAAAATTCTTTGACGGCCTCACCATGCAAATAACTCATTTTACAGTCATAGTCAACTGAAGTCCTTTTCACATATGTGTGGTTGTCGAGCTGCGCCTCCCCTCCGTCCAGCTTGCTCCTTGTTTTGTGGATTTATGTGGACACTTTACACATACTCCTATTACATTTCTTACTGAATCTGGCCCTGCTTTCTAGCCAGCCAGATCTTTTTGGGTCCTGGTTTCACCATGTGCTGTGCTGTGCTTACTCACTTGGACATGTCCGACTCTTTGCGACCCCACGGGACTGTGTCCGTGGGGATTCTCCAGATAAGAATACGGGAGTGGGTTGCCATGCCCTCCTCCAGGGGATCTTCCCGATCCAGGTATCAAACACAGGTCTCCTGCATTGCAGGCAGACTGTTTACCATCTGAGCCACCATGGACGCCCCCAAGACATCATTAATCCTCCTAGAGTGAGTCATTTACAATTTTAACAAATGTAACTTTCTTGATTTTACCAAAATCACTGATAAACATATCTACCGGCCTAAGCCCACGGTCCAGAGTTTGTCTGTTTCAATGGTGGCCCACATTATGGAATCCATTCACTCTCACAATTATTAGGATTTCTCTAAGGGACAGCTAGTCCAATCTAGTTTTCTTGTGGACCCTAGTACTATTTTGTTTTCCCCAGTGCTTTTTTGTGTCTTAATTTTTTAAAATTTATTTTTGGCTGTACCGAGTCTTTGTTGCTGGGCGTGCGCTTCCTCTGATTGCAGCCAGCGGGGACTACCCTTTTTTGTGGTGCATGGGGCTCTCACGCAGTGGCTTTTCTTGTTGCGGAGCATGGAATCTGGGCATGTGGGCTCAGCAGCTGTGGCACATGGTCTGTTTGACCCGTGGCATGTGAAATCTTCCCAGACTGGGACTGAACCCATGCTCCCTGCACTGGCAGGCAGATTCTTAACCACTGGACCACTAGGGAAGTCCTCCCCAGTGTTTTCAATGAAGCTTCAAGTGGACCTAAGCTCCTGGCTACTAATTAGCCACAAATTGCGAAATTGTAGACTACTTGTGAGAAACTGACAGTAATTAGCAGAAAATACCTGTCCTTTGTGTTTTAAGAATATTTGCTGGATAAAGTGTAAGAAAGTGAGATCATCTATTCCAAAGAGTTCCTGCAAAATCCAGGTTTGGCTTGTAATCATGTGCAGTTGGGCATGGGCCAGCCTGATGGGAGAGGGCTGTGGCAGGAGGGGCCCTGGGAAGGCTCTGTTCTAGGCCATGGAGAGGGGCAGCGGTGAGAGAACCACCAGCTCCAATCCCACCTGAATCATGAATTAAAGGCCCAGTAGAACTCGTCAGGCTTATGGACCAGATGAGCATCTGAGGCTGCAGTCCTGGTTAATATCAGGGACTATGCATCAGGGCCTCCCAAGATGGCATTCGTGGTAAAGAACCTGCCTGCCAGTGCAGGGAACATAAGAGACGCAGGTTCGATCCCTGAGTTGGGAAGACCCCCTGGAGGAGGGCTTGACACCCCACTCCAGTATTCTTGCCTGGAGAATCCCATGGACAGAGGAGCCTGGTGGGCTACAGTCCACAGGGTCACAAAGAGTCGGACACAACCAAAGAACTTAATACGCACACACGTGCATCAGTGTGGTGGGTCCTTTGATCTCCCCCTCCGCCCCTTCTCCAGAACTGAGCATAGCAGAGACTGCCTGGTGAAGGATTTAGGGCTGCTTCTTTCCTTTAGAGAGTGGCTGTGTGCATCCTGGCACCACAATGTCAAAAGGCGTTGGGAGGGCCCTTTGTAGTGCCTGGCAGCTCGCTGCACAGGGCTGTGAGGCTGGGATCCTCCTGTCCACCCTGCACCAGGGCAAACAGATGCTCCGGAAAAAGGGCAAAGAGCCTGGCTCAGCTGCAGCGGGCAGTTCCAGCCTGCTCCTTGCTTCTCGGGCAGGGCGGCCGCTCTGACAGTAATTTGACATGATGCATAATAGATGAGGAAGTGGTTGGCTGGGCCTTCACAATGTGTTGTAATCCTGAGACAAAATACACAGAGATCTTCACACAAGCTGGAGATGACTGATTCCCAGGAGCTGATAACGTAGGGCGTCTTCTTCCAAGCGAAAGGTCGAACCATTTCAAAGGTTCCCTTGGAGGCATGGGATATGTGACCACTTATGGACCTATTTCCAGTTCAAGAGAAAAACTGAGCTTCCTGCTTTGTTTATATATACGGATTATTTGATATAAGTCTAAAGATCCTATTTTAAACTGTTGTTATGATTAAACTACCAGCTATTTTTTGGGTCAGAAGCATTAAAAAAGTCTGTTTTAACACCTCATCGAATCTCTGTTTTTCCAGAGATTGATGCAGATTGACTCTATGTCCTTCCTCTTCTTTGCGAACTGGGAACGAAGAGGAAACAGAAGCCTCTGCTGTAACACGGCACCACTGGCTGGGTGGCTGAGACAACAGATGTTTATGTCTTCAGAGTTCCGGGGACTGGAAGTCCAAGATCAGGGTAGTAGCAGGGCTGGTTCCTTCTGAGGCCTCTCTCCTGGGCTGGCTGGCTCTTCCCTGTGTCCTCACGGGCTTCTCTCTTTGTGTCTGTGTCCTAATCTCCTCTTCCACTTGTCAGACTGGATTAGACCATCCTAATGATCTCATTTGAACTTAAGCTTTGAACTCTTTCAAGGGCTTCCCTGGTGGCTGAGACCGTAAAGACCCTGCCTGCAATGCAGGAGACCCAGGTTCGATCCCTGGGTGGGAAGATCCCCTAGAGAACAGAATGGCAACGCACTCTAGTATTCGTGCCTGGAAACTCCCAGAGACAGAGGAGTCTGGCCGACTACAGTCCATGGAGTCGCAAAAGAGTGGGACGTGACTGAGTGACTAACACACACACACACCTCTTTCAAAGCCACGTCTCAAAAAAAAAAAAAAACAAAAACCACATTCTGAAGTTCTGGAGGTTTAGGATTTCAGCATATGTACTTTAGGGGTACACAACTCAGCCGATTAAACTCAAGTAAGGACACAGTTGCCTGGAAAAGCACTTGCTGTCCCCACGCTGACTGCTGCCTTCAGGAGGACATTTCGCACTGACCACGGCTGCTGATGCTGAAGCTACAGGCAATCATCTGGAGGTCCCAGGACCCAGCCAGAGCAGACAGGATGAGGATGCTGTCAGCGAGGCAGCATCTGTGTTTTCCTGGCCACACCATATGACACGCAGGATCTTAGCTCCCCGCCCAGGGATTGAACCTGTGCCCTCTCCAATGGAAGTGCGGAGTCCCAGACACTGGACTGCTGGGCAAATTCCAGCAAGGCTGCATCTGGAGGCACTTTGGGTTCAGATCCTGCCTGTGATACCTGACAAGTTAGTCAACCTCTCTGAGGCTCATCTTTATAGAGGATATGGCCATAATACTTACCTCCTAGAATGACTATGCTGTAGAAATAACATACAGTAGGTATGCGTGCTTGGCACCCTGCTGGCAACTGGGGAGTTGTTTGAGAAATGGGGCTGTTGATAATAACAAGCAAAGTCAAGTGACTGTCCTGGCCTAGGGAGAGTTCGCCAGGCTATCTAGGGTCCAGCCACCCTGCTTCCTGTCTGTCTAATTCAGTACTACCCAGCTATTTTTCTGTTCCACCCTCTCCCTTCTCAGAAAGCACAGGGGCTCAGTGAATACTGTGCTGTGACTTCCTGGCCTCGGGGCATTCCAAGTTATCCTCCTCTCCACTGGTCTCCAATAAACAGACTGGCAAAGCGAATTTCAGTTCATTTAAGGATGAAATCTCAGTAGAAGGGTTAAAACACAACCATCAGCTTATTCTAATTATAGCCCCTCCGTACTGCAAACATGCTCAGACATCTGAAAGTAGGTGGTGAATAGGGACAAGGAGATAAAATGTGGGCTGTCTAGGAGGGAGTCCATTTGGTACCCACAGCGATGTAGCCGGCATCCTCATTTGGGGTGAAGCCTTGAGCTGAAAATGAAGCAGGAACCATCTCCACTAAGAGTACATGGGAAGGAACTTCACTGGTGGTCCAGTGGCTAAGACGCCACACTCCCAATGTAGGGGGCCCGGGTCTGATCCCTGGTCAGGGAAATAGATCCCCCATCCTGCAACTAAAGATTCTGTGTGCTGAAACCAAGACCTGGAGCAGTCAAATAAATAAATAAATAAATGTGTTTTTTAAATAGTACACAGGAAAATGAAGATTCTTTGCCATTGAGATGCTAAGATATTCTATTAAGGAAAGTGGCCCCTGGTGAATAAATGTGGGGCTCTTCCTGCCCCTAGTGATCAGAGCTGGGTGAGGAGCAGACCTCTCCAGCCACAAGAACCACCAGGCCAGTTAATGGGCCCGTTGCCGGACACCGTTAATGAAGCAGGGATGGCCTGGGTAATGGTGCCCGACATGCCAGCAAATCCAGGAAAGTCTTAACTCAGGCACTGCAAGATACACATCCATTGCTTACTTACATAATGGAGCAAAGCCAACTTCTGGTAACACAACTGTAAGTGGAACTAATTCCCAAATTAGAATTTTTAGTCTGTTGTTCTCAGTCAGGAGACTGTCTTTGGCTGTAACTGTTTTTCCCTGTTCTAGACCTAGCCTGTAGGGAAGCTGACCCCAGGCCCACTCCATGAGTAGCCTGGCTATTTCCCCCATCTCCTGACCACTGGCACTTCCGTGTCAGGCTCCTGGCCTTCCTGACCCTATGCTCTGCTCCCCATCCTGAAGAGACCCTGCCTGTGGTCTCTGGGTGCCCCACAATTGCTCTGCTGGGACCTGCTGGCCCCGCCTGCCCACCTGGCTCTCAGGCCCCCAGCCTAACAGGGACTTGAAAGCTGGAAGCCCCTTACTCCTCTCCTCTCTGTCTTCCCATTTCTTTTTTAAAAACCACAAGAGTCAGGACTTTGCTGGTGGTCCAGTGGTTAAGAATCTGCTTTCCAATGCGGGGGATGTGGGTTCGATTCCTGGACAGGGAACTAAGATCCCACATGCCATGAGTCATCTAAGTCCGGGCACCACAACCAGAAAGAAGCCTGTGAGCTGCAACTAGGGAGGCCCGCGTGCGGCAACAAAGATCTCACCTGCTACAATTAAGACCCGACGCAACCAAATACATAAATAAATATTTTTAAAAACCACGTGAGTTTAAGCAAGTCTGCATAAAGTTATCTTGGGAGAAAAATACTCAAACAACAGCATTCTAGCTTTGGTTCCCTCTCTCCTAAATGATGTAGCGTCCACCTTTTAGAGTTGATAACTCTTTTCTCAGCTATTCCTGCTCTCAGGCTTCAGTGTCTCTGCCTTCCAGAAACCCACTTTAGAAGCATAAATCTTGTTCGTCCTCCTTCCTAGCCAGGGTCTACCACTGTCTGTTTTAGGAGGCCACAATCACTTGATGAAAAGAATAAGAGGAATCTGCAATGAAGGGGCTTCGGGAGGATGAGGGGAGACCCTCTGTTGTTTCCTCTTTAGAAAAATGAGATCAGCATTTATAAGGCTTCAGGCAAGAACACAAACCCAGGCCAAAGACGGTAATTTAGAAGGGTATCAAAGGGCCCTAAGTGTAGACACTTCCTACTTGCTGCTACTACTGCTGCTAAGTTGCTTCAGTCGTCTCCGACTCTGTGTGACCCCACAGACGGCAGCCCACCAGGCTCCCCCGTCCCTGGGATTCTCCAGGCAAGAAAACTGGAGTGGGTTGCCATTTCCTTCTCCAATCTACTTACGCAGGACTGATGTAAATTCAGCTCAGAGGTCCTATGTGTCTGGGTGTAAGGGACCCGCCCTTTGCCTAAAGATTCTGGTTAAAGCACAAAGTCCTTGCCTCCACGTTCAGTGTCTCACCCAACCTTCTCTTCTCTCTACAAAATCACAATAAGACAGAACGAAGCTGTTGGGTGAGCCGCTCTTGCTCTAAAGCTCCCTAATCAGACAACAACATCTGAAACTGTGCTTCAAAAAGCCTCCAAACCAGACGGGAAGGAGTCTCGTCCCTGCTTTGCTGACTTTTCTGCCCACTGGCCCCACCAAGACCCTCATCCACAGGGACAAGACAGTCCTCCTACAGAGACCAAGATCCCGGAATAGAGGGCTTTCTTCTTCTGTTTTCTGCTACACTACCCAGCCCTGACTGCAGTATGGAGACCCACAGGTGGCTATTAAAAGTGCCTTTGAAATCCCCATATATTTAAGTGCACCAGCTCTCTACCAAACAGATTTGTTACATGGGACATGTACAGATTTGGGTACATGGTGCATGTCACGCAACACAAGTCAACTTAACTTCACCGAAAATCTCTTCCCAAAGTCCCTAGTTTTATGCTCCTCCTTTGGCCAGATCTTAGGCAGGGTCTGTTCTTCCTGCTGGTTCATCTTTACCGCCATCTCCTCTGTATCACATAAGAGGCATCTTCTTTAATTCCTCGATCGTTGAGAAAGCAGGTGACTTTCTTTTTGGATCCCCAGTCCTGGGAATACAGGTCCAAATTACTCTCCTATATCTTTGTTTTGTTTTTGTTTTTTAAAGAAAGTATTGAAGTACAGTTGATTTACATTGTACTAATTTCTGCTGTACAGCAAGGTGACTCAGTTATGCATACATATATTCTTTGGCATTTATCAAAGGATAGTGAATATAGAATATACAGATGATACTTCTCTAATGGTAGAAAGTCATGTACGGATGTGAGAGTTGGACCATAAAGAAGTCTGAGCACAGAAGAATTGACGCTTTTGAATTGTGGTGCTGGAGAAGACTCTTAGTCCCTTGGACTGCACGGAGATCAAACCAGCCAATCCTAAAGGAAATCAACCCTGAATATTCATTGGAAGGACTGAGGCTGAAGCTCCAATATTTCGGCCACCTGCTGTGAAGAGCTGACTCTGATGCTGGGAAAGATTGAGGGCAAAAGGAGAAAAAGGTGGCAGAGGATGAGATGGTTAGACAGCATCACTGACTCAATGGACATGAATCTGAGCAAACTCTGGGAAATAGTGGAGGACAGGGGAGCCTGGCATGCTCCCATGGGGCCCATGGGGTCGCAGCGTCAGACACGACTTAGCAACTGAACACATAGACAGCCCACTGAATAGAGTTCTGTGCTATACAGTAGGACCTCATTTCTTCCTATAGCTTTCTGGCCTTGGTTTAGTGCTATCTGTTGTTCAGTTGCTAAGTGGGCTGGACTCTTTGTGACCCAGTGGACTGCAGCAAGCCAGTTCCCCTGTCCTTCACCATCTCCCGGAGTTTGCTCAAATTGCTGTCTGTAGATTTGCCCATCAAGATCCCAGGATCTCTTTCGCTGGAGGCACCAACAATCCTGAGTTACTCCTCTGTTTCTGCACATCCGCCCCCCGGACTCTTCTCTGCTGGCACCTGCTCCCACCTCGGAGAATTCCACCTGGATAGGTCCCCACCCATGGCTGCTCTCAGACCTTTTCAGCCATAAGTATCACTGCTCTTAAGGGACATCTGGGGTGACCTGCCTCTCATCCTACCCTCTTTCACCTCCAGCAGCACTTGCTGGAGTTCCAGAAGCTCTGGGAGCCGAGGGGAAGGCCGAGCCATTGCTGCACAGCTCCAGGACTGAGACACTCCATCTTTATCGTGTCTTTGTATAGCAACAACATAGTGTTAACATTCACAGCCCTTGTTTATGGGAGCCACGGTCTATGAAGTGGTGGAGCAGGATTTGAACTCAAGAAATTAGGCTGCAGGATTAGCAGACACAAGTTACTAAATAAAATAAATAACAAGGTCCTACTGTATAGCATAGGGAACTATATTCAATATCTTGTGATAAACCATAATGGAGAAAATATGGAAAGAATACACACACACACACACACACACATATACAATCATTGTGTGCAGTCATGTGCGACTCTTTGTGACCCCATGGACTATAGCCCGCCAGAATCCTCTGTTCATGGAATTTGCCAGGCAAGAATACTGGAGGGGGATTTCCTTCTCCAGGGGATCTTCCTGACCCAGGGATTGAACTCACGTCTCTTGTATTTCCTGCACTGGCAAGAAGGTTCTTTACCAGTTGAACCACTGGGGAAGCCATATATATATATATATATATATATATGAATATTTAAAATATATTTACATACATGAATATATATTTAAATATACTCATATATATAAATGAATCACCTTGCTGTAAACCTGAAATGAACACAGTATAAATCCACCATACTTTAATAAAAATGAAAAATAATGAAAAAAGAAATCAGACTCCACTGTCTTCACTATATTCACAGTCATCAAAAGTCATGTCCAGCCTTCTTGAAGACTTCTAATTTTGCCCTCTAAAGCAACTTTAAAAATAGTAAAAGTGTAACCACCTTTGTCCATGACAGCATCTCAACATATTTGAAAACACTGAAAAGATACCCTTCTTCTAACCTTTTCAAGTTAAGCATTTTAAATTCCTCCTAAAGCTAGATTGTACAATATGGCTAAAGCACAAGTTGTTTTTTTTTTTAAATATAAATTAACACAATGAAAGAAAACTAAACATCCAGTATATAGGTCAAATTAGCCATATTCCAAGCATGCAGTTGTCAGAAAATGGGTGCTGACTGGGGTACTTGCTGGACAGGGTAGGCGGGCCTATCCTCCACGGCAGGGAGTTCTCCCAACAGCGCTGCTTGGGGACCTTCAAAGTGCATATTCTAGATGCATCACCATCCCTCTTTGTGCAAAATTTCAAGGGGCAGCGAATAGACCCCAGGCCACACAGAGATCCTGTCCCTCTAGTGCAGAATTCCCATCACTCTTCTAGACGCACTAGCATCTCTCCTCACCTACTGTGATTATCCCTGTGACTCACAGCGGAGGCCACAAGAACCATGATGAACAGAATCAACATACCCTTCAGGATCTGGGGCTTTTGTTGGGAATCATATTTTGTTGCTGCTTTTTTAAAAGTTTTTTTTTGTGGCCGCACTGGGTCTCAGTGGCTGCATGCGGGATCTCTGACTCTCCTTGTGGCGTGCAGAATCTTCAGTGGCAGTATGTGAACTCTTCCTTATTCGTGGTTTGGGGAAGCCAGTTCCAGACTCTGCATCTTACCAAGCTCCCAAGTGATGTGCTGCAGGTGGACCACTTGTCATATTGTGAGACCCTCCCACTTCCTTCAAAGGACAAGCTCCCCCAAAGTGTTCCCTTGAAAAGCATGAGGTTCCTAAAGACTTTCCAGAAACATGCCTGCAGGACTGTCATCACTTTGCCAGTTTCCTCTTTTTGCCTGGGTCACCCCAGGAGCTTAGCAGCTTTCTCAGCACCTCCAGATTCCCCTGGGGAGGGATTCCTGGAACATGGGAGTGGGGAGCTGCAGCAGCTGCTGGGTCAGGACAATGACAGAGAACTCTCTGCCACTTAACACCTGTCTGGGGAATGCAGCTGGCTGAGAGGCTTCCATTTACCCTGGCGGGAAGATGGGCTGGGTCCACTGGGGAGAGCAGCACGGGGCACCCTTGGTGAGGGGCTCTCCAGCTGGGGAAGTGGGTGGCCGTAGGGGTGGAGGGAACCGAAGCAGGGGAGAGCAGACTGGCTGGTGGCTGGAGGAGCGTGGGGTAGGAGTGGGGATGAACCAGCCATTCCCACAGGAGCAAAGGAGTGTGCAGTGAAAGAACCCCGGTGGGACTGTGGAGGCTGGTGGCTCCCAGGAATGCTGAAATGACTTGGATTTTATTTCCCCATCATTAAAACAGGGAATGGGATTGGAGATAGGGTCTCTAAAGTAACATGCTATGAAAGGCTGACAAGGTCACACAGAGCTCCGCAACCCCTCCTCTCCCCACAGCCTCATGTCGGCACCCCCACCCCACAACCAAAGCTCTAATAAAATGTGAGCTCCATATACACGACTGATGTGCGTGCAGGCCATGTCACTTCAATTGTGTTCGACTCTGCAATCCTATGGACCGCAGCCCACCAGGCTCCTCTCTTCATGGGATTCTCCAGGGAAGAATACTGCAGTGGGTTGCCATGCCCTCCTTCAGGGGATCTTTCCGACGCAGGGATCAAACCTGTGTCTCTGCAGGGATTGAACCAGTGTCCTTTACATTTCCTGCACTGGCTTTTTACCACTAGCGCCACCTGGGAAGCCTGTGCACTATTGATAGTATGTGTAGAATAGACAATTGATGAGAACATCACAGAGAACTCTACTCAATGCACGGTGGTGACCTGAATGGGAAGGAAATCCAAAAGGGAGGGGATATATGTATACATATGGCTGATTCATTTTGCTGTGCAGAAGCTAACACAACATTGTAAAGCATACTGCAATAAAAACTAAATAATAAAAGAGATCCATAAGACATTATCATTAAGTGAAACAAGCAAGCCATCAAGTAAAATGTATTCCTTGATAGTATACAAACACGTATACATTGTATATTCATTTATTCATTTAACAATAGCAAAATTAGCACCTACTACATGGCAGGAATTACTCTAGTCAGTGGAGATAAAGTGGTGACCAGACAGACAAAGGCCCTCCTAAAGCTGACACTCAAGTGGGCAGGCAAACAATGAACAAACAAACCAATTAATAATCAGAATGAAAGAAGAAACCCGAGCTCCTTCCCACAGCTGTTGCGGCGATGTTCTTTCCCTCACTTCCACCCTGGCTCCCCATACATCTCACTGCTTTGGTCTTACTCACTTTTGTGCTTCTCATCACACCAAAGTCTTTTAAAATAATTTTCTTCAGTGGACCCACATCATTTGAAACTGCATTAATGGTATACTATATGTGCACACACATATCTTTATATATGTCATATATGCTTGCACTTATTTGAGCACATACATATGTGCATGTGTGTGCCCCTGTATGTGAATGTGCGTGTGTGCGCCCCTGTATGTGACTGTGCGTGTGTGCCCCCATATATGACTGCGCGTGTGTGCACCCCCGTATATGACTGTGCATGTGCGTCCCCCATATATGACTGTGCGTGTGCGTGCCCCCGTATATGACTATGCGTGTGTGTGCCCCCGTATGTGACTGTGCGTGTGTGTGCCCCCGTATGTGACTGTGCACGTGTGTGCCCCTGTATATGAATGTGTGCGTGTGTGCCCCATATATGACTGTGCGTGTGTGCAACCGTATATGACTGTGCGTGTGTGCGCCCCCGTATATGACTGTGCGTGTGTGTGCCCCTGTATATGAATGTGCGTGTGTGTGCCCCTGTATATGAATGTGCGTGCATGTATGTGTTCACCGCCTGCTGCCTTCCCAAGAACGCACGCCCCCATGAGATCAGGCACTGGGTCTTGCTGGCTATGCGATCACTATGTTTGCTGAAGAAATGAGTAAGTTATGTGTCAATAATATCTTAATAAAACTGAGGGCAGGGAGAATAAGCAAGTGGTTGAATAAATCAACGATCACAAGATAAAGCAGAAAAGAGACAAGGCAGGTGTTAAGAATCTCCTCCCACTTTGCAGATGCAGCAGCTGGATAAAAGGAGGACTGAGTGATTTGCTCAGGATTACAGAAAAGCCAGTAAAGATCAGGGGAAAGAAAAGCCCCAAGCCAGGTACTTCCCTGGTGGTCCAGTGGCTAAGACTTCACGCTTCCAGTGCAGGGGGCCAGGGTTCCACCTCTGGTCAGAGGCTAGATACCCCACAGCACAACTAAGTTCATCCCACGTGCTGCAAGTAAGATCCGGTGCAGCCAGATAAATATATATTTAGCAGAAAGAAAAGAAAATCCCCAACCCAGGCTCTTTTGTCTCTTCCTCCCTCTGCAGCCGTGGTGGGTGGCGTTTGGACCAAGTTCTGGATCCAGGGGTGGTATAAGGCCACTATGTGGGATACATTACTGCGCTGAACAGAACTTTTTTTATAACAAGGGATCACTTTCAAGTTTATGCTTAGTTACCTCCTCTTTCCTAAGAAGATACTGCCCTCAACATGCACAAGTACTGTGGTTGTGCCCCTTATATGAACCCTCCCAGCCATGGCATCCCATCAGTTGGACTGAGGCTCCTCTTGTTGGACTGTGTATGACAATGGATTCTGTAAAGGCCTTCCACCCTCCTCTCGGGTGATGTCAGAGACAGAGGCACAGTCCCTATCAGAATGCCTCTAGCCTTTCTCCTTTTCCTCCCAAGCAACTGAGAAATGGCTGTTTTAAGTCCCTGGTGGAGAGACGCCCTGAAGCTGCCCTGGCGGTCCACACGGGCCCCTCTGTACTCCCTACCTGCCTTCACCATGGTTGTTGGTGGTAAATGGCCAGATGTCAGCCTTTGTGGGCACCAAGTATTATTTATAACAAGGCCTGAGCTGGAGCCACTAACATCCAAGTCAAGATTTGTCCTCATTTTTCATTTTTAATTCAAGCATAATTCCTACCTACTATTCTGCATGATCCTTTTTTCGTTTCCTTCAGGCCTGCAGATCATTATAAAATAGAGCCCCAGAAAGTGACCTGTCTCAAGAAAGATTCTACCAGGAGGAGAGTTGCCACTGATGTGGCCTAGGGTTCTTTCCACCTGGTCTTGTGCACAGGCCCACTGTGTTTCTAGTGATCTCCCATCTCAGGTTAGGGTTCGGGTTCTCCCAACTCAGGCCCTGGGCTAGGACCTCATGAGTATTTAGGTCAACAGGAAGGGGCCCTGCCTTCATGGAGGTGCCCCCTGGGTTGTTTAGAGAGCAGATACTGTAGGCTGTGACGTAATGTCCCTCAGGCAAGGTGGACACAGATCCACAGAGATGCTGTGTGCGTGTGCGGCCCTGGCACCACCCCCAGGACCCCACCACCCACTGTCTCCTCTGCCCTGAGGCCCTGCTCTGAGCACGCAGATTCTGGGGGTCGTGTCTCAGGGTAGATGAAGAAAGACAGGCCTGGAGGGCTCAGCGCCAGTCCAAGGCCAGGCCGTGCCAGAGAACCTTGAATACATGCTGTGTTTCAGTGCTTCTGAAATAGAAGAGACTTGGACCGTCTGTATGTGGATCGTCACCGACTCCTGATGAATAAAAATATTCCACTCATCGGCTGTGAAGAAGGAGTGGAAAAATGCTAAGTCAGTGACCGTGACCTCTCCCAGGAGCCACCTCGCCCAGCGCTGCCTCAGGGAGGCAATTCCTACGTAAGCATGGGTTCTGAGCTGAGGCCTCCAAGGAGACCCTGAGTCTTCATTTCACAGATGTGTGTCTTGGGCAGGTGAGTGATGAAACCCGCCAGCGCCTCAGCCTCACATGGAAAATGAGGACGATCCCATCACTACTCCCCCAGTAGGGGCTCCGACTGGGTTTATAATATTTAGTAGAGACGCGGTGCTGAGAAGAGTATGTGGCACATACTGAACGTAGCAAAGGCTGAATCAGTGTTACTTATCCACATCATCTTTTGTGTGTATATATCTCTATCTCTGGGGCTTCCCTGGGGCCTCAGCAGTAAAGAATGTGCCTGCTGATGCAGGAGGCACAGGAGATGCGGGTTCAATCCCTGGGTTGGGAAGATCCCCTGGAGAAGGAAATGGCAACCCACTCCAGTACTCTTGCCTGGGAAAACCCATGGACAGAGGAGCCTGGTGGGATATAGTCCATGCGGTTGCACTGAGCACACTCACATATATAAATGTATACGCTGTCTGTGCTGCGCTTAGTCGCTCAGTGGTGCCCGACTCTTAGGGACCCCATGGACTGACGCCTGCCAGGCTCCTCTGTCCATGGGGATTCTCCAGGCAAGAATACTGGAGGGGGTTGCCATGCTCCAGGGGATCTTCTCAATCCAGGGATCAAACCCAGGTCTCCTACATTACAGATGGATTCTTTATCATCTGAGCCACCAGGGAAGCCCATAAGTGTATATACACATACTCAGATATATATGTACCACAGATATCAGTCCATCTAACTGTCCATCCATCCGTCCACCTATCTACCATCTACATATATCTATATATGTGTCCATGTACCTAGGTATGTGTACATGTATATACATTTAATGTTCATAGGCATTTTAAACACCCTTCTGCCTCCACAATATTGAAAAAAGCGTCTGTGTCCCCTTAACTAGGGATGACATAAAATGAGAAGTGCCGGGAAATGCGATTGGCATCTTACTAAAATAAGGAGATGTGAAATGCAGAATTCTCGGTCTTCCATCTGCAGCACTGACGGTGCACGTCTGTGAGGACAGGATAGATGATGACTTGAGGCCAAGCCACTGGCCAGGGAGCTCCTCCTCCTCTGGGAACACTGTCTGCACCATCACACTTGCCTCTTCTGGGGCAGCTCTTCACCGCTGGTTAGGAGATGTGCAGAGCAGGGCGGCACTGGCAGTCAGCAGGGGGCCCCGAGGTCTCACGCCTCCACCTGGGCGTGTTCACACCCGTGTCCCCTCTCCTGAAATGACTGCCTAGCTCCCTCACTTGGCAGCTGATTATGTGCTGTCTCTTGTGAAGCTTCCTGGGTTCTTTTTTAACATGTCATGTGTAGTTGTTCCAAATGAAACATAATTTCCCCAGAAATACCAGACCATGTCTTTTTTTTGTATCTATTCCCATTTTCCTGATTCCTCCACCAATGCCTCTATCTGTCATAGCTCATATTAAGCCTTTATTAAGATTTTTGCCTCTCATAACAGGACCAAACTTCCAACAAGATACTTTTAATTAGAAAAAAATATTCTTCTGAAAACAATCAGAATTTTACTGCCAACTAGTCTAAGTGTTGAGCTAGTTCATAAGTTGCTTATTTCATCTCTACAGCAAGTCCCCTACATACCAATGAGGTTCATTCCAAGAGAACATTTGTAAGTCCAGCTTGTTCGTAAGTACAACAAAGTTAGCCTAGGTACCCAACTAACACAGTTGGCTATATAGTAATTACTGAATTAGGTTTATAATACTTTTCACACAAATAATACATAAAAAGCAAAAACAAAAAAAAAAGAAAACATTTTAAATCTTATAGTACAGTACCTTGAAAAGTACAGTCGTACCAGCTACATCATTGCTGCTTTTATGCTTGCTTTCAGACACCCTGGGCTAGAAATTAAGATGCTTACTACTGTACTCTGTACAGTGCTGCATAGAAAAATACACAAATCACGATCATTGGTAGAGGAAGCACGTGTGTGACAAAGTACTACAGACATGTGGATTAACTTATGTGACTGGATATCTGAACATACATTTGCATCTTTGAAAATTTGCAACTTGAAGGTTTGTATGTAGGGGAATATATATATATATATACTTAAATGTAAACAAATAAAATTTTAACCAAAATACTATGTCCTAGAGAATGGCCTACTTGGTACACCAATGTTACTAAGTGGTATGTGATGAGAAAGAAAGGTTCAAAAACTGTCCTACCCATCAGTCTATACTTTTCCTTGACTTGGAAACCCCCCAGAGCTGTTTCCTGGCACCCCTGGGCTAGTGGGAACTTCCCAGACTGCTATTTATTTTCCCCATACCTCCAGCACCTCCAGATTTCATTTCATCAGTTTGCCATCCTTCACCAAGGTCCCACAGGTTCTTTTATCCCCCAGACCCATTCCTACCTGATTCCAGACCCTCACACTTTGATACGCAACCACCTATGCAAAGGGTAGAAAAAATGTGTAAAGATATATCGGAAGTCAGATGTTTGGTTTTGGGTGTGAGTCAAATAAAAATCAGTGCATTGATATCACTGTTGGGCATGTACCTGGGAAAGATGAAAACTCTAATTTGAAAAGAAACATGCACCCAATGTTCACAGCAGCACAGCTCACAATAGCCAAGACATGGACGCAACCTAAACGTCCATCGACAGATGAATGGATAAGGAAGATGTGGCACACGTCTACAGTGGAATATTACTCAGCCATAAAAAGAGTGAAACACAGCCGTTTGCAGCAACGTGGATGGACCTAGGGAATATCAGGCGTAGTGAAATGTCAGAGAAAGACAAACACATATCACTTATATGTGGAATCTAAGAAATGATGTGAATGAACATATTTATGAACAGAAATAGATTCATAGAAATAGATTCATAGATTCATGGAAGATAAACTTGCAGTTCCCAAAGGGAAAAGGGTGGGAGGGATAAATTAGGAATTCGGGATTAACAGATACACATTAATAAATATAAAACAGATAAACAACAACAGATACAGCAAAGGGAACTATATTCAATATCTTGTAATAACCTATAATGGAAAAGAACTTGAAAAAGAACACTATATATATAATGTGTGCGTATGTATGTGTGTGTACACACTCTCTCTCTTGTTATAACAAATATATATACATATAATATATATATATGTAAAACCAAACCACTTTCTACACGCCTGAAACATCGTAAATTAACTATAAAAGTGAAAGTGACAGAGTCGCTCAGTCGTGTCTGACTCTGCGATCCCACGGACTGCAGCCCACCAGGCTCCTCTGTCCACGGGATTCTCCAGGCAACAATACTGCAGTGGGCAGCCATGCCCTTCTCCAGGGGATCTTTCCTACCCAGGGAATGAACTCGTGTCTCCTGCACTGCAGGCAGATTCTTTACCATCTGGTAAAAGTATACCACCAGGGTATACTTCAGCTTAAAAAATTAATGCATTGAAGGAGGGACTTTCACCTACAGATAAAAGGACAGGACAACTAGAGTGAGCCAGTATCGGTGGGGCTCCAGCGCACAGGAGGTATCAGATGGTAACATTATGTTCACATGATTACATAATAGATGGAGGCGCAGAGAAGAGGCTGAAGGAAGAGTGCGTCTGGTAAATGCTGACTCCACAGTGACTTCACACCATGGGGTCTAGGCTCAGACCCTTCCTGTTAATGAATTCCAGAGGCTGCTGCCATCCTATTGAAAACGAGCAGGATCTTACGGTCCTGCCCATTCCCTCATGTCCTCTGCTTGCCTTTTGTCTGTGGGAAAATGTAGCCAAAGATAAGTTTAATCAGAGAAGTGAGAAAATGCAGAAACAAAGGAAAACAGTCAAGTAGGAGTGAAAGTCGCTTAGTCATGTCAGACTCTTTGTGACTCCATAGACTATACAGTCCACGGAATTCTCCAGGTCAGAATACTGGAGTGGGTAGCCATTCCCTTCTCCAGGGGATCTTCCTAAACCAGGAATCGAACCCAGGTCTCCTGCATTGCACGTGGATTCTTTACCAGCTGAGGAACCAGGGAAGCCTGAAAATAGTCCAAGAGACCAAACGGTAACACTTTAGTCATTAAGCATAGTCAGGGTCCTCTTGTTCCTTCTCAAGGGCAACAGAAAATATTCTGAGCCATGTCCTGTGAACTGTTCTGCAGATGCTGAAATCCCATCAGGTGAGGAAGTTAACTACATGATGTCCAGACTGTAGACGACATAAATTACAGTTCCGAGAACTGGCCTCAAAAAACAAGGAAACAAATCAACCCTGGAACTGCAGGTTAACTGTACTTCAAATGATCAAGATGATGCTGGTCAGGTCACTGATGACCCATTCCAAGACGACTGTCAAGAGCTGAATATGCTGTTCCTAGCTGTAGCCCACTGATTGTTGGAGCAGGGGAGCTGGCCTTTGGACTGCAGTCTGTCCTCTCCCCATCCATGGCTGCCAGCATCCAAAATAAAGCAAATTTTCCAGCTTTTTGAGCAGCAAGCAGCCAGACCCTACTTTCCGTTAATTCTGAAGACTTCAAAATCCATCTGACACTTCTCATACCATGCTGATCCCCGTGACTCACTAGGGGTGTCTTTACTGTCCAAACCAATAGAATGAGAGGCAGCCACTAGGCAAGAAAAACGACAGACAGGGGCAGGCAATCAGGTCCCACCAAGACAGCACATGGAACTAGTCAATGTTTCATTCGGAAAGCAAATCTACAAAGCAGTGGTCACCATGACAACAGAGGTGGGGGGAAGATAGGAAAACGGGTGGGATTTAAGAAAGATTTGACACTGCTTTTACACATCTTCAGAAAAAGCAATAAAGCTCTGATGAAGTTGCAGGACACATACTCTCAAGGGGTGAAAAAGCTCTTAAGAGCACCAAGTCTGACTTTACATCCATCTCCTGACTTCCTTCACGGTCCATCTGATGGTGATTGGATCGGCCAATGCTTGCACCACACGCTCAGCCCACCTTCCTGCTGTCTCAGGACAGATTCAGATGCAAGGGAGGACCATAAATAAAGAGGCCACAGGTTGAACAGTGTTCCAGCAGCTAGGTATGCTAAAGAGAAAGTGTTCAGTTCAGTTCAGTTCAGTCGCTCAGTCGTGTCCGACTCTGCGACTCCATGAATCACAGCACACCAGGCCTCCCTGTCCATCACCAACTCCCGGAGTTCACTCAGACTCACGTCCATCGAGTCCGTGATGCCATCCAGCCATCTCATCCTCTGTCGTCCCCTTCTCCTCCTGCCCCCAATCCCTCCCAGCATCAGAGTCTTTTCCAATGAGTCAACTCTTCTCATGAGGTGGCCAAAGTACTGGAGCTTCAGCTTTAGCATCATTCCTTCCAAAGAAATCCCAGGACTGATCTCCTTCAGAATGGACTGGTTGGATCTCCTTGCAGTCCAAGGGACTCTCAAGAGTCTTCTCCAACACCACACTTCAAAAGCATCAACTCTTCGGCGCTCAGCCTTCTTCACAGTCCAACTCTCCCATCCATACATGACCACAGGAAAAACCATAGCCTTGATTAGACGGACCTTAGTCGGCAAGGTAATGTCTCTGCTTTTGAATATGCTATCTAGGTTGGTTATAACTTTTCTTCCAAGGAGTAAGCGTCTTTTAATTTCATGGCTGCAGTCACCATCTGCAGTGATTTTGGAGCGAAACTGTTAGCCACTCTGAAAGTGTTAGTTGCTCAGTTGTGTCTGACTCCTTCCGACCCATGGACTGTAGCCCGCCAGGCTCTTCTCTCCATAGAACTCTCTAGGCAAGAATTCTGCAGTGGGCTGTCATTCCCTTCTCCAGGGGATCTGCCCTACCCAGGGATGGAACCTGGGTCTCCTGCACTGCAGGCAGATCCTTAAGTCTGGGCCACCAAGAAAGCCAAGATATGGAAAGGAAATGGTAAGGATGTCCTTGACGTGCAACTTCTTAACCTTCCCGATCCTGCGGTCCATGGCTGACATGAATTATTCTGCTTCTAGAACCTTTACGTCCTATTTCCTATCTTCTTAAAAAAAAGTTTCATTGATAGAGATTCACTGCTTTTTTTTTTTTTTAATTTTTATCTATTTTTGGCTGTGCTGGGTCTTTGCTGCAACACACGGGCTTCTTGTGGTGGTGGCTTCCCTTTTTGCAGAGCACAGGCTCCAGGGCACCCAGGCTCAGCAGTTGTGGCACATGGTCTTAGTTGCCATGTGGCATGCAGGATTTTAGTTCCCAGCCCAAGGATCGAACCCATGTCCCCCGCATTGGCAGGTGGATTCTGAACCACTGTTCCACCAGGGAAGTCCCCCACTGCTCCTTTGTCATCCTACTTTTCATACTCTGGCAAATTTATACACAGTTTCAGAATATTCCAATAAGATGACCAGCCCATGATCTTTAAATACAACGGGTTTCACCCTCTCTTTGCTTGTGGTCCAGGCATATTTATTAAGGAGAGCTCAATCCTCAAATTAATTGAAGGTCAAGGCATTATCACTTATTCACTGGGATGATGACATCAGATCAATTCATTGGTGATATTTTAGTCTTTCTTTGCAAGCAAAGTCTATTAATGCTATGATAGAGCTTGAGACTCAAATCTCTGCTGAATGAGATTTTTGATTTAGTCAGATTTTATTTGAAAGAATACACTTTAAATTGTATAGCATTTTTATGGGTCTCAAAGGACCTCTCACACACCTGTAGAATATAAAAAAAGAAGGAAGTATGTTTCCATGTTGCAAAAGAAAGAAGTTCTGATTCAGAGAAGGTAATTATTATTTACTAATAATTCCAGGAATGAATCTATTCATCAAGACCAGACTCGAGATGTTTTTAGTTTCTGTACTGATTGTCTTCACAAGATTTCCACAACAAGTATTTCAAGAACTTTTTTTTTTTAACGATCTGTAAAGAATAAAGAATAACGCATCAACGGTTGGTGGTCTATGAAAGTGTTAGTCACTCAGTTGTGTCAGACTCTCTGTGACCGCATGGACTGCAGGCCACCAGGCTCCTCTGTCCGTGGAATTCTCCATACAAGAATACTGCAGTGGGTCGCCATTCCCTTCTCCAGGGATCTTCCCTACCCAGGGATGGAACCTGGTCTCCCGTGTTGCAGGCAGATCCTTCACCTATTCTGTCCCTGTCTGAGCCACCAGGTTGGTGGTCTGTACATGGTAGTAAATAGAAGTTGCCTCTCAGCCCTGTGTCTGTCCAGGACTTCTGCCCAATAGGAGAGATAAGCTCAGATCAAAAACCTACCCCAGCAGACTTCACTGGTGGTCCAGTGGTTGAGAGTCTGCCTGTCAATGCAGGAGACAATGCCTGGTCTGGGAAGATCCCATGTGCCACAGAGCAATTAAGCCCATGCGCCACAACTCCTGAGACCAAGCTCAAAGAGAAGAGCTTTGCAACAAGAGAAGCCTGCATGCCCCAACTAGAGAAGGCTTCTGTACCGTAACAAAGACCCAGCAAAGGCAAACAAACAAACAAACAAAAAAGTATCTTTTGGTGATGAATACCAGAGTCACTCAATGGATTAAATCAACTCATATTTCTCCACATCTTTAAATTTACAGCTAGTCTCCTACTATAATAGGAAGTTTATGATTTGAACTTCATTAAATTTTAAATTTTGCAATAAAATTCCAATGGTATAAAGAAACCAAAGAGTACATAGGCTATTGCTTCCAAATAAACTGTCCTGCCATCTGAGCCTTGCTGCTGGACTGCCAAGGAAGCCTCCTCCTGAGGGTGGTTTTCTGACTAAGTGGCAGAAGCACAAGGCCGGTGAGATGGTTTCTTGGATCGGATTGGTATGAGTTGAGGGGTGCCCCAAAGTCTGCACAACCGAAAGTAACTGAAACATGTCCATACATACAAATGAAGGTATTCATTGGGAGGTCTTACACGCTAATTGCGCTTCCCTGGTGGCTCAGGCATGAAGAATCCGCCTGCAATGCAGGAGACACAGGAGATGTGGGTTCGATCCCTGGGTGGGGAAGATCCCCTGAAGGAGGGCTCGGCAACCCACTCCAGCATTCTTGCCTGGAGAATCCCATGGACAGAGGAGCCTGGTGGGCTACAGTCCATGGGGTTGCAAAGAGTCAGATAGGACTGAAGTGACTGAGCATGCAAGCACATTAATTGGGATTTAAAAGACCAAGACAACACTTGTTACTCAATTTGTCCTAGAGCATAAGTGAAAATAGGCACAGGGTTTTACACTTCAAGAAGTGAAAGTTAGAGATGCTGTGCTCTGCCGCTTACCAGATTGTGCCAGGAATGCCAAGGGCAGCATGGCAGGCCTGGAGAGATGAATGGGGGTCGGGACAAATAAGACTGGAGGGACTCAAGGCAGAGTGGTCTGCAGCAACACATTTGGGCCTAGAGACTGTCATACTGAGTCGTGTCCGACTCTGCAGATAAAGAAGGGGAGATACAAAACAGGAACAGACTCCCAGGCTTAGAGAACGAGCTTACGGTTGCCAGCAGGGAAGGATGATGGGAAGAGACAGGGAGTTTGGGATCGACTTGTACACGCTGCTATATTTAAAATGTAAAACCAACAAGGACCTACTGTGTAGCACAGGGAACTCTGCTCGATGTCATGTGGCAGCCTGGATGGGAGTTTGGGGGAGAATGGATACATGGGTATGTATGGCTAAGTCCTTTTGCTGTCTACCTGAAACAATGACAACATTGTTAATCGGCTACACTCCAATATAAAATAACAAGTTAAAAAGAGAGAATTCTGTGTAGTCAGCCTGGGCCAGCCCTGCACTTGACTACGGGGTCACTGAAGAACGTGCCACCTGGTGGATCTGGTGGATATATTCTGCTCCATTCTGGTTTCCTCCCACTTTGTAGGATCCTCTCCAAATGTTGCCTCTCGGCGATCACGACTTTGAGGATCTCCTCTAAGACAGTGCTAACCAGTTATAGGCAGGGTAGGAGAATCGGACTACTCCTATTCACAGTTTTATACCAGGGAACAGTTCTGTCACATGTGTGGGTGCTAAGTCGCTTCAGTCGTGTCCGACTCTGCAACACTATGGATGGTAGCCTGCCAGGCTCCTCTGTCCCTGGGGTTCTCCAGGCAAGAATACTGGAGTGGGTGGCCATGTCCTCCTCCAGGCGATCTTCCTGACCCAGGGACTGAACCTTGTGTCTCTTATGTCTCCTGCACTGACAAGCAGGTTCTTTACTAACTAGTGTCACCTGGGAAGCCCCTTCTGGTATATAGCTCTATCCATTTTTTTTTTTTTTTACAGCTGGATTCTAGTTCTTTAAAGCTTACAGTAATTTAACATTAGATGTGAAGAAGCAAACATTTACATCATGTATCAAGCAAAACAAAAGGATGCTCAACAATCAGCTTAAGATCTAGAACATTTCCAGGTAAAGCAGGGTTGATTTCAACTCTCTGTCAGGAGCACAACTAGCGGTTTCTTCTATGTCTTATCATTGACAGGAACTGGAATAGGAGATTTAGTACATCACAGGAGCATGGGTGCTGGCTGAAGACAACTCAGACAGAGAGCTCCTGCCTGGAAGTGATTGCTCTAACCTGGTGCAAACCTTGTAAGAGGGAACTAGCAGGATGCCATGAACCAGAGATTGAAGAAAAGGGAAAAGACACTTGGGCAGAAAGGCCTGGGTAGAAGAACCGTCAGTGGGGACAAGGTACCACCAGCCCAGCAGGAACCTCCGGAGACAACATGGACCTTATGTGATGGAGATGTGTTCTATGAGGCTAGTGTTCAGGTTGCTGAAGAGGATTCCTTCTCCGACTCTTACATAGAATGCATAATAAGAAGTGAGTTTTCTGAACCTATCACGGACGAAGACTCACTTCTTAAGTCCTTTGTCTGAAAGAAGGACTGGAACAAGAGCTTTCTCAACAGGTTCTTATGGCAAGCGCCCTTCTTGAATGTTCCTCGGAATACATGAAAAAAAAAAAAAAGGCAAAACAAGAACTTCCTCAACAGATTGTTGGACAGAATCCACTTCTTGAGTTTTCTGAGTACAAAACAGGCAAGAAGCTTCCTCCCGGAGGAATACCCAGCACTGACTTTCCAGATCCTAGAACTCACAGAACATACTAGAATGAAGCCAAGCACAAATAAAGAATATGATGCTCCAGAAAAATAATTGTCTTCACAATGGATACATAAGAGAGTTCAAGAATAGAGCATTCCTGGGAAAGCATCTCTGGGTTCAGTCTCTGAGATCATGGTTGTACAGAATGTGGGAAAGCCTTCAAGGAGAGAACAAAACTAAAGAGCCATTTTCTGGTTCATATTGAACTGAAGCCATTTACATGTACTCTTGAACGGTGTGGGAAAACGTTTTTCCCAGTCCAATTTGTGTACACATGTCCTGGGGAGAAACCTTTTGTATGTCTGTTTGAAGGCTGTTGCAAGTTTTTCAATCAAATAACATGAAAGTTCACCTCTTAACTCATGCAAAAGCTAAAGTGAGTCAGTGAAAGAAGATGGAAAATAATCCTCCAACACGATAACATCTGTGCTTAGTTGCTCAGTCGTGTTCAACTCTTTGCAAATCCCATGGACTGTAGCCTGCCAGACTTCTCTGTCCATGGGATTCTCTAGGCAAGAGTACTGGAGTGCATTGCCAGGCCCTCCTCCAGGGGATCTTCCAGAATCAGGGACTGAACCTGTGTCTCCTGCACTGCAGATGGATTCTTTACTGTCTGAGGTACCAGGGAAACCCTTAAACAGGATAAGCATATTAACAAAAGAGTGACTGGAGACAAATAGGCCTCATATGCCTCATTGATTATTGTTTCAGGAAATAATTTTAAATCAATATAGCCACCTTATATATATTTTTAAATGTTACTAAGATGCTCCTATAGTCTGTGATAATATTTTAGAACTCTGTGTATATAATTACAGTGTGCTTCTAATAGTAAGGTCAGTAATGAACTTACTTCAAAAGTAGAATCTTTAGTTATTATGAATTGTATTTTTGGATATGGGCATTAATGTCTCATACTATAAAAATGAAATTAACTTTGCTTTTTAAGTTGTAGTTTCCAATTGTTTAGCTTTTTCCTTTTAGGAATATATTTCTTAATACATGTGATAATTCCAGGTGGCACAGTGGGAAAGAATCCGCCTGTCAGTGTAGGAGACTCAGGTTCAAACCCCAGGTTGGGAAGATCCCTTGGAGTAGGAAATGGCAACCCACTCCAGTATTCTTGCTTGGGAAATCCCACAGACAGGAGCCTGGTGGGCTACAGTCATGGTGTTGCAAAGGGTCAGCCATGATAGAGCACACAGACACAATCCTAGAGAATGCAAATTTTGCATCGAATTGTCAATAAATGAATGAGTAGCTGAACTTTAAGTTAAATATGACATTTAATCATTTTACTTTGTATCATTGTATCAAACCATATTGAAATCATATACTAGATGTAAATGGTTATTTGATAGTATCAATCCATTTGAATCCATTTTAGGTATTTTAAAATAAAAGGAAAGAATCCCACCCCAAAAGAACTAAGACAATATGTTCTTTTTCCTCCTTTCCCCCAATAAAGTACTGCTATCCTGGGCTTATCTTCCCTATATATTTCTTTATAGTATATATACTATATATATACACCACTAATCAATACATAGTTTAACTTTGTATGCTTTAAACTTTGCATCAGTGGAATTACAGTGACTACCTTCTTCTGTGACTTGCTTTTTTTCTTTTTCTCCTAACACTATGTTCCAGAAAGTCATCCTTAGAGATGCCTGCTGCTGAGCTTCATCCATTGTCACTGCTCTATGGCATTCTATTGTGTGTGTTTAACGGAAATTATTTCCATGTTGCTTCAGGGGTATTTGGGCTTCCCTGGTGGCTCAGGAGGTAAAGAATCTGCCTGCAATGCAGGAGGCCTGGCTTCCATCCCTGGTTCAGGAAGATCCCTGGAGAAGGAAATGGCTCTCCACTCCAGTATTCTTGCCTGGGAAATCTCATGGACAGAGAGAATCCTGCTGGGCTACAGTTTATGGGGTTGCAAGGAGTTGGACACAACTGAGTGAATAACACACACACACACACACACACACAGAGACATGGGTATTTGGGTTGTTTTCTGGTATTTTGTTATTACAGACTTTGCAGTTGCCATGAACTGTTTTTAAAAGGGATAGTCCCAACTTAGCTTTCTACCAATGAGTACAAGCTCTAGACATTGCTCATGGCGCTGCCTGATTTGTTAAGTTTTGCCAGCCTGATGGGCACAAAAGGCATCTCCCATAGGTCTTCATGTAAAGTTCCTAGATCACTAAGGGAAGTTGAGCAATTCACATATTTATTGGCCAACAGGTTTTCTCTTCCATGGCATGCAGGTTAAACCCTTTGCCCATTTTTCTATTTTTTTTAAATAATAAGCAAGATACTGAAACATCTTAAAATTTGATTAAAAACTAGGTACCCAGAAATAGAACAAAAAAATCCACTTTAACATTAATACAGAATCTTAAAGGATGTCAAATAGCCAAAACTATCTTGAAAAAGAAGAGCAAAATTGATTATTGATGTCAGAATATAGTACAAAGCTACAATAATCAAAACAGTATGGTACTGGCATAAAGACAAACAAAACAATGAAATAGAACAGACAGCCCAGAAATAAATCCTCACATATATAATCCAGCGATTTTCAACAGGGTTGCCAAGACCATTCAGTGGGGGAAATGACAGTTTCTTCAACAACCAATGACGATAAACAACATGAAAAGAATGATATGGATCCCTACCTCGCACTGTACCCAAAAATGAATGCAAAATGGATAAAAGACTTAAACATAAGACCTAAAACTATACCACTCTTAGAAGAAAACATAAGAGTAAAAAATGCCTCATGACATTGGATTTGGCAACAATTTCTTTGATGTGACACCAAAAGTGTTAACAAAAGCAAATGTAGATAAATTGGATTACATCAAAATTTAAAACATCTTAGGTCAAAGGACACCATCCATAGCATGAAAGGCCACCTACAGAAGGAAAAAATATTTGCAAATCATTTATTTGATGATAATGGGTTAATGTCCAGAATGTATTAACAAAATTCCTACAGCTCAACAGCAACAACAGAAAGACCAAATAACCTGATTAAAAAACAAGCAAAGGACTTGAATGGATGTTTTTCCAAAGGTGAAATAAGATGGCCAACAAGCATATGAAAAGATGTTCAAAATCAATAATCATTAGAGCAATGCAAACCAAAACCATAATGAGATATCACCTTACAAGGGCCAAAATAAAAAAAATTAAACAGAGAAAATAATAAACACTGATGAGGATGTGAAGAAACTGGAGCCTTTGTGCACTTTTGTGGAATGTAAATCAGTGTGGCCACCGCGATGCAAAACAGTGCAACAAAAAATTTAGAGTAGAGTTATATGTTATATGATTCAACCATTCCACTTCTGGGTACATAAGGAAGAACTGAAACAGAGACTCCAAGAGGTATTTGTACAGCCATGTACAGAACAGCCATATTCACAAAAGCCAAGGCATGGAAGCAATCCAAGTGTCCATTAATGGATTACTAGATAAACAAAATGTGGTGTCAACACAAAATGGAATATTATTCAACTTTAAAAAGGAAGGAGATTCTGACACAGGATACAATGTGATGAATCTTGAGGATTATTATGCATAGTGCTAGGTGGCATAATATTAGTGACATAGGAGGCATAATTCTAAGAGAAATGTCGGTCACAAAAAGACAAATACTGTACGAGGTCTCTAGAATAGTCAAATACATAGAAACAGACAGTAGAGCAGTGGCTCCCAGGGGCCTGAGGGGAGGGGAAGAGGGATATTGTTACTTAACGCAGACAGAGTTTCAGTTTGGGAAGACGAAATAGTTTTGGAGATGGATGGTGGTGATGGTTGTACAACAGAGTCAAGTATTTAATACCACTGAATTATAGTCAAAAATGGTTAAGATAGTAAACCTGATGTCACGGATATTTTACTACAATTAAAACAAAGCAACACAGCACTGCAAACCCACTATCCCTGCGTGCATGCTCAGTTGCTTCAGTCGTATCCGAATCTTTGCTGCCCCATGGACCACTGGCCCCAGGCTCCTCTGTCCACGGGATTCCCCAGGCAAGAATACTGGAGCAGGTTGCCATGCTCTCCTCCAGGGGCTCTTCCCCACTTCCCCATCCAGGGATCAGACCTGAGTCTCTTGCATCTCCAGCACTGGCGGGCAGGTTCTTTACCACTAGCACCACCCGGGAAGCCTGCAAATCAACTATATTCCAATAAAAATGTAAAAAGAGAGAAACAACACAGACAGGAATTACATCAGGCTTCTTGTCAGAAACTATGCAAACCAGAAGATAATGGAGAGACTTTTTCTTGGTACTTTTCTGGAAATAAACCAGAGAGGGAGTGATCTCCTTTGAGGACATGGAATTGCCATGTTTTTTCCCCACTCTGCTTTGCCTAGCTGTACTGTAAAAGGGAGCAAGGGACTGGCATTTGTTGCAGGGTTCACTCCTTGCAATTTGTTGCGTGGTTTACTCCTTGCAAAGTGCTTTAGAAACCTAACTAACTTTGACCTTTTATATCTTACCCTCTGAAGTCAGTACTTTCTGAAATTTGGCTTCCACTCAAGTTACCAATGAAAAGACTGTGACTTGCAGAGATTAAATAAACTGCCAAATTAGGACAGCTCATATGTAGTGGAGCTTGAGCCTCAAACAAAGATCTAACTTTGACAGACCTCATGTTGGTTTGTTTTTCTTTTTGGCCATCTGGTACAGCACGCAGGATCTTAGTTCCCTGACCAGGGATAGAACCTGTGCCCCCTGCGGGTAGAGCTATAGAGTCTTAACCACTGGACCACCAGGGAAGTCCCTAGAGAGACATCTTTAAGATACTAAAAGATAAAAATTCTATATCCAGTAAAAACATCTTTCAAACTTGAAGGCAAAATAAACAGCCTCCACACCTGATCCCCCGATATACAAATCAAATGCGTTTTCTCTGCAAGGTACTATTCTAGGTTCTGGGTGATGACCGTGAACAAAGCCAACATACATCCTAAAAGAGAGAGGACACAAGCAAACACTCATGTAAATAAAGAGTGGACTAGCTGCTCTTAAGTACTGCGGAGGAAAGAGCAGAGACAGAGACAGTGAGTGCTGAGCTCCAGGATTAGGAAAGGCCTCACGGGAAGAGGGACATCTGAGTGGAGACCTGACTGAGCTCTGCAGATACAGGCACTCAGACCTCTAGAAAGAAGAGAAACCAAGAGCAGAGGCGCAGAATCGGGAGTCAAAGGCAGAGGGCAGGGCTTGGAGGCCCTGGACAGTTCAGAGGCTAGGGAGGAGGACGGAGAAGAGCCAGGGAGGACTGGGGGGTGACACGGAGAGTGTGGGGTCCCAGGAGTCGGGGGAAGAAAGTGTCTCCAGAAGGGGGTTGTGACCATGTGAGGGAAAGACCAGAACTGAGAGTGACTCTGGACTTGGCACGTCTGCTCCGATCGGGGCCCCTCAGTGACTGTGGGGTTAAGAGAGAAAGGGAGACAACCAGTAAAGACTGCTCTGCAGGTGAACTTTTCTCTATTCAGAGATTAATGAGGTGGCCCTGGGGCAAGGGGATTTCGCAAATTCTTGGAGCTACTATATTATGGTTAGCTGATGGGAATGTTCTACCAAGAGGTCACAGCGATGAGCAGGAGGGAGTGAAGGCAGCTGCTGGAGCGAAGTCCCTGAGGAGACAGAGCTGGGCTCCCTGGGGTGGGGGAGAGCTCAGACAGGATCACAGCTGGTGGTCCTCAGTATATTAACTCTTTGTCAGTAATTTGCATTGCTAATCTTTTCTCCCAGTGTATGGTGTCTGTTTCTGAAAGATAGTCTTAATTTTTTTTTTCTTTTTTGGCATAACATGTAGCATATGGTGGGGTCTTAGTTCCCCAACCAGGGATCGAACCTGTGCCCCCTGCACTGGAAGAAGGATTCTTAACCAGTGGAATCCCTGGGAAGTCTCAAGATACTCTTAATTTTAATGTCATCAACCTAACCAATCCTCACTTCATCGCTGAGCCCCTGAGCCCTCTAGGGCTGTCAGGATGGAAGCTCCTGATCTAAGGTGTGGGGCACGTGTCCCCAGGGTTAACGTTGGGTCCATGGCTCACCTCAAGCTCTGGATTCTTGCCCCTTCCCAGAGCGACAGAGCCCAGAACAGAGGATGAAGCAGGATGTGCTAAGCTGCAATAGTCATGTCCGACTCTTTGTGACCCTATGGACTGTAGCCCGCCAGGTCCCTCTGTCCATGGGATTTTCCAGGCAAGAATACTGGAGTGGGTCGCCATTTCCTCTTCCAGGGAATTTTCCTGACCCAGGGATTGAATCCATGTCTCCTAAATCTCCTGCATTGGCGGGGGATTCTTTACTACTGCACCACATGGGAAGCAGGATAAATTTTACTTAAGGTTTCACAAAGGAGGCAGAAGAGAGAACTTATTTTGCATTGGAAACTATTCTTTCTAAGAGTTAAAATTCTCACTAGAAACATCTGCTTCTCTTTAAAATTCTTCCAGTTCTCTTGGACATCCTTCTTTTAAAAATTTCCCTTTTAAACATCCCTAGCCCTCATTCTCATCAGAAAGGAATCTTTCCTAACTCCAGCCGCTAACTCTCAGGTTTTCCCTCTGCCTTTGCAAGCCCCTTTCTCAGAGCATCTCTGGTCCCCATAGCAACCAGTGCAGCTGGGTTACCAGAGTCAATCATTTGAGTTACTGTACATAGCAACTCTTTCCTTTCATCAGCAATCCTGTGTGGATGCATTTGATCCCATTAGCAAGGTAACCAAATGCAGAGCCCCATGACCACAGGCACACCTGCTCCAAATTCGAACCGTAACCCAGAACTCCAACAACCTAGACACGTAGGCAGCCTGCTCTTGTTCCAAGGCCAAACCCATAGCTGTTTGCCTAACAGAAACTCATCTCTCTCTGGCTAACTGAATGTTAGAACACAAACAGTCCTGTTTCCCTAAGGCAGATGGAGTTCCAGAAACCACCACCTGGGGCCTGTGTCGGGGGTGGGGGGGAAGCGAGAAGGAGAAGGTGGGGACCAGAGCCCTGGGTCTTGGTATCTGCCCTGAGGCCACAAGCAGAACCTCATTCTGGAACCAGCCTCGTGTCATCTGGAAGCTGCTGTAGGTCAGTTTACCCACAGGAAACGTGCTGACGGGATGGGCAGGAAAAAGGCTTCATTCGGTACACTCGGGTCCCGATTCTGCCAAAATCAGATGCCGAGGACACCCTGAGGACCCTGGAAGGAAGTGGAGCTGTTTCTTTCTCCTGTAGGAAGACCCATACCTGAAAGCCCAACCCCATACCAGCCACTGGGCTAGGGCTTTTGCATGCTGCATGCTAAGTCGCTTCAGTTGTGTCCGACTCTTTGTGATGACCCCATGGACTGTAGTCCACCAGGCTCCTCTGTCCATGGGATTCTCCAGGCAAGAATACTGGAGTGGGTTGCCATGCCCTCCTCCAGGGGATCTTCCCGACCCAGGGATGGAACCCACATCTCTTATGTCTCCTGCACTGGCAGGCGGGTTCTCTACCACTAGTGCCACCTGGGAAGTCCAAGATGTACTTTTTTTTTTAACCACTTTATTTTGAACTAATTTTAGATTTAGAGAAAAGTTGCAAAGATAGTACAAAGAGTTTCCTTATAGGCCTTACCAGGCTTTCCCAAATGTTAGCAATGTTTAACCTCTTAAATAATCACCGTACATGCACTCTTTGTTAATGCATGAATTCTCAAATTATTTCGTAGAGTCAGAGCAAACAACACTGTTAAAAGTCTTATCAGCCCCATCTCACAGGTGAGAAAACTAAGGCTCAGAAGAATAAACACTTTATCTAGACACAAAGTCAGCGCCACAGCGGGTCTGTCCCTGTCCCTCAGAGGGTGACTTGCGAGTTGAGGCTATGTCCTAGTCATTATTTTGCCCTACATCCAGCACTCAACACAGAGCTTGGCATGTAAGGAGAGCTAAGTAAACATCTGAGCCTGAGCCTGTGTAAATATCTGACCACCAAGAGCCTCCTCTACTTATGCAGGTAAGAGTCCTGGGGAAGCCTTAGAGGATGGAGAGATGTCAATCTCGTAAGGACATAGGGCATAGGATTTCTTGCCTACAAACCCAGATCTGAGTCTTTGACCTGCTGGCGATGGGACACTACAGAAGTCCTTTAATTTTTCTCAGTTTCCTTATCCATGTATCTCCTTAGGGGAGGTGCACGAATGTCTCCAAACACACTGATATTTGATTTTTAACTTCTTCCCTCTAATGGACACTGTCTTGTGTATATATACTTCGGGGTACAACTGAGGGAGGCGAGCACAGAGAAGTTCAAGTGTCTCATTCCTGCTCCTCAATACTTAACAATCCTGGTGGGCAGGAAGTGAGGAAGAGAGGAGGGACCAAGGTCTGCCAGCTCTTCCCACAAGCCATGTGGTCACCTGCAAAATGACTCATCTCATCTAATTCTCATATTAGCCTTACTATGTTAACAAATTACTTTGATTATTGTTGAAACAGAATTGATTTAATGTTATGTTAATTTCTGCCGTATAGCAGTTGCTTTTATATATATATATATACACACATATATATGTGTGTATATATATATATATATACACTCTTTTTTATATTCTTTTCCATTATGGTTTATCCCAGGATACTGAATACAGTCCCCTGTGCTATACAATAGGACCCTGCTGTCCATCCATTCTGTATCTAACAGCTGTATCTGCTAACCCGAACCTCCCATCCCATCCCTCGCTCCACCTGCCTACCCCTTGGCAACCATAGATCTGTTCTCTATGTTCGTGATTCTGTTTCCGTTTCACAGAAAGGTTCATTTGTGTCCTATTTTGCGTGCTAAGTTGCTTCAGTTGTGTCTGACTCTGCTGACTGTAGCCCGCCAGACTCCTCTATCCATGGGATTCTTCAGGCAAGAATACTGGAGTGGGTTGCCATGCCCTCCTCCAGGGGATCTTCCCAACCCAGGGATAGAACCCATGTATCTTATGTTTCCTGCATTAGCAGGCGGCTTCTTTACTACTAGCGCCACCTGGGAAGCCTGTCCTATTTTAGGTTCTACATATAACTAATATTATATGGTATCTGTCTTTCTTTTTCTGACTTACTTCACTTACAATGATGGTCTCCAGTTCCACCCATGTTGCTGCAATTTTGTCTATGTTAAGATTATATGTTTTCATATCTACAAAGGAAAACTTCACTCTTTCAGCCTAAATTGGTGGACTTGTTTTTTTCTTCAAGTGAGAATATATGAAAGAACAGAGGGGACAGATTTCCACTTTTAAGTCTACACGGCAGCCTTTCACAATTTGTGGAATCAACTGAGGCAGAATCATGTTTGTGATAAGTTCAACAGGTCCGTTCTGTCCCCAGAATACGTAGACACAAAGCCTTGGAATCAACATTTTAACCAGCTCTCTGGGTGATTCTTCAACGCAGTAAACTCTGAGAACTGATGAGGCACCGAAACCAGTACTGAAGAGCCTGATATACAGGAGACAGGTTACTCAATTATCACACCAACTAACTGCAAGAAATGAGTGCTTCAAAAAGATGCACAAACCTGTTCATTTTCTTCATAGAGGAGAAATGGGACATAAGGACACCGAGTCCCCATCCTTCTCTCATTATCCATTTCCTTGCAAACTTTTTCTTTAGGAGTAACTCAAAATACTTCCTGGTGGCTCAGGAATAAAGAATCTGCCTGCAATACAGGAGCCACTGGAGATGTGGGTCCGATCCCTGGGTTGGGAAAATCCCCTGGAGTAGGGAATGGCAACCTACTCCAATATTCTTGCCAGGACAATCCCATAGATAGAGGAGCCTGGGTGGGCTACAGTCCATAGGGTTGCGAAGAGTCAGACATGACTGAGTTACTGAGCACACAAAATACCACAGGTTAGTCTCTATCAAAATTCACTCTCAACTCAAGAAGCCTGAATTCATGTGCTTTCGCTGTATCAAAGCTGTGATCTCACTGGGGAAGGGCACCAACTTCAAACAAAGCTACGAGTGAATGCAACAGTCTGACTAATAGAGATACAACCACCAGAGAATAAAAATAGCTAACACTGCCTAGACAAGGGTGTCAGCGTCAATCTGGAGATGGCTTCTTGATGCTGAAGCAGCCTTGCCCTGGAGAAGTCCTAGCATCCCCTGCCTGCCCGCATCTGTATAAAGCATCCTGCAACTGTATGCAGCTGCATCAGGTTAGTTATGCATGCAGCTTGGATTGAATAAAAACCCTTTTTCATGCGCTCTTATTATTGCTGGTTTCAATTAGCTAATAGGAGGAAGGAAGCAGCTAGCTTGCTACTAAAAGTGACATGCTTTATTCTTTTTTTTTTTAAGTTTATTTTGGCTGCATTGGGTCTTCATCACAGCGTGAGGGCTCAGGAGCTGTGGTGAGCATGTGCGATCTTAGTTCCTCGACCAGGGATCGAACCCACGTGCCCTGCATTAGGAGCGAGGACTCCTATACACTGGACTACCAGTGAAGGCCCGTGATATGCTTTTGTTTAGGGATTGTGCAGTATATTGGAGGAAGAAGTAGGATGTAAGTGATGAAGTCTTTTAGAATGAAGGTTGAATACAACAGTAGAAGCTAGAATTTCCATGGGGTGAACTCTTCATGTCCTACAGCAAAATGCTAGAATTCTCCTTTTTTTTTTTTTTAAGGTTGGGGTTCTGAAGGCAGCTATCAGGCTCTGAAGTCTCGGTTTGTCCAAGATAAACTCGATCATTTTTATGTGAATGGCTTTCAGTCCCCTCCTCGCCTCAGTAATCCCATACACCTTCCTCTGGGCATGATGATTTAACAAAACCCTTCTAGGGAGGGGGCTCATTATAGGAAACATTACCCCATATAGTTTTATCAGTGCAGAGTGCAGGGAGACTCTTATCTCCGCCAGTCAGGATGGTGTCGTGTAATTAACCCAGACAAGAATGACTTTAGCTTCTTAAGCAGCTGTCTGATGCTGTTGGCTTGCCTTGATCAGGACATGAACTAAGACTAAAACTTGTCTTTGTAAGCACAGGTGCAACAAAAAGCCACAGGTGCAATCTAAACCCAACATTTGAAATCACTTTCTTAAATAGGTGATGTATTAAGGGTAATGTGTGTTGAATCTCCCCTTGCTGATTTAGGCTGATAGGCTGATTATTTCCATATTGTCAATATCAGGTTGTTTTTGGTGTTTTGTTTTAGTTGCAGAATGCGAGATCTTTCAGTTCAGTTCAGTAGCTCAGTCGTGTCTGACTCTTAGCAACCCCATGGACTGCAGCACACCAGGCCTCCCTGTCCATCACCAACTCCCAGAGCTTGCTCAAACTCACGTCTATTGAGTCAGTGATGCCATCCAACCATCTCATCCTCTGTCGTCCCCTTCTCCTCCTGCCTTCAATCTTTCCCAGCATCAGGGTCTTTTCAAATGAGTCTCATTCTTCATATCATGTGGCCAAAGTATTGGAGCTTCAGCTTCAGTATCAGTCCTTCCCATGAATATTCAAGACTGATCTCCTTTAGGATGGACTGGTTGGATCTCCTTGCAGTCCAAGGGACTTTCAAGAGTCTTCTCCAACACCACAGTTCAAAAGTGTCAATTCTTTGGTGTTCAACTTTCTTTATGGTTCAACTCTCACATCCACACATGACTACTGAAAAATCATAGCTTTGAATAGACAGACCTTTGTTGGTAAAGTAACGTCTCTGCTTTTTAATATGCCGTCTAGGTTTGTCATAACTTTCCTTCCAAGTAACAAGCGTCTTTTAATTTCATGACTGCAGTCACCATCTGCAGTGGTTTTGGAGCCCCCCAAAATAAAGTCTGTCACTGTTTCCATTGTTTCCCCATCTATTTGACATGAAGTGATGGGACCGGATGCCATGATCTTAGTTTTTTGAATGTTGAGTTTTAAGCCAGCTTTTTCACTCTCCTCTTTCAGTTTCAAGAGGTTCTTTAGTTCCTCTTCACTTTCTGCCATAAGGGTGGTGTCACCTGCATATCTGAGCTTAGTGTGAGGCATGTGGGTTTTAGTTCTCTGACAAAGGATCAAAACTCTGGCTCCTTGTGTCGGAAGTGTGAAATCTTAACCAGTGGACCACCAGGGAAATCCTGTCAATATCTTTTTGAGTCCCAGTAGGACCATCCACTCTTTACCCATTAGTTCAGTTTGGTTTTATTTACATTATGTGATTTTAAAAAATGCATCCTATTTTCCCAAGGCATTCTCACACCTTTATTATTACAGTCTGCTGTTACAAAGTTGTATATGAATGCAAAAAAATCATCCTAACATGAAATTATTCCCTAGTCAACCAACTCTATTGTGATGTAAAATGTATTCCCTACTCAAATATCTTTCCCCATTCAACAGTAGTATCTATGTCTATCATTTATTTTGACATCCTTGTCCATCTTCATTTGCTGAGTGCAAATACCGGGCAATTTGTTGCAAAGTGTATGGTAAATCTTGCCCCCCCCAAGCAAAACCAAAACAAACCAGTAATTCATGGCACCGATGTTGCAGAGCAGATCAAGTCATATTCAAAACCACTTAGCAATGGAGGTCAGCAGATTTAGGAGAGCTAGCGGCTAAAGAAGAGACATTTAACAAGGATGAGGACTTCAAAGAAGATTTAAAGAAGAACGGTCTAAATATTAAAGTATTTAAAGGAGACTTGGAAAAAAAAAATCGATAAAGCTCTTGTAAAAATAATTCTCTTTAGAATCATGCAGTAAAAGTCAACACAGTTAAGGATGGCATTTTGAGTTTTCATACAATTTTGGCATAAAAATACATCTGGGACTTACCTCATTTTAAACATCCTTCATTAAGGTATAATTTACATACAATACAATGAATGTATTTTAACATATAAAAATCCCTGAGTTTTGATACATTTATGCAATCATGAATACTATTACTACTATCAAGATAATAGAATATTTCCAACACTCCTGAAAGTTACTTGACTCACTTTTTATTCACCCTAAGAGCTCACTGTTGCATTTATAAACTAAATTTTCAGAAAGCTTATTTTCATAATTTTTAGTTTCATTTTCAGAAATGTTTCCAACCAAATACCTTTTTGTACTTTTAATTTTGACATTACAAAAAATAGATAGACATTATTTTTTAGGAAAGTTTTAGGTTTACAGAAAATTTAAGAGGAAAGTACAGAAGGTGCCTGCATGCTCTACCCTTATGATTAACATCTTGCATCGGAGGTACATTTGTTACAACTGATGGACCAATATTGATACATTATTATTAACTAAAGTCTGAGCTTTAAATTAGGGTTCACTGTGTGTACAAACTGATGTACAGTTTTTTGTCTTTTATAAATGTATAATGTCACGTATCCACCACTACAGTATCGTACAAAATAGCTTTAATGCTCTAAAATTCCCCTGGGCTTGATCTCTTTGTCCCTCCCCGCTGCCTCTATCTGACTTCCCTGGTGGCTCAGCGGTAAAGAATCCTCCTGCTAATGCAGGAATCGAAGGTTGAATCCCTGGGTAAGGAAGATCCACTGGAGAAGGAAATGGCAACTCTCTCCAGTATGCTTGCCTGGGAAATCCCACGGACAGAGGAGTCTGGTGGGCTACAGTCCATGGGGTTGCAAAAAAGTTGGATATGTCTGAGCAACTACACAACAACAATAGTGGGTCCCCCTCTATCACTGACCTGTTTTTCACTCTGTCTATAGTTTTGCCTTTCATAGAACCTCACAGAGCTGGGATCGCAGTATCAGCTGTATGAATCATTTCTTTCACTTAGCAGTATGAACCATTACATCCAACCCATACTTAAGGGGTGGAAAATTAACCTCCAAGGGGGGGGTATATTTTGAAACCACCATGTACTCCATGCTTCCCTGTCTCTACTA